>NC_142632.1:8483302-8783458 GCF_059453375.1 Lepisosteus platostomus
CAGAAACAAGTCACGCCAATGACACTGAGGTCTTCAGCTGTTGTTAGATTCTGCCTCTCCCCCTGATTTCAGGTGTTTTTGTTCCCTTCTCTGCTCGGTCTAGCTCCCAGTAGAGGTGATGATTCAGAACAGATCAAACACGCCTGACGGTACAAACTCGCGGCAGGTGTTACACTGGTAGGTGTCTAATATGGTCGCAGGCAAAGCCTGGCCTGGGAGGAAGCTGTTCTTCAGGTTTTCTAGGTCACCTTAGACAACCTCCTGCCGAACGCCCAGCTGTTTGTGTTTAATGAGGCTCCGTAACTGAGAGCAGGTGTAGCAGGAGAAACAGACCCGGAGGTTCTCTTGTACCAGGGCGCCCACCCTTGCGCTCGGACTTCGGCAGTAACCATCGTACAGCGGTGAGAGCACACCTGAGCTCCAGGGCCGGATTTCCCATGAGGCTCTGTAGGCACAGCGCCTAGGGCCTTCGAAGGAGGGCAGCACTTCCGAAAAAACGAGCTGAAACAACGTGCTTGCGATCGACTCTCGGTGCTCCAGATCAATAATCACGCGCTGTCTAGCGGCTGCTCGAGAAACTAGGAGTATCAGAAGCGATGGTTATCTCGACTCGCGCCATCAGTCAGGTGGTTCAGCACTAGAACAGTCTCAAGTGCATCATGTCAGTCGACGTCATTCAGTTGGCGTTCACCCCTCTTCTTGCACATTTCGGAGTGAAAGTGCCGAGGGCCTACGGGCCCCGAAATCCAGCCCTGCTGAGCTCTGCTGATCTGAGATCGTGTGCCGTCCGCTCGGCTACCATGGCGAGGCAGAGCTTTCCTCTGGCCCAGAATCAAGCCCTCCCTGACATGCTGGAGGGGGTGTCAGAGGACCCTGAAGCAGCAGGGCTCCCGGAGACACCTTAGCCTATTAAAAAAAAAAAAAGCCCTCAGTCTTACTCAGTCGACCCTCACGGTTTACAGGTCCAGCGTTGTTTTTTCTCCTGTGTAACCTGCCGCTGTGTTGGCTAACCGAATTAAACATCTGAGCACGGCGGAGGAGCTGCACCAGCTCCCAGAGGGGAGCCCGGCTGATGGGCGATGAGATACAGCGACCGCGGTAATGAAAACGACATCGTCTTCGGACGACGCAAGGGCGTGGGGGGGCTGGGGAGGTCTTCTGCGTCCGCTCCCGGCACGCCCGGCGTCCCGCTCTCCCAACGTCACGCATCTCTCAAACACGGACGCCCAGACCCAGGACGGGCAGCCGGTCATCGAATCAGCTCAGACTGGTCCCAGGAAGTAAGTTCAAGATAAAGGCATACAATAATGCCAAACAATGCAGTAAATAATGCCGATAACGGCATTGACGTTCACCAGCAGCTCGTTGTCAGATCCACAGTGTAGCAGTGTATCAATACGCAACCGACTGGAGTTCCCGAAGCAGAGGGTCACCACTGGCCAGACCCCTGCTGGGCACGGGTGGACACCACTCAGGCTGGGCATCCTCACCCTGGCGCCCAGCAGTGCCCCCTGGTGGCCTTCTGTGCTCCTGTGCCTCCTCTCATTAATGGAAGCCGAGAAGGCTGCCGAAGCCCATTAACAATCCCAGCCCTGCCTTATGGCTACAGCACCTAATTGGAGTCTTAGCAGAGTTAATGCCGTCCTCATTCATTGAGCATACAGACAGAAACCTGTTTTTGATTTCTCTGCTGTTGCTATCCTCTTTTAATTTACCCAGCCAGCTTCCATTCATTGATTTCAAAATCCTTGTTATGCAAGGCCTGGACTTTCTTTATTTCGCTCTAACGTAGACAGGGCTGGATGTTTCCTTCTGGGGCTGCTTTCTGCCCTGTGATTTATAGGGGTTTTAGTGCAACTCCTAATGAAAGCCGCTTGCATCCAGCGCGTTGTTTGCCGGGCAGTGATGAATGAAGCCGCATTAAAGGCTGATTGTGAAGCAGCGCAGCTGATGAAGGGTCAGCATGATTAACATATAATTAACATGTAGCACAAACTCATTCCTTCTCGGGGCTCAGTTTGGAGCTGGGGCTGGCCTTCCCGTGTCTCGCCGTCTCACCAGCGAGAATCAGCCATTAGCCAACGCCGGAAAGAGAAACCGAAGAAAGGTGACAAACGAGAAATTGCTCATCTAGAGTGTTTGTTTGGTAGTAGCTATCTCATCCCGCCGTTTTCTTGAAAGCAGCCAGTTAATCGGCTTCGACAGCGTGCCTGGGCTCCTTGTTTCAGTCTCCCACAACCCTTTGTGTACAGAAGCACCTCCTGTTCTCAGGGCAGTGAAGCGCCGGCGATTGGGGCTCCGTGCCACGCCTAGCTCACTCATTCGGAGCTGAACGAGCTCTCCCGGGGGTTCTTGCTGTACGTCGCTGGGTTTTTAAATTCTTCTTCCGACTACAGCGTATTCGTCGGCCGCAGAAGGTCGAAGTGATTCTAGGAGCGGAGGCACGAGGGGAAGTTTAAGGAAGTGAGCCCAGTCGCGGCTCTCTTCTTGAGCGCTGAGCTACACCGCCTCCGCTCCGCTCCTCTCGGAAATAAACTGTCCGTTTGCGGCAGCCTTGGTGTTGGGGGAAGTGTCAGGCGCTTTCTCCGGTTGCTAACACAGAAATCCACCTACTGTAATTAGCTAATAAAGCACAGCCGCGCGGAAAGAGAGAGAGAGAGAGTCGGGGCACCTCTAGGAATGTCAGCGAAACCGAAACGCGATTCGGCTGCTCAAGTCGGGAGATCAGGACCGGACAGTTGCGTTTTCTATCTTCTGATGCCTCTTTCCTGCGTAAATGCACTTCGTTTTTAAAAAGAACGTCGCTGAATTTTAGTTAAGAAGGGAGAAAAGGCGTCTTATTCCTGCGTATCCGTGTTTCGCGTGTTTTAAAATGAAACACAAACAAAATAAGAGACTTTGCACAAAACGTGAACTTTCTTCTAAGTAGAAATGAGGAGATATTAAGAAACCACTACCGAAATGCCTTGTATTAGAAATAATGTGTGTAACGGGTTCAAGTGTTTATTGGAGGTAGATGTTAAGAGTTTTTAATCTCGGGTTTCGGAATCGCGCTGGGTCGGGATTGTTCGGGTCGGTCCAGTAGCGACCAGATGTCCAAGCCCGGCTCAGGTGCGCGAGGCAGCCCGAGCGACAGGCGTCCCGTTGCAATTAAGAAATAAGATCTCCGGCGCGCACGAAACCCAGACCGAAGCATCCTGTCGCTGTCTTGTCACTGCGCAGTTCTGCAAACTATTCAGGAAAAGGCAGTTCTGGGAAATTGAGGTGGTGGTGGTGTTGGTGTTGTTTGTTTTTTTTCATAGGCTAAAGGCGTGAAAGCGGGCTCGCTGCTGGCTGTCGAGAGCCCCGGGGATCAATCCCAATGAATTTACTGCTCATACAATTTTAATCGGCTCGCTGACAGATGTCGCCGCGGAAGTGTATGACAGACGAACGCGTTGGCTGATGTGAAACAGCCGTCACGGGATTGAAAGACAGAGGTTCGGGGGGACGCAGCTCGCGGAGCCGCCGCTAGAGGCCCTCCGAGCCCGGCCGTGCAGGAGCGACGCTTCCCCGCTGTCAAGGGGGGGGGGGCGGAGGGAGCGAGAAGGAGCCGGAGCCGCAGCCGTGCACAGAGCGCGCTGCCCCTGCCGCCGGTGAGCACGAGGCCAGGCGGCGCTGTGACCCGGAGCCCAGGCGCGGGGGGCCACCGCGCGGCGCGGTGCCGGAGCCGGGGGGAGGGAGGTGCGCGCACACTCGCTTGCAGAACAGCCCCGGAGACGCCGGCTCTTCCATCTGGTCTCCGCCGCCAGACGGGATGGCTAAGGAATCCACGGCCAAGGGTAAGAAGCGCTTGCGGCTTTTCCTTTTTTAAGAAAGGAGGAGTTTTGTTTGTTGTTGTTGTTTTGTGTGTGTGTGTGCGCGCCCGTGGTCACAGGTAGCACGGGTCGCTCTTGCCCACGAGCGGACAGACGTGCACGCAGGCTGACACCTCGCTCCGCGCGGAGCGGGACTGCTGGAATGCAGCGCCCCGCGGGGCGCGAGCGGGTCGGGGGGTCCGTGACCGCAGTGGGGGGCTGTGGGGACTGGCGAAGGGGTGAGCCCGGCTCTCCGTGTGGAGCGGAGACGGCAGAGGTGGAGTGACAGTACGCGGACTTCATTTCTGTCCTGCTACTTCCAGTTATGTGATGAAACCGTTCAATGTTGTGTTTCAGTTTGCTGCTGTTTTTGGGGTTTTTTTTCACGCGAGCGTGGAGAGCAGTTACGGTGCTTGTCTACATGTACACGAATCGTGCCAGCGGGCATTTGTCGGCACACTTTCGTTTCCCCACGAGCGGATGGAGCCGAATACACAGCTCACCCTTCATGCGCAAAAGAAAACACACGCCCACACACAGCCTCCCAGCCGCACGCACGGGTGCACTTCTTCGAAGCGCCCCTTTGGTGTCTCTTCAATGAGCTTTTGCACAAGTCTTGAAATCTCCCCTGCACGGTGGGGCGGGGGGGGGGGCGCGCGCACGCACCCTGCCCTTGCCCGTGCAGGAAGCGCGAGGGGGTTGTCGCCAAGCTGACCTGCGAACGGCACGAGCGCCCGGGCAGATCCCCGTGCGGGTGCGGCGGGGCGCGAGAGAGGAAGCTCCCGTCCGAATTCCTGTATGTGGGTGTCGGTCCGCAACCCACTGACGATGAGCTCGTTGACCACTTCGTCCACCTGCTCTGGTGCTCGGAATGGCTGAATAGGGACAGCCACAGCTCAGGAGAGCTTAGCTCCGGTCCGGCACCCACCGTTCAGTGCAAACGGGCGGCGGCGGTCACCTGCACCGGTTCACCCGGGACCAGGCTCCGGCCGCCCGGCGCAGAGTTCGGCTCCATTTATATTCGAAGCGGGTCGTTTGTGTCGGAGTTCACACGCACATGTCGCAAAAAAAATAAAATAATCATGGACGTCATGTATTGAATGATCTCGGCGGAAGGGCGCAAAGACCTGCGCTCGTTATCTAACGCAACAGCTTCTTCTCGGAGTTCCAATCAGATAGGGAAGTTAATACTTCATTACCATCGTCAAGACGTTGAGCTTTCTCCCGTCTTCATAGCGGAGGAGACGGAGCAAAGAGCGCTTTGTAGCAATCGTGTCGGGGGTTTAAAACAGGCAGGCTTTCACAGGCGAGAAGTGTTTCTGTAACGTGCGGAGATTTCCCTGAAGCAGCACTAAAATCTTAAGAGGCAGTTCTCTATGCACTTTCGCGGCATCACTAAAGCCGGGCTCAAATGAGAGCTTTGGAGTGAAAGAAGGCATCTGTGAAGTGGATCTCTGGAGTCCGGGCGAGGCTCCGCAGATCGGCTGTAGCGGCGCCCGGTGAGAGGAGACTCAGGGGCGTGTCCGTGTCCTTGTTCGCGGCCCGTTTGTGTCTCGCTGGATGCCGGAAAAACTGGGACATGCGTGGTTTCGCTAGGAAAAATGACACCCAAGAATCAAGCATCCTGAAAGGATTGGGGAGAGAAAACTTGGGTGAACACACCTGGCTCGGTCTTTTCGGATGAGACGTTAAACCGAGGTTCTGACTCATCGTGGTCATTAAAGGCATTTCTCAAGAAGAAGAGTAGGGAGTTATCCCCTTGTCTGGGCCAAATTTCCCCTCTCGGCCTTTACTGTGGCTCTAAATTGTCCCCATGTATGATTGGCTTGCTCTTGCCCTGCGATGGACTGGCGTCCTGTCCAGGGCGTACCCTGCCTTTCGCCTCTTGCTTGCCAGGTAGGCTCCAGCTTCTCGCGACACTGTATGGTATAGAGCGGTTTGGCACATGACATAACACTTGGCTGAGGGCCGACCTCCTGGCCAGAGGACGAGGGGGCTGGGAGCCCCCTGCAGAGTGAGGGGTGACCCAGGGGCAGCTGGAGAGGGGGAGGTGGGGTGCACAAAGAGGTGTGCGAGGGAGAGAAGGGGGTCCCGTCCAGTATTTACAGTGGAAATGTCATCGGGGTGATTGCTAATTACTGAGTGTGACCGAACTTGGCTGTTGTCATCCCCCACCTTTTCCAATCGCTGTTTTGGGGGGTGTAGGGTCATCGGCCATCCAGAGAGGTCACCCACTCTCCAGGCCCTGCTTTGCTTCACATCGGAGGTCAGATAACACCAGGCTCCAAAGGGGTAACGGTGCTGTTTCAAAAAAATGCAAGGCCCAAAGAGCTTAGAAATATGTTGGTGGACTGTGACAGTCCAGAATGTCCCGCCCTGGTCCAGCCTCTCAGAGTCCTGGGCAGGGACCTGTCTTCGCCCTTCCCCAAGCAGGGTCCTCTGCCCAGGGAGCCAGCCAGCCAGTCTCTCGTGCGATCAGGAGTGCTGAGTAACTCGTCCCGCAGGGTGCACGTTGCTTTCTGACGCATTCTCCAGTGGGGGTGGGGGTTTACACTGCAAAACTTTCAGCGCAGGGCGTGAATTAGCTGTGAGCAACATCCACTTTATTCCCGTCGAATGCTGCCGGTACCCTAGATCCGAAAAACCCTGCAGGCCGTAGAACTCCCTCCGGAGTGGGAAATAAATGGGGTGCCTTTTCCATTTTCTTAATGGCGGATTTCCCAGAAGCCCAATTTAATTATTTTTTTTTAAAAATCCGCAGAGGAAAAAATCATTGCGGGCCGATTCCCCCCCTGCGCACTGGTCACAAGAGAGCCCCCCCACACTCCTGCCAGTGTGGACAGTGGAAATACAGCAGGACTCCGAGGAGGGGGCTCAGTGTTTGATGGCCCTCGAGTGAGCCTCTCCCGGCTTTTAGCGCCCACTCATGTCTGTCATGCTGCTAATCAATGGCTTAAGGACTGTAATTGCTGTGATTCGCAAAACGGTGATCTGATATTTCCCTGGATTCAAAAATAAAATGGTGCTTGTTCATTTTCGTGCATTGGCCGTAAACAGACGATGAGTTATTCCCAGGGCGCCAGGTTTCAGTGCTGCAGAGGATTTCGGTAATGCGAGCATGAATAAGCACATTGATGTATTCTCCGGGAGGTGCGGACCCCCCCTCCCCAGCTCTCTGAGGGGGGGGGAGGATGCGCCGGTCCTGTCTGGGGACTGCGAGGGTAACCTGTCCTCGGGCAGCCCCAGAGCTGCCCACCACAGCAGGCGTGGGCAGGCTTGGCACCTCCTGGGTCGTCTATCCCCCCCTGGGCACCTACAGGCCCCCTTCACCTTGTTGTTGGCTGGGAAACCTGCCTGAGTGTGGCTTCCCAGGACTGGGGGGGGACAGGGGAACAGCAAGTTGTTCCCCCCGGACGGCAGGATGCCGAATGATCTAGGTTGAGGATATTAATGATCAGCTAAACACGTCAGGGGCTGCCTGGGATATACACAGGGTGCAGCCCTGGGCTGGACGTCATTCCGGACTATTGCTGCGAAGCTCAAGGCGAGATGTGTGGGTCTGATCTTATTTTATTTTTTTCCGTCACTTTGAATTTTAACAGCTACAGCGGAAACGAGCTCGGAGGGGGAGACCTCAAGCCACAGATACAGTCTGGGCAGCTCAAAGTGTGGGCGTGCTGACGGAGCAAATGTAACGCCTAGAACGAAAATAAAACCTGATAAACGTAGCGTCTTGGTTAAAGACAGCCAGGCTGTCACCGTCAGGGGCCTGTGTGAGTGCTGGAACACGACGATGTAATACTGATGCCTGTGTGGTCCCAGGTCCTCAGTGCAGGGACGCTGGCTCTTGCTGTTGCTCGAGTCAGGTCCTGTGCTGACGGCGACCTCTGACCTCCGACCTCCGACCTCCGACCTGCGACCTGGGAGAAACCAGTGCAGGCCTCACCCAGCCCTCTTCCCTTCCTCAGCTTCCTGCAGCCTTATCACCTGGGGAAAGGTGTAGACTTGTTCTGTGGGACGGATGAATGAATGAGCTGAAAAGGGAGCTTGCTGTTGTAGGTCGGTCGTCACGTGTGAGGGTGGTGGCCCTAGCCACTGTGCTCCGTGCTCCCCCTTTCTGTAGGGCATGCTGGGGGAGTGTGTTTGCACACATGTCTCTCAGCTGGCTCCTGCCAGCTCTGCAGCACAGCCACGTTACCCATCACACCCACGCCGGCCCCAGGCAGGCCAGCGCCTGGCAGAGGGCCTCATCTGTGCAGTTCGCTGGACACAGCGTGAACAGAGCGCATCCGAAAGGTCAGAGGCGTTGCAAGCCGAGGCACAGGGAGCTATATCTGTCCTTCGCCAAAGGCGTGAAAGTAATTAAGCTCCAAACAATTGAACGCATCTTGGCATCCAGAATTATTGAGTGCTCAAGCGAAGGAAGAAATATTGTATGTGAGGTGTTTGTAAATACGAGAGCCCTGCGCTGTTGGCAGTGGCCATTTTTACAATTGATTTCTGCTCGCTAATTAAATTTCAGAAATGTGACTAAAGGCCGCTTTTTTTGTTTTAAGAAGCGCAAACGCTAGACTGAATTCTCTTTTAATGAAGGTTAATGGCACTGAGTGTTTATTCATTCATGCGTTTGTGAACCTCTCTTCTGCGTTTGTGCTAGGCTGCAGAGAGGGAGGGTGTGGAGAAAAATCAGGTTTTGGAGACCGATGCAGGGCCTGTTTTGTCACATTTTTTAGCACCTAAGATAATAAGAAAATTAGCCCAGCGCTCCCCGAGAGATTAATTTACTGTGTTCCATTTACCTGAAACGTTCCATTAAAAGAATCCTAGTGCAGTTAAAAAAACGCTCTCTCGTTTGTCGGACATGATGCGAGCAGATCTGGGTCTCCGGAGTTTTTCTGCTCTCCTCTCACTGCTCTTCTGTGGATCTCTCAGACGCCTGATGAAGGGAAAGAGGAGTGAATCCGACAGCCCAGGGCCGAGACGTCAGGGTCCCCAGGGGGGGGGGGTCAGTGTGTCTGCAGGATTGCCTTTTAACAGCCCGGGTCTTAATGAACCAAACCAGCTCGTTAAACTGGTGGGATTAATTGAACCGATTTGCCGACTTTCCCCAGCTCTTCGGGTGCTGGGGCTGTGAGGAGCCCAGTCGGACACCGCCTGCCTGGAAGGGGCGAGCTCCTGTTCTGTTGGTTTCTGATCTGTCAATGCCCTGCGTAGAACTCAGGGCTGCCCCATTATATGCAGTCAGGAGGGAATGTTTATCCATATATGGTGCAGAACACACTCACTAGATGTTTATCAACCACTTCCCTGGCAGACAGAAGTCATCTTTTTTTAGCAGATTTAATAAATAAGTCTGAGCTCATCCATCTCAGTGTGTACACAACTGTTTTTAAGTAGACTGAAATAGGGGTGAGCTCGATGCCCATGGGCAGCTGGAATGGGATAAGGGAAGCAGGGAAATGCAGTGATCTCAGCGGCCTCTTCTCTGTCCCTGCCCCCCCCCCAGGCTAGGCTGCCCAGAGCTGCCCTAAGCTTGTCTTTCACGCACAGCTGCTGGGAAGAGTAAATGGGCGTAAAGTGACTGTTTCAACAGCACTGTGGGCTCCTGTGTGAAGATCGCTGAAGAGCCCCGTGAAAAGCTGCTATAAGAATGCTTAGCCTCCGTCATTATTAAACTGACAAACTGGCGGTTGTTTCAGGTTCCTCTGAGGTGGCATATGGATCTGTCTCTCCCGCTCTCTCGCACTGCCAGTCAGTGCTGCAAGGGGTGTCTCTCTGGATACCGGCAGCATGAGCAGGGTTGTGTGGGATGTGGTTACCAGAGAGCGATGGAGAGAGTGTGTCCAAGGTCAGAGCAGAGTCGCTGAGAGAGGGGAGGCAGTAAGAGGCAGTAAGAGGCTAACGGAAGCATTAACTGAGGCACTGGGAGAGAGGCAGTGTGGGCTAGTGGTTAGAGCCGAGGCACTGGGAGAGAGGCAGTGTGGGCTAGTGGTTTGAGCTGAGGCACTGGGAGAGAGGCAGTGTGGGCTAGGGGTTAGAGCTGAGGCACTGGGAGAGAGGCAGTGTGGGCTAGTGGTTAGAGCTGAGGCACCGGGAGAGAGGCAGCGTGGGCTAGTGGTTAGAGCTGAGGCACCGGGAGAGAGGCAGCGTGGGCTAGGGGTTAGAGCTGAGGCACTGGGAGAGAGGCAGTGTGGGCTAGTGGTTAGAGCTGAGGCACTGGGAGAGAGGCAGTGTGGGCTAGTGGTTAGAGCTGAGGCACTGGGAGAGAGGCAGTGTGGGCTAGTGGGTAGAGCTGAGGGTACCTAGGGGTATTTGCCTGGTATTTACAGCTTGGAAAGTGGAATTTATTTCTTCCCAGCGTTTCGAACCAAGAGCCCCTGCTGCTTGTAAAATCTGCTGTGGAGATGTTGATGAGTGCAATCCCATCAGCTGGTCTTGTTGAAGGATCAGCGTGCCTGAAAGATACATGCAAATTGTCTGCCCCTGGGAGCCACAGGGCTGTGCTAGGAGCGGAGCTTTTTAAATGGCTGTTCTGCGGTCGTCCCCGCTGACGTCAAAGATAAAACTATCCCGTCCTTTCACGTGCTGGGCTGCCTTAAGTGCTCCAGAGCTGCCGTGTGTCAGAAGCGCAGAGAGGCAGACGGCAGGGAGGAAAGGGAAGGGAACACAAACGCACCGAAAACACGTTCTGCCCCTGCCTCTCGCTGCTTGAGCAGCTTCACCGCAGCGCCAGGCTCTGCCGGGGCGGGCAGAGGCTCGGATCGGCGGCGCCGCTGGCCTGCAGCGTGTGAGGATAGAACCGAATCTCGACGCCGCCCTGCTGTTCTCGTGATCACAGCTGACAGCTCTTTAATAAACTTTACCGGCGGTGGTTCAGACTTTTGTCGTGCAGCAAGTGTCTATCTGCCTTTGCCCTGCTGCGACATTGTCTCGACCTCTCTGTGCCCGCAGGGCAGTTCGCCTGGGCGCGCCGCCGTCTTTCTGACGCAGAGAGGACCGGCGCCAGTGCCTGGCGGTCGGAGAGACACACCTGTGGCTCAGGGCGGTGACTGCTTTAATGAGAAGGCTGCGGTGTGGAGGGGGGAGGGGAGCCGGATTCCAGGACGGAGGGTTGCGGGTTCTAGTCCCGCGCCCTCGAACAAGGAACTTTGCCTCTCCAGGAGCTGCACAGCTTAAACTTAATTGGGTGTCCAGGCCGTTGCTGGGAATGAGAATGTGCTCTCCATCGACAGGCCTATATTGAAATAGATCGGAAAGCAGGTTTTGCCAGGAGTGAACGCTCTGCATCTTGCTCATTTGCCGCCCGAGACGCGTGCAATGGGAAATATTTGGATTCAAATAGATCTCAGAAGTACCAGGAGCGAAGCAGCTGGGAGCTCCCGTTCACCGCTGCTCTGCCTGGCCCGTGAAGCCTTGTGAGCAGGGCCGGTCTCTGCAGGGCCTGGCCGCTGGCTGGTGATCTCCAGAGGCCCAAGCAGGTTTTGGATTCGGGCAGCGTACGGGCTAGCTCCCCCAGACTCTGTAACAGCTTTTTCTCGCAGGCTGTCAGGCTCCTCAACACCCTGGGATCTGCGTGCACCCACTCCAATTCCAGAAACTCCCCCCAGTGTTTTTGTGTCTATTCTATTATGTATTAGCCTGAGTCATTTGTACTATTTGCACTTTGCACTATGTGTATCCCGTCTACAATGTCTATGTCAGTGCCCTGTGTGTATTTGCACCATGGACCAGGAGGAACGATATTTTGATCCATTGTCTACTTGTATATGGCTGGAATGACGAATGAGCTTGAGCAAGTCTCCAGGCAGTGTCTTTCCGGATGGCTCACTGTTGGCTGTTGGCGAGAGCTGCCCCGATGCCCCCAGTCAGCGCCAGCTCTCCCGGAGGATTGTGGGACTTCCGGTTGTTCGGAAGGACGTGGCTGTCGGCGGGAAGGGCAACAGCGCCTTCCTGTGGTGGGGTCCCATGTCCTGGGCCCCTGATCCATGCTGTGAGCAGGGAGCCAAGTGGGGGAGCAAGGGGCGATTGCAAACGTGGGGGGGTTGTGAAGAAGGAGACGGGAAGATGAAGCTGGTCAGCGAGCCCGAATGCTCCGTCTCAGAACCAGGAAAAGGGGGAGTGGGTCAACATGCAGCAATGTAGCCAGCCATGTAGTCCGGATGTAGGTCCAAACAGGACCGAGCTGCTGCAGGTGAAGAAACCCCCCCCCCGGCCTCTGTCTTCATCAGCTCCCTTCGATCCGAGCAAGTTATTGTTGTCGCTCCGCTCTTCGGTCTTAATTACATCTGCCACCAGCCGCTGCCTCTCGCGCCCTCTCTCCCTCTCTCTCCCTGTGCTTGGGAGTGCGACGACAGGCTCCGTGGGGATTTTCCAGCTGTCATTGTTTGCCGAGATAAAGGGCGCCGCAGTGCAACCGGAGCATTCCTTGCCTCTAGGTGTAGGGCGATGGGGAGCAGGAAGTCAAGGCCCTCTTGTCCATGGGCAGTCCAGACAAGGCGTCTGACGTGTCCGTTCTAATCTCCGCAAGCCTGAGAGTAGACACCGCCTCCTGTGTTAGTTAAGCAGCGTCCAGCGTGCCTCCTAATTTGGCCGCCCTAATTGGACAACTGCATTGCCACAGCTGTGGGGTTAGGTCCGGCACTTGCACAGTAGGACCAATGGGACCACACTCCCCACGCACAGTGACGGTGCCCACCAGAGGGCGCTATACTGGCTCAGCGGTGTGCCCCTGGTAGCTTGTGTGTGTCTTCCAGGGGGCGCTGTGAGGTCGGCGCCCTCTTCAGGTGTGGACCCGCTGAGACTTTCCTGCTTGGCACCTGCTCGCTGCTCACTTTGTTAGTCTCATTTTCTGGAGAGACCTTCTCTTTGTAACCTCCAGTGTTTCTGTGCCCAAGTTTCACATAATAATAATAATAATAATAATTGCTTACACTTATATAGCGCTTTTCTGGACACTCCATTTAAAGCACTTTACAGGTAATGGGGACTCCCCTCCTCCACCACCAATGTTCAGCCCCACCTGGATGATGCGACGGCAGCCATAGTGCACCAGAACGCTCCCCACACATCAGCTATCAGTGGGGAGGAGAGCAGAGTAATGTAGTCAATTCATAGAGGGGGATTATTAGGAGGCCATGATTGGTAAGGGCCAATGGGAAATTTGGCCAGGACGCCGGGGTTACACCCCTACTCTTTTCGAGAATCGCCCTGGGATTTTTAACCCACAGTGAGTCAGGACCTCGGTTTTACGTGCCTGTTTACAGTATAGTGTCCCCGTCATTATACTGGAGCATTAGGACACACACAGACCACAGGGTGAGCGCCCCCTGCTGGCCCCACGAGCACCTCTTCCAGCAGCAACCTTAGTTTTTCCCAGGAGGTCTCCCATCCAGGTACTGACCATAATCCATCCAGCTTCCTGGACCGCTCTAGTTTTTCCCATTCACAGTACAGGCCTGAAGCCGCCACTCAGTGCTGGAGTTAAAGCCCTTGATCGGCAAGAGTCAGAGTTCCTGTTCAGCTCCTTTTTCTAAAAAATCCGAATAGGCACTTAATCTTTTAATATAGTCCGGGATTTATGACTGACTGGCTGAACAAACGAACAGATCTTTGCGTGGTTCAGGAATTGCATGCTACTGAAGCACAGCTGCTCTTGTTAAGGGCTGTGCACGCAGGCACTGTTTCTGACAAGCTGTCTGCGTGTCTCCGAGACCTTATTCATCTGAGAGATACACAGCGCATGAATAAATAAGAGATGAGTGTGCCCACGATGCCGGCAGAGGCAGGGATGTGTGCACAGGCTGGGAGCTGTCGGTGGGCTCACGGGCCAGGCTGGCGTCTGTATGTAGCGCACGTATATCCGATGCGCAGAAAAAAAAGGAACATTAGGCCTTTTGGTAAAATAATGGCTTTCTGCATTTTGTTTTCCAACAAAAAACTTTATTTCACAAGTCACCTTATAGTGAGTACATATTCTAATGAGCCAAAAGAGCTCTACTCAATTAAAGAAGTGTTGGGATGCTTGTCATTTTCAGCCTGTGAAAGTGGTTGCCGGGGCTGGATTTGTCAGTAAAAGTGTCCCTCCAAGTCCTACCACTGCTGTCTGTGCCTTTTCCCTGTCCTGGCTCTGAAACTGCGGTCACCCAGTCCTCCGCAGGAGCTCAAAAGAACAGGTTTTTCCTCCTTAATCCCTGTACAGGGCCCACAGTCCCTTCCAGCACTCCTTCCTTGCTGCATTTTAGCCACAGATAAGCAAGAATTACCATCTTCCAGGAGCCCCCTCCCTTCCTAGCTGGGCCTTGTCTCTTGTGACTCTGCGGTTCAGGAGCGATTTGGATCCTCTCTGCGCTGTTGTAGTGATGATCCGACCTCAGGAACTGGACCTCGCGCTTGTCCGCTTGTATGTTTTCCCAGTCTGTGGACTGGGTCTGTGCAGTGTGGAACTGGTTCTGGTTCTGTGTCCAGATTTCGCACAGGCAGGGCACTCTGGGTAAACTGATTTTGACTGAGCCGTATGGAGCCTGGCTGTTGCGTTATAACATTCATACCTCTTTATGATCATTCTTTTCCACCACTTAATTGGGTGCGGATGTTTCTGTAATAACTCTTTCCCATCACCTAACTCTTAACTTGAAGCCCTAAACCACAGCTTTAACCCTTCAGCATGAACTCTGACCTCTCGTGCCTCCGATGGGCTGTTTGGAGCAGTAGTGCTGAATGTTTTGGTAATGTCTTATGTCTCTGTTATAAACAGTGCTCTGGAAGGGCATTCGGCAGGCTGCGTAAGCCTGCTTCGGAGGACGCTTGCTTGAACATTTTTAAAATAATAAAACAGAATTGCCAATTATTTTTTTTGTTACACCCAGCCCTGTGTTTTTCGCTGCACTGAGCCCCTGACCTCACACCTTCACGCCACTTGATTTTTAACACCTCACAGACAGCAGGCTCGAAAGGCAGGCCTATATATATATATATTCTGCAGGGGTGCTGGTGTATGATTTTCTTTTTTTTTATTGCAAAAATAGTCTTGTTTGGCTCCACTGAAGTTTTATTCAACCTGCCTCCCCTACTTTGTCTCTGCCCGAGCAAGCTGTCTCTCCTTATTCCATCCACAGTGATTCAGAAATTGGTGGTTCAGGGAGGTTAATATTTCAATTCTTGCAAAATTGTTGTTTCTTGCCTTGTTTGCATAATGATCTGGCTGGAACGGGGAGCTAAAAATAGCTTGTGTACGAGAGGCAGTGACTGTCAGAAGGCCCCGCTCTCCTCGAGCTCCAGTATTAATGGGCTTACTGTGAGCTTTTCTTCAGTAACAATTTTCAAATCTTTTATTTATCGATTTGTTTAAACTTTCATGTGGCTGTATATTTTCTATTTCCATTTTACATTCAGCATTTTATCAGATTTTGTAGATGTAGACTGCTAAATTGAGATTTAAAAAGATACAGAAAAGAAAAGAGCTGTGTGCTGGGGGTCTGGGCTGTGTGCTGGAGTTCTGGGCTGTGTGCTGGAGCCCAGGAGCTGTGTGCTGGAGCCCAGGAGCTGTGTGCTGGAGCCCAGGAGCTGTGTGCTGGAGCCCAGGAGCTGTGTGCTGGAGTTCAGGAGCTGTGTGCTGGAGCTCAGGAGCTGTGTGCTGGAGCTCAGGGGCTGTGTGCTGGGGGTCTGGGCTGTGTGCTGGAGCCCAGGAGCTGTGTGCTGGAGCTCAGGGGCTGTGTGCTGGAGCTCAGGGGCTGTGTGCTGGAGCTCAGGAGCTGTGTGCTGGAGCTCAGGAGCTGTGTGCTGGGGGTCTGGACTGTGTGCTGGAGTTCAGGAGCTGTGTGCTGGGGGTCTGGGCTGTGTGCTGAGCTCAGGAGCTGTGTGCTGGGGGTCTGGGCTGTGTGCTGGAGCTCAGGAGCTGTGTGCTGGGGGTCTGGGCTGTGTGCTGGAGCTCAGGAGCTGTGTGCTGGGGGTCTGGGCTGTGTGCTGGAGCTCAGGAGCTGTGTGCTGGGGGTCTGGACTGTGTGCTGGAGTTCAGGAGCTGTGTGCTGGAGCTCAGGAGCTGTGTGCTGGGGGTCTGGGCTGTGTGCTGGAGCTCAGGAGCTGTGTGCTGGGGGTCTGGGCTGTGTGCTGGAGCTCAGGAGCTGTGTGCTGGGGGTCTGGGCTGTGTGCTGGAGTTCAGGAGCTGTGTGCTGGAGCTCAGGAGCTGTGTGCTGGGGGTCTGGGCTGTGTGCTGGAGCTCAGGAGCTGTGTGCTGGGGGTCTGGGCTGTGTGCTGAGCTCAGTAGCTGTGTGCTGGGGGTCTGGGCTGTGTGCTGGAGCTCAGGAGCTGTGTGCTGGAGCTCAGGGGCTGTGTGCTGGGGGTCTGGGCTGTGTGCTGAGCTCAGGAGCTGTGTGCTGGGGGTCTGGGCTGTGTGCTGGAGCTCAGGAGCTGTGTGCTGGGGGTCTGGGCTGTGTGCTGGAGCTCAGGAGCTGTGTGCTGGAGCTCAGGAGCTGTGTGCTGGGGGTCTGGGCTGTGTGCTGGAGCTCAGGAGCTGTGTGCTGGGGGTCTGGGCTGTGTGCTGAGCTCAGTAGCTGTGTGCCAGGACATGTGGCGAGTTCAGGAGGTAGTGAGCTCAGTAGGTAGAAAAAATATTTCCAGACCTTTACATGCCAGGAATAAGGGTGAAAATGTCTGATTTTGTATTTGTTATCTTTTAATTCTGGAAGAATTCCAGGTGTTGGTCTGTGACTAATTTTGTGCTAAAGGCTTTGCTGGAAAAAAGAAGCCTTCTTCATTTTGCAAAGAGAAAAATGCAGCTGTAAAATAGGCTGCCATCGGCGATAATTGGAAATTAGCACCTAATGAGATAATTTGCAATTTTTCACATTTGAACATGTATAGAGACAGTATCTGCTGACATTTTGCAAATAAATATATGCAACTGTGTCTGCTAGGAAATTAAAATAATTAACTGTTTTTTTTGAAAGCATTGGAGTCTTTTTTTAAATAAAAATTGCTGGGGTGCTTATTTGTAAAATGGGGCAAATGAAATACTAAATCAAAGGTGAGAGGGAAACAGTTGGTTCACCTCAGACCCGGATGCAGAATATTAAGCGGTGCAGTAGAATGCACACAGCGCCAGGGGGGCATGCCCAAAGCTGTCCTGTCTGCACCCTGGCAGTAAGCATGAGGTCAGGAAGTCCAGTCTGGCCCGGTCCAGTCTGGAGGCTGCCGGCGGTGAGGTCCAGTCTGGCCCGGTCCACTGGGCCTGCAGGCTGCCGGCGGTGAGGTCCAGTCTGGCCCGGTCCACTGGGCCTGGAGGCTGCCGGCGGTGAGGTCAGTGAGGTCCAGTCTGGCCCGGTCCACTGGGCCTGCAGGCTGCCGGCGGTGAGGTCCAGTCTGGCCCGGTCCACTGGGCCTGGAGGCTGCCGGCGGTGAGGTCAGTGAGGTCCAGTCTGGCCCGGTCCACTGGGCCTGCAGGCTGCCGGCGGTGAGGTCCAGTCTGGCCCGGTCCACTGGGCCTGCAGGCTGCCGGCGGTGAGGTCCAGTCTGGCCCGGTCCACTGGGCCTGGAGGCTGCCGGCAGTGAGGTCAGTGAGGTCCAGTCTGGCCCGGTCCACTGTGCCTGCGGGCTGCCGGCGGTGAGGTCCAGTCTGGCCCGGTCCATTGGGCCTGCAGGCTGCCGGCGGTGAGGTCCAGTCTGGCCCGGTCCACTGGGCCTGCAGGCTGCTGGCGGTGAGGTCCAGTCTGGCCCGGTACACTGGGCCTGCAGGCTGCTGGCGGTGAGGTCCAGTCTGGCCCGGTCCATTGGGCCTGCAGGCTGCCGGCGGTGAGGTCCAGTCTGGCCCGGTCCACTGGGCCTGCAGGCTGCCGGCGGTGAGGTCCAGTCTGGCCCGGTCCACTGGGCCTGCAGGCTGCTGGCGGTGAGGTCCAGTCTGGCCCGGTCCACTGTGCCTGCGGGCTGCCGGCGGTGAGGTCGGTGAGGTCCAGTCTGGCCCGGTCCACCTGGCGAGGCCACTGGGTTACTTGCTTAAGCTGCTGGACTTTAGCAGAATGTAGGAGAATGGTGGACCAATGTCTATTTGTCCCGTCATGCTTCCTCTTCCTGCTGAGATGAAATTCTTGGCCCGGGGTTCGTGCCTGATGGACTCTGAAAGCAGCAGTCCTTGTTTAGGATCCTGCTACCTGAACAGCAGTTTCTGCATGGGGGCTGTGTGTTGAGTTCAGACTGCCGTACAGCGAACACCTGCACTAGTGTCTCGTGTGTGCTAGACCCACGGTCAGCGGGAAGCTTGTTTCAGACCTCATCAGCCTGTGTGGCTCAGGCTGAGCCCCCAGACGGGAGCCTTTCCAAGATCCACACCTGGTTTGCTCCAGGCTTGATAGACCTCTTGCCCTCGTCTCCACTGCCTGCACACATGCCCCCGCGAGATCGGGCCGCGCGGATCTGGGGCTCTGCAAGCACGGGCAGCTCCAGTCGCACACTCGGGGTCGGGGTCTCCGCCCGCACACCCCGAACCTCTCTGGAACATCCCGCCTGACGGTCACTTGGAGCGAGGGGAGAGTTCCGCTGTCTGGAGCGGCGCTCCAATCCAGGGTGCGTCCGCCCTGTGGCCCTGGCGGTCTGAGCCATTCCCTTCCCCTGTCCCCCGAGATCAAGCGTGCAATGTCATGGCAGCAATTCGATTTGTGCATTGCATCATTTTAATTTAATTTTTTTTAATTTAAGTCTGTTGCCGCTGTTCAGAAAAGCTTTGTTACGGGTCGGATGCATAGAGGTGCCACAGTTGCAGTGAGCACCAGCCGGTCCAGGTATGAAGAGAGACCTCTAGGGCTGTTTTTAAAGGCGGGTTGGACATGTGACATTGTGCAGAGCTGTCTTTAAGGCCGGCGTGGGCCCGGCATCTGATATAATACTCCCAGAGGCGCAGCGGCCGGCTCTGGCTGCAGTAATTGATTCTAATTATGGGTTGTAAAGAGGTGTAATTAAAGCAAAGGTTGTTAACGAGCGTAACCGCGTCTGTAAAAAGCTTGGACTCTTGTCGTCGGCACCTCCCTGACCCTGCCTGATGGAGGGAGGCAGCGTGACACGGCCCGAGCCGTGCTTCACTGTGGCTGATGTGCCCTCTTCCAAGATGATCCGACCCCGCTGGAATCCGTGCTTAAGAAGCCGCCTTGTCGGCTGTATCGCTGGCTAGTCAGAAGGTGGACGCTTGGGGGCTGGACAGCGTGAGACACAGCTGCTGGCGATGAGAGGCGTTCGACTCATTTGTTGGGCTCCAAGAAGATGTCATGCAGGTGGGCTGTGCGTGCATTGCCTGGCGTTCGGAACTGGAGGGCTCTTTGCATTCTGTGAGAGTCAAGTGTGCTTCTGAGCACGCAGCGAGGCCCCCGCCACATTCCAGTGCGCAGCTGTGGGTGCGATTGTGCACGTCTAAAAACTGGGGTTTGGCTTCTGACTCGCCCCTTTCTCTCACCCCCCTCTCTCTTGATCTCTCTTTTATTCTATTCCCATTTCTCTCAGCCATTCCCTCTCTCTGCTGCACACACACACACACACACACACACACACACACACACGCACGCTGCTTCTCAGGTTGACAGAAAACAGAAAAACCTTCAGGCACACCTGCTATTTTTGGCTCTATTGAATATTCCGCTGCTTTATTTGTGACAAATATATATGTGACAAAGCAGGTTGTTCTGTATTCTGCTGCGTGGGCTACCGGGTTCAGGCCAAACAGACCTGCTATTTTAAACTTCCACTTCAAACATCCTTGCGGCCTTCGGTTTTCTCCCAGTGCTGTAACATATGCTCATGCCCTGCAGAAAACATTCACCCCACTTTATCACAGGCAGATTTGTGCTTTTTTTGAGTTCGTTCTTCTCTTTCTTTTTAAGTGAAAGGGGTACAATAAAAGAGGGAAAAAAAAGAAAGAAACTTTTGCTTCTTTTCCGTCAGCAGGCATTCTGCAGTGCGGAACACCTGTTCTGGCTGAGCTGAGCAGCACAGCTCTTGTTCCTGCTGCACCCCAGCCAGGAAAGGGATACTGTAGACAAGGCTTTTCCTTGTAGATTTATTTGCAGGACAAAAGTGAGCTTATTGCTTGAGAGTCAGAATTCCTGCTCGCTTTTTTTCCAACTAACCTCCGGCACATTTTTCAGTATTACGGTTTGCAGAAATATGTACGGCAATTCACTTCCTCATTCCAGACCTCCTGCTGCCAGTCTGGACTAGTTTGGTCTCCTGCTACACTGGTGGAAAATCCGGAACCGAATGTTGTTTTGTTTGGGAGAGGAAGGAGAGAGATTCCAAACGGATTGCTAGTGTGTCGTTAACGATGAGCACTTCAGCTAGAGAAGAGTTTCAGGGTAGCCAGCAGTTCTGTTCTGAAGTGGCCCAGCCCGGTACCCCCTCTCCTCGCTCGGGACAGCGCGCGAGTCCGGTGAGGAACTAGATCACAAAGCTAGATCACCCTGCCACTCACAACTGGCAGCCTCTTGAAGCTCAGCAGGTGTGAGCCTGGTCAGTACCTGGATGGGAGACCTCCTGGGAAAAACTAAGGTTGCTGCTGAAAGAGGTGTTAGTGGGACCAGCAGGGGGCGCTCACCCTGTGGTGTGTGTGGGTCCTAATGCCCCAGTATAGTGGTGGGGACACTATACTGTAAAAAAGGCGCTGTCCTTTGGTTGAGACGTAAAACCGAGGTCCTGACTCCCTGTGGTCATTAAAAATCCCAGGGTGTTTCTCCAAAAGAGTAGGGGTGTAACCCCGGTGTCCTGGCCAAATTTCCCCCTGGCCTTTAACAATCATGGCCTCCTAATAATCCCCATCTCTGAACTGGCTTCATCACTCTGCTCTCCTCCCCACTGAGAGCTGGTGTGTGGGGAGAGGACTGGTGCATCATCCAGGTGGGGCTGCACACTGGTGGGTGTGGAGGGGATCCCCATTACCTGTAAATATATAAGTGTGAGCAATTATAATTATTATTGTGAGGACCCTGAGAGAGCTCTTCTCATAGGCTCAGCTCCTAATCTGAAGGAGATAACGCTGCCGATGAAGTATCTTGCAGTCCTGCTGGGCTGTGTCCTCCAGTGCAGGAATGCACAGCGGCTACGATCACAGCACTCCGGCGGCGAGCCTTGATCTGTCGGTCAGGAAGTGGCGGGGTGGAAACCTCCATATACAACCCATCCCTCTCTGTCCTTAACTTTCCATCTCCCTGTCTCTTCACGTGAACCTGTCCGAGTTTCCCCTCCCCACCTCTTCGCCTTCACAGAATCACTCGAGCTCTAGGAGGTGCAGCTACCGAACAGAATGTCTGCAAATCAAAAGTGGCCTTTCGTTTTCCGCATTCCCAACCTGTCGCGAGGAAGAGAATTGGGATTCGTTTTCATTTCGAGAGACGGCGGTTCTGGCCGGCCTGTCCATTCAGGCTTGACTCTGTCCTGCAGGGGAGACCGCTCTGTCCAGTGGAGACGGGCGGACGCGCTCGGAGACGGGCGTCTGGTGTGCTGAACGTCCCTCCTCAGGTACTGGAGGATCGGCGTGTCTCTCTCGCTGACGTCGGGCACATAAATGCCTATTTCGCTGACGGCGTGGCCAGATGTGCACTGGCCCCTGGTCGGCTAACCTCAAGGCCCAGGCTCGACCCGGTAAGGTCTGGGTCGTAGAACTGTACCCGAGCCTAACGTGAGTGTCTGGACTGCCTGAGCCACTCGGCAGCGCTCCACACTGTCAGTACTTGTCTTCTCACCACGTTCTTCACCCAGGAGGTAAACATCGTGTTGCAACAGCTTTTTGTTTAACGCCCCCGTTTGTTAAAAACTTAATAAACGCCGCAGTATTCTAAAACGAGCTCCCACAGAGCCCGGAACGACAGCCCCCTCCATCACCGTAATAACCTCACCCAGCCAAGACCGAGAAATTGGAAAAAAAAACATTACAGCCGGCAGTATTACCCTGACCGGGATTCTCGGCTTCAACCCAGACAGCGCACGGCCACATTCCTGGTCAATAATAGCCACGGAGGCTGTTTAAATCTAACAGATCGATATTTGAATTTTCCGGTTCAAGGAAATTCCCCGACCAGGAATGAGTGCAGATGTCTTTGGTGTCATTAGTCAAAATGCATTAAGTAAAACCGATGTGTGGTATAACACTGCGCACATAATTACACGGGTGTGTTCTGTGGCAGCCATACAGCACTTTAGTGGAAATTAGTGAGCTGATTAAATCAAGCTTTGTCCCTCCAGAGAGAGGCTTTCAGCAGATAAGTCTGGCCCCTTCCAAGGGCTTAACTACTTAGGAATAAGGAGAAATGTGCTCTAAAATGTTTGTTTTTTTTGATGGAAGAACACCCTTGTGCATCATCTGAATCCCGTGTCTGGGTCTTGGTCAGTGACTGTCCTATACTGCTGTGTCGTTTTGTGTGTGCGGTGCTGTACTGCGTCGGGCACGCTGACATCTCCGATGAGTGCGGTACCGTTCCGAAGACGAAAGGCTTTGACGCCGAAGCCTGGAGGGGGCTGCTGTCCACTCGCTCACCCCTAGTAGCTCTAAGTCGTTGGTCTCTCCCACTCACCCCTGCGCTCAGTCTTGGGGTAGGGTCCCATCAGTAGGACTCTCGAACCCTCAACCCTAACCTCTTCCAGTTCCAGGTGCGACAGGCACGTGTGGAAAGGGAAGAACTCCTTTTTTTTTTACGCAGGGAACAATAATGCGCTTGAGAGGGAATCGCAGCTCTCTGCCACATCCCTGTCTGAGAGAGAATGAGAAACCTGCCGACTCTCCAAAACTGAAAGGGTGGGGGGGGTGGCGGCATCGCTTTCAGGCCTCAATCGACGGCATTAATCAAAACCATTGACGTTCCTCGGGTATTGATACTCCTGCAGCCTCCGCAGGTTGAAATGGTTGAAATTGGGCCTTTGGAGTACAATGCACAATCCCTTTTCACGAATGCGATATTGATATCCGAAGTGTATCACAGTATTGTTTCTTTAGCCTTTTTAACTGTCTGCTCTTCTATTTAACTAGAGATCTGTGTGGCTTTCGTTAGTTTCTAGGCCAGTCTAAAATGTCCCTATAACCAGAAGTCCGTCTAGAGTTACGATATCCGCACAGCGGCGCGTCTGTGGTTTTCTTTTTAGGAATTCATTTCTGGCGAGTTTTCCGGAGTTGCATGGATCTCCAGATGTTCTCCACTCGTGCCCCATTGATTTCATTAGCGGCTTGGGATCCGCTGGATCTCAGGTCAAAAATCAACTTCCAAGTCAAGGTAGCAGCCCTGGGTAAGCGACTGTCCGTGATCGGGGTCATAGGTCGCTGGGATCGTGTAACCGTGGTGTAACGAAGAGTTGGGGGAGGGGAAGAAGAGGACAAAGAGCTCTGGCACTTTCCACGGGCACAGTCTCTCGCAACGCCAGCATGTCCGTCCGCCAGCAAGGCTTGAATAATGATGATCATTTTCACAATACTCCTGTTAACTTTGCGATTTTGACACATCTTAATCATTCGTTGCATTTTTGCAGTGCTTCTCATCCCCAACGCAGTCCCAGAGCTCTTCACATACAGGGGCGCCCCTTTCGTCCCCCGTGAAGTGCAGCCCCACCTGGGTGACGCACAGCTGCCCCCGAGTTCCCCTGCTCTTACGCGTGTGCGTGTGCGTGCAAGCTGTGGAATCAGCCTACTACTTTTCCCACTAGTAGCAATTCAGTAGTTTTCCACGAATTCGGCACATTTGATTGTAGTGTGTTAACCGAATTCTTGACAGCGCTTTTTAAAAGGAAGAGAGCTTTGTGGTCTTTTGTTTCGAGCTGCTCGTCGCCGGAGCCCTCTCGTTTGTCGGTAGTCGTCCTCACCTGGGAGGCCGCCGGAGGGGGATGATTTCACAGCCGGGGTGTTAAAGGGGAGGGGAAATTAAATTCAAGGCCACAGCCGTTACCATGTAAGAGGAGGGGGCCTTACGACCAGCCTGCAGCGTTACTGCGTTGTCACACAGGTCGATATGTACCACCGCCCCCCTTCTCGATCGGGATTCTTTCTTTGATGTCATCCGGCGCAGAAGAGCCGGTCTTGCAAAAGGAGGAGAGAGAATGAAAGAGGTGAGGGGGAGGGGGGGACGGAAATGGGTTGTGAAAGGAGTTCATTATGTGTAAGGATAATGAAGATTGAATTTGTACACATTGACAGTCTGAAACCGTTCTCATTTCATTATTTCGACTGGCGGAAAAAAAAATCAATTATGACTCAAATGATATTTAAGAAGGTGGAGGAGGAGGAGGAGGAGGGGGTGTATTGGTTCCGTTGTGGTTTGGACAATGTCGTTTTCCGGCTGTTCGGTTTTTGGCCTTCGCCACGATGGACTCCGGACAGGGCCGGAGGGGTCAGGGCTGGGGTCAGCAGTCCGGGGGTTGGAGGGGGGGCGTTAAGGTCCTGCAGGTTTAATGGCCAGTGGACACCCCGAAAACATAGAAATGGGGCTGCGCTTTGTAAACCCGGGCGGCCAAGCTAAGTCCCACAGCTGGTCGGAGCCACTACACTGACCCGGGAATGTCACAGCTCATCAGAGCCAGACAACCCAGATGATCTTCAGCATCTCTGAAGTCTCTGCATACCAGGATAAGAGCATGGTGTAATACCTGTGCAAGTTTCAGCTCACACCCATAGCCACATCTTCAGTTGGGCTGAAACCGGTGCCAGAGCTGTCTGTAGGCGGTATGGGTGATCATTGGTGCCCGCTGCCTCTGACGAATTGGCTGCTTAGCTCACCATCCCCGGGATTCTCTTCTAATTCTGGGATTTAAGTCCTGAACTCAGCGCTCAGTCATCGAGTTTATTCCCGGGAGTCTTCGGCTTGTTCCCGAGCTCGTCTGTTCCCTCGAGTCTCTTCCAGCTTCTCTCGCCACCTCGGCTCGTCTCCTTGTCCCGGCCTTCGCTCCGGCCCTTGGCCGTGCTTCCAGATTCCCCTCGGCTTGTCTGACCCCTGCGTTCCCAGGTGGACCCTTGTTTGCGCTCAGGCTGCAACTTGCAACTTTCATTTTCCCTTTCGCCCGTCGCTGGCCGGTCGCTCCGAACCAAGCTGCTGGATTCCTCCTCCCATCCTTTGGCCACTGCACACCCCAGGTCACTGGGTTTCTGTCACGATCGTAAACCCCTCCTCTTAAGGGCGTTCCAGCCCTTCCTTGTTTTTCACTCATCTCCCGCACCTGCTCCCTGTTCCAGCCCCCTTTATAAGCCAGACGCTCACTCTCCTCCGGGCTCTGCTCTGGTTCCTGTACCAGGCGAGTCCGGGACCTGGAAGCGCCTGGTCCCATCAAGGTTTTGGTTCCTGTTCCTGTCCCTGGTGCCGGTCCCGACTCGGTTCTTGTTTTAATCTCGTCTGTCTTGGATGGATCGCCTGGCTTTGGACTTTTGTCCTGTTTTGGATTCTCCTTTTGGACTCAGCTCTGGACTGTTTGCCTCGGTCACACCTCCCCCGAACACCAGCGCACCATGGACACGCCCCCCTGTTTTCATTCCCGACTCCCGCATGTTTTTTTCCCAGTGTTCTCCTCGCTCAACCCCGTGATTGTGTCGTCTTCATAGGGTCCAGAAAAAAACCGCTTGCGTTACAGATTCTAGGAGCTGAATCGCTAGATCTTATGCAGGCGTAAGATTCCAAGAAATTGACTGCACCACTGCAGCTTTGTCTGAGGGACCCCTCATCCTCTGTGTAAAGATGTCCAATCCAGTCTCATTCCTCAGGGCTCTTCTTAAACCCAGCTGGATCCTGGGCCGGATGTTTTGCTGCTGGTGTTCAAGTTGATCTCTGGATTGTGAAGTGGATCTCTGGATCTACTCCGTCAGCACCTCGAATGCCAGTATAAAGTGATCACCCCGGTCCGGGTTAGGAAAGGATTCAGTTGTTTCAGTCTGTGAATGACCAGCCTATTAGACCAGTTCTTTGAAGAGATGCAGAGTAGCACCGTCTTTTTGGTAATTCGGCAAGGAGAGTTGCATTTAGAAACAAAAATAGTTCTGCTCTTGGTTTAAGGGTGACTGTGTGGTTTGCATTTGACTGATCAGGGCTCAGCCCTTGTTGTCCAGCGAAAGGCACGGAGTTATGAGCTACTTTCGTTGCACCAGGAATATGAATCAGGATGTGGTTTCCTTCCAAAAACTTGGAAACTCTCCAGTGCCTCCTCAGGCGTGCCGTATTGAAAAATTAGTGTCTTTTGCCCTTTTGCCTTTTCTGCTCAAGCGTACAACCGTTTTGACCTCTGTGCTGTCCGGAATTGTTCATGGGGGGAAGGACAGTACCTGAATCCACCCGGGAAAGTTAAGCAAGATGGTCCTCTGCACGCCAGTCCTCACTCTCGCTGTAAAAACCTGATAATTGCCTGTGCAGCACAGCTCGCACAGCTGCAGGAAACAAGCTTTGTTTTGCAGGCTTCAGGAACACTGCATGTTTCACGTTGTGGGGTGTCTGTAAGAAACGGCGACTTTGGTGTCAGGCTGGGGAAAGTTAATTGAACATCTAAATTCTGCTTTTATTTTCTGTGTTCGTGCTTTGTTTAATAAGAGATTCATTCAAATTTAGCATTATTGTCATACACTTTAATTAGAATCCCATCCTTTCCCGAGACTTAAAAATGTTTCTGATTAGGGTGGGGGTGAGGATCAAGGCAGCAGTGTGGAATGGTACGAGGCTCTGCACTCCTCTTGACCAGAGGGCTGCGGGTTCGAATCCTGGGTGCGACATAGCTGGTTTGCATGTGAGCGAGTTGCGTCACTCGGTCACTGCAGTAAATACCCTGCTGCATAAATGGAACTCCAGGTCATTTTCGATGAATGTTCCTGGCAAAAAGAAGGAATGAATAAAGACAGGGTGGGAGGAGACCAAACTAAGATGCAGGACAAGATCTGTCCTTGTTGACTGGAACTTCTCATGACCTCTCTCTCCTGTCCTGTGTTGTCACCAGCTGCCCGGAAACCCAGCGCCTCGCACTGGAGGATGCAGAACATTGTGCAGGAGTCCGTGGAGAGCTCAGATGAGGAGTTCTTCGATGCCCGAGGTCAGTTCCTGAGATAACCCTCCTCGTTCGTTCCTCCGCTGTGGGCTCTCTGAGCAGACAGATTTCCGCTGTCGTGAGTCCGTAACATCAACGGCTTGTCTCTGCGGCGCCTCTGGGTTGTGGGGAGCGGACCGAGCCTGTAAAATCAAGCTGGAAAAAGAGAGCTGCTTCCTCATACCGCTGCTTCACAGTCAGGCTGCTGCTGGATGTTTGTGCCTGCTTTTATTCATTTTGCTTGTTTGCTTGGTTAATATTTTAGCAGCATAATTTTCTAAATGCATAATTAAGGGGGGCTGTCTGATCATCCTGTGGTTTGAGATTACGGTTTCTCATTATGAAGAGTGGCTGTGCAGAGCCTGGCTTCTTTCACCAGTGTTAGTGCCTGTCTTTCTGTCCCTTGAGCTCACTGTGAACATGCCTGCAAATCAGCACAAAACTGTTATGCAAAAGAGCTTAGAAGCGTGAGGAGGCCTGTTTTGGCACTCACAGGTGATGTTTTGTAAACACCCGGGGCATCATGGTCAGAGAGCTTCAACACGGGCTGCCCTGTT
Source organism: Lepisosteus platostomus (assembly GCF_059453375.1). Lineage (NCBI taxonomy): Eukaryota > Metazoa > Chordata > Actinopteri > Semionotiformes > Lepisosteidae > Lepisosteus > Lepisosteus platostomus. The sequence continues at coordinate 8,510,700 of NC_142632.1, forward strand.
GGTGTTCATACTGAGCCCTGCCCTTCCTGAGGGGCCGAGGAGGCCTGATTGCGAATATCAGCCACCAGCAGAAAAAAAGGGACCTTTTGGCGCCCGAGAAAGTGTTATGACTCCCGCACTCCATCTAGGGTTTGTAATCAGACCCTGTGCGAGCGGTAGAGGAAAGGGAGACGCGCTACTGTGGAAACAAACAGGGGTTTATTTGCGCAGCAGATGGGGACAGTTTGTGCAGCAGGTAACAGGGGAAAAGACACAGGTATCCAAATCCAAATGGGTCCATAGGCGAGTCAGGGCACAGTCCAGGAGTCCGAATCCGGCGACGACTCCAGGTTAAAATCCCCAGACATGACAAGACACTGGGGGAGGTCCTCCAGGTCCTGGGCTCAGGAAGTGGGAGATGTCGGGGGATGAGGCCTGTGCCCTCGGGCATCCAGCAGCCTGGTGGAAGGCAAGCGTTAGATCCATACCCTAGCGCTGAGCCCTGAGCACGGGAGGCGCTAAGATTAAATAGGGAGGGTACAAGCAAGACACACCGGGAGGATATAAACAATGACCTGGACCCAGTAACGAGAAAGCAGTGGAGCGCCCCCTAGGGGAGGGGTGTCGCCGGTGACGGAAAGGGTACAAATGAGAGGAGGCCATTCAGCCCACGTAGCTTGTTTGGCACTTAGCTGCTAATTGATCTAAACCGTTAATTGAAAGATTTCCGGTTTCAACAATCGGTCAGCTTGTTCCACATTCCCATAATCCTTCGGGTGAGGAAGGGGCTTCCTGTTCGCGGGTTTAAACGCCCGGTTCCCACCCCTGTCCTGGGGTGCGCGTTTCTCCCGCGGCCCCGAGCTTCTGCCCCGCTCCTGTGCGGCACGGTCGTTCTTGAGGCCCCCCTTACGGCCTATGCGAGACCACCGCTTCGGACGCGCACTGTGCCCGCTGAAGCAAGCAGACTCCCGGGGCGCCGCCAAGGCCAGAGACGGGGTACAGCCCCTGGGTGTTCCCTTTCCTAGCCCTGCAGCACTTAAGAGCATGAAGAAGGGGGGAGCTATTGGACCCCTGTGCTGCTCCTGGTGCCTAATCTTCTTCCAGTGCCTAATTGACACCCGGAATGCTTCCATTAGTCTCTCAAAGGAACCCCCAAGGGGGTGCGTGAGAGAGCCAGAAGTTTAATTAGGGTTCTGTGATGTCCGTTCCCTAGTCACAGGAAAAGGCGGGGGTCTGTTCGGAACTGCCAGATCTGCGGGCAGGAGTGAGGCTGAGGAGAATGTTAAACAGCGCTCTGACGGGTTGCGGCAGCCTGAGATCCCCGTCTATCTTAGGTCTGAAAAAAGGACGTGTCTGGGGGAAAAAGAGGACGTCTGGTCCCCCTATCCTAACCCTCGTTAGGCGCAAGTCTGGATCTAGTGGTGTGGAGACTGGGGGGGGGACATTGTTCCCCCCCTCCACCGCAGAAAATATAACTTTTCTTGATCTCCGGCCTCCTGCCACACGATCCGAGTTCCATGAACGCCGCAGACTCGAATGAAATCCCTTCTTGATTGGCGTCGGCAGGTATTGGAGTGTCTCGGGAAGTTTGATGAATGGGTTAGAGGCTGGATAAGTATTGGGTTCTGCCGATGGCTGTGCTGCAGTCTGTCGGCCACGTGACAAAGTGAGCTCGAATTGAAAGCCACGCGCGCGCAGGCCAGATCTGTGTCTTGTTCCCAGTGTGGAAAGGCCTTGAACACCCTCTTGCACAGAAGGCAGCGCAGCCCCTGCGCCCTCTGCCGTCTGGTGTAGAGGCTGCACTGAGACAAGCCAGTGCAGGGAAGAGGCCTGGCTGCTCAGCTGTGTAAATACAGAGCTCCGTTCTCCCTCTCGAGAATCTCGGTAGCGCAAACAGCAAACCTGAGGACACTGCTGGAAACTGAGGAAGGTGGTGGTGGTGGTGGTGGGGGGGGGGTCTTTCTTTACACAAAGGGTTGTGGGGGAATGGAACAAGCTGCCCAGCTGTGCAGTCAAAGACAATACCCACGGTTGAGATTGCAAACCCAGGCACCTCAACTCCATTCTGAATTGTCACAAAAAAAAAAAAACAGAATGAAAGCTGTGAGCCAGTTTTGAGGCTCCCTTACCTTTTGAAAAGCAGGGAAGCAACACGCAGGACACGGATTGCTCTCAATCAAGCTGGTTCACCGGGACAGGGTCTGTGCGCCGAGGGCTGGACTGCAAGACTGTATCCTCGGGCAGACCTTCCGCAACCTTGTGCTAACCTCAGCTGAAGGACCTTCGGGAACCTTCGAGTTTTTACATGCTTTTTCATCTGACCAAACCACGGCAATTAAAGGAGAAGGAAAAAATAAATTGCTACTCGTCAGTAAAGACAATCTCTTTCCTATAGATGTTCCTTGTACTTTTGTCCCACCCTGATGTTCCTATTAACCCAAATGTACTTGAAACCCTGAAGAAGACAATCAAACATCCACGGACTTGATCACGATCCTTTTCCACTAGTCATGAGGCAGCTGATGTTCATGGAGTACCTAGGCAGGGTGAGATTTGGGTTAACCCGTTCAGGGCCAGTACCCTGGCTTCAGGATGAGGAGGCTGGGGACCCGCCTGCAGAGATCTTGACCTAGCTGCAGCTGCCCGGAAGGAGAGCAGGAAGAATGCATGAGGAGAAATATGAAAAGAGGGTTTTTTTGGTGTGATGTGCAATCGCCCTGAGAAATGACACTGGGAATGATTATGATTTAGAAAAGCTGTGGTGCACAGCTTGGTTTTCCTCATCCCTCCCAAGTTCCCGTTTCCGGCAGTGAGATCTCGAAATGGAGGCTAACAAACTCCGGGGCGCCGGGGTGAGTAGGAAGTAAAAACTCTTCCCTGCTCGTGAGGCTCTCGGGGGGGGGGGGGGCGTCCTGCTCGGAGATGGGGCGGGGGGGACCTGTGGGCAGGACCTGGGGCGATTCGGAGCAGGGAGTTTCCTCTCCCAGAGAAAAGGAGCGAAAAGAAATCAAACTGCCAACCGGAACCCCTCGATGTTCCCATCCGTCATGGGCAAATTCGTATCGATGGGGCGGAAGGGTGCCCTTGAAATGGGACCTCTGCTGAGCCTGGATAAGACGCTCAGTTAAGCATCAGAAATACGGCGCTGTCAGGAGCGTCTGTGCTTCAGATGCCAGCTTTCTGGCTGGACCTGCGATTGGGGAATACGCAGGCTCGCCGTGATGCCATTGCTCGGAGCTTCCCAGTTTTCTTTATTTCCCATTAGGAATGCCGTCTCCCACGCTGTAAAGCACAACAGAGCGGAGGGGCGCTTCTCTCTGCGTCCAGATGATTTTTGCTGGTATTTGAAAGCGTCGATCATGCTCTTCCCTGCCCGTATAGCCGTGCCGTGGATCTCAAGCTCCTCCTCGAGCCAGCTTTTCTCCCTCATCCTGTGAGAAAAGCTGCTCAGACCTCAATCCTCCTGGGTTCTCGTTCAGAGATGAAAATAAACATCTCGGAGACCCACATCATCAGCTCCCGAAGCTCGGGGATTCTGGAGGCCGTGCTGCACAAAAAAAACACAAGAGCAGTCCAGTTTTATATATAGTAACTTTTCTCAGTAATGCTTTGCCGCTGGGGAGAAATAGTCTTTACAAACTTTAAAGTGCATGAAGTCAAAAGAAGTTGCAAAGTTAATTTTGAGTGTTTTTAAAAGGCTGGATATCCAGGTATCCATGCTTAATGAATCCTTGCTAACGCCTTGTAGTTGAACTGAATTTTCTTTATTTTTGTGCTAGGAGGGCATTTTTCTGTAGCCTGTGCACAGAGTATCTTGTTACAGTGCACAGGTATTCCTGCAGAGGACTAATAATCCTCTGCAGCTCTCTCTTGAAATCCCCTTTTTCCTGTGTTGATGTCAACAGCCCACTTGAAACCAGTAAAATCCCGCTGAGCACCTCTCCGATTTCAGCTGCACTTGTCCGACTCTTCCTGCTGAGGGGACAGGAGGATTCACAGAGGAATCCATATTCCACTGAGCTCCGCAGCCCCGTTCCTCTCAAAAACACCAGTTTTAGGTCCAGCGGATTTGCTATGGAAAATTAAACCCCCTTTTACACCTAATGAAAAAGCCAGTCTGACCTCCTGTGGGTATTTTGCGTGAGTGGGGGGGGGCTCAGTGTGTGGAGGTGGGAGCGTGCCTCTCGGCGGAGGCGTGTCTGTGAGCAGGAGTGAGGTGGGGGAGCCCCGCCACCCCCACAGCTGCACCACCCACCTACAGCAAGTCAGCTGCCCCTTGTGGCAGCACTTCAAGATCTGACTTCTAGTGAGTTTTGGACAAAAACGGAGCGCCCCGTTGGAAGTGGGGGGTTGTGATCTCGCCGGAGTGGCGCGGCGGGAGGTGCCGTGTGTCTCCGCTTGTGCACAGGTGTGACGCCGCCGGTCCTTGCACGTTGCCGGACGCCTGCGCTGTACTGCGAGAGGGAAACCCTCATCGCCAGCCTTCCTCGGCTGCAGACTCCATCTTTGTTTGCAATGATCTCATTAATGCTTCTTTTCGCTCTCTGGGGCGGTGGGACGGCGTCGGCTCCCTGGCTCCCTGGCTCGTTCCGTTTCTGGAAGGGTGATGCTGTGTCTGGTGAGGCTGGGACCCCGAGGCTGGTGGCCCGGGGAGGAACATTCCAAGCGGGGGCTTTGCATAGTCACGTTCGGTGGGCTTCTGCCTCCTGCCTGCCCCCGCGCTCCCTCGCGGCTTCGCGCCTGGAGGGGTCTCCGAGCCGATACTCCGGCACCACCTGGAGCCGAGAACAGCTGCCCCCCCAGAGCCAGATCCCTCACCTCTTGGGGTACAGGTGCTCCTGTAGGGGCGACGCCTGCCTTCGTTGGTGTAAGGGCTGGAGGGCACCTTTCCCTGGAGGGGACCACAGCACCCTGAGAGAGAGATGGACGTCCCTGGATCGGTCCCCACGGAAAGGGGCAGCTCTTCACGGAGGGGCAGCTGGGATGGGGGGGGAGGCAGGGGGAGTGGCTTGGGCGGGGGGGGGGGGGGGGGGACGGATTTGGTTTTACACTGCCAGCTTCATGGCGGATCATGGCGGAAGAAGCAGAGGATCCCTCAAGGCTGAGCGTGTCGCCTGGCACGGAAAAGCCATTGCACTGTCCTTGAGGGAGAAGCTGGAAGCCGGAGGACACTGCCACCTACAGGCCAAACTCTGTAGTTGAAGGACTGGCTCCGTTAAGGCGGTAATTAATTTAAGATCGGCAGGAAATAACTAAAACCTATAGGCCGGCCAGGCCAGAGTTTGTCTTCTCCCAGGAAGGGGGACCCCAACATTGCTGGCACTCATTCATACAGCCAGGTGCAGCGGAGCACCTGGGCAAAGGGCCTTGTTTGGGGGTCCACAGGGGGGGAAGGGAACCCCCAGCCCTCGGGGTGTGAATCGAGAGCCCCCCACCGTGAGTCCCTGCAGCAGGGAGCCCCAAGCGAATGGCTGCGTTTTTGAGCAGGAAGCCGTATCGCCTTGTCATTCTCAGATAGTGTGAAGCAGCGAATAAGAGCTGTGTTCGGTTATAAAGCCGTGTCTGGGTTTTGCCTTCATGCCTTCAGGCCTTCCTCGCCAAAGCTGTCAGTGTGAGCACAGCCTCCCTCCCTCTCTCTGTCTCTCTCTTCAGCGAAGAGAGGCTCTCATCGGCCTCCGCATCGTGCTTGTCGTCTCTGCCACTTCAATTCCGATCTCGCAGACTTGGGGGCTGTTGGAATATTTTTTTTCTCCTATTTATTTGTTTCCCCTCATAGCCCTGCCTGCTACAGTCTCCTTTGCCGCCGTAACAGAGATTTCACACCTCTTTAGAAGTGTGTCCCCCCCTGTGCTCCACGGTGTGGCCCCTCTTCACAGCTCTTGATTAACACTGATCTCCCCCAGTGTGAAAAGTGTGAAGAGCAGGCCCATGGGGGGGACTGAGGAGAGCTGCTACTGCAGAGCCCCCGCTCTGCACGACAGCTGGGACACAACACTGAGCATAACACAGATGAGGCTCAAACACATCCATTTCTGCCTGCACGACCTCTGCATGATGCAGATAGCCAGGCGTAATGCTGATATTTATCCCATGGACTTGGAAACACGAGGGGATTATGGGGCTGTACCACTGTTTCGGGCAGGAGGTTTGTAGGTTTAAGAATCGGCAAAGGAGCGAGAGCATTGCTCTCTCGTCTTGAGCTCCTCTCCCTTCTCGCGCTCGCTCACTCCTTTCTCTCCCACCCCTCTCTGTCTCCGTCCCAGAAGAAGTGATGGAAGGGAAGAGTGCGATGCTGCTGGGCATGAGCCAGTGGAACTCCAACGACCTGGTGGAGCAGATAGAGACCCTGGGTCACATGGACCAATCGCAAGGTACTGGGGGCAGGAGGGGCTGTCTGGGTGGTGGGTTAGAATAAGATTCAAATAAGGCGCTCCAGAAAGACTGTCAGGTTCTGTTACATACATGCACAAACAGACACGATTTACAGACTTTAATGAATCTTGCCTAGCATATCTTTGGGAGGTAGTAGGAAACGAGCATTGAAAGAAAATCTATTTGGATACAGGGGAACATGCATACTCCACCTAGAAGGTATTACAGGTCAGAGTCAAACCTGGGACCCAAGAGCTGGAAGGTAGCCCTGGAAAATGGCTACAGCCCAGCAAAGCCCTGCATTAGAGATTCATACTGTATATAGTTATTTCTCCGGGGGAAACTTAATAACGCAGACACGGAAACATCCCAAGAGGAAATGATGCATCTTTCCAGATAATCAAATTAGCCCTTGAGACTTGCTTTGCAGTTGACACCATTCTCTAAAATCCTGAACTCTCATCAGCTGACTGCCGACGAAGTGAGCCAGCAACAATTTTCCTGACAGCATGCTGCACGCAGAGAGGCCCTCTGTGGTGGCATCTATCAGCTTGGTGCTGCTTTTAACAAGTCATTAAACAAATTGATGAGATGCAAATCAAAACATGATTGTCTTCACTCTGTGATTTCCACACTAGCTTGTTAAAACTGTGTCTTAATTAGCCGTTTCCCCTCCCGAGGAGACGTGTTCTTTGCCAGTGTTGGACAGTGATGATGAGGCACGATGATGTGATGAAGGACTGAGGGATAATACGAGATGTTGACTGCCTTCTGAAAGGGGGTTTTGCATTGATCTGAACACCCTAAAGAACTTTGCACAAGCGATCAGCTGCTTTAATGGAATTACAGAGGGTGGGGCGGTGTCTCTGTGGCTCAGGATCTGCACCTGTGGCTGCAAGGTTGCCGGTTCAAATCCCGCGGCCGGCAGAGGAATCCTACTCCGTCGGGCCCCTGAGCAAGGCCCTTAACCCCAGCTGCTCCAGGGCTGCTGTACAATGGCTGACCCTGCGCTCTGACCCCAAGCTTCTCTCCCTGTCTGTGTGTCTCATGGAGAGCAAGCTGGGGTATGCGAAAAGACAAATTCCTCATGCAAGAAATTGTATATGGCCAATAAAATGATCTTAGACATCTTAAAAATTAGTTATCCAGTTGTTTATAATTGGATCCTAGGCACATTTGCTTGCTAATGTTTACCTAGCTGGATTCTAGCCTCGTGTCCATTAAACTGTAACTTTTAATGGGTTTTGAAGCCCATTAAAAAAGGAACAATCAGAGCTGTGTTCTGTTTCCATGAGGAACGTCTTTGATGGCAACTTTGGCCAGCACATAAAGTCCACTGGAGCAGCAATGCAATGACATGAAGTTGCACCCTGCAACTTTTAACACAGCAGAGAGCCCAGAGAGCCCTGGCCGACTGACACCACTCTTCCCCCGGCAACGCCAAGTCAACTGTGTCTTGGTCACAGTCGGCTAGTGACCTGACCCTAGCTCGAACGCTCGATCACCATGCTGGGCTTGGGAGCGTGAGTTTGCTGGTTGAGCTGCTTGGGAGATCCTGTCTTGTGTATGACCGTACAGGATGAGTCACTGAAAAGCTAGTTGAAGGTAGGAAGTTTGGAAAGACAAAGGGCATGACGGTGAACTAGCAGACTGATCACCAAGCAGGTGGGAGCATTCGGCATGCCTGCTGTCCATACTGTGCCGAGTTTCTCCCCACTGTGTGCCAAGAGGACACCTTTGGCCCTCGTCAACTGTGACAGCCGGAATTTTACTTTGTTTCCATGTCGATTCCATAGTGCAGGATGGGCTGGGCAGTGGTGTTGCTGGGAGGGAGTTCAGTCATGAAGTGGAGAATGACAGTCTGTCCTTGTTTGCAATTTAATTGGGGAAAAAAAACAAACTTGCAAGCAAGAAGAGGGAACAGAAGCATCAGCCCGCTGCTATCGCTGTAGGAAGGATTGATCACAACTGGGGACAGTCTCGGCTGTGTTTGAGTGTAGGAGCCTGCGATCGGTCGGTCTCATCCTGCCTCTGCTTGATGATCCAGGAGCCCCTGAAGGCACCACTCTTTCAGCACCTACAGCAACGCTGGCGTTGCACAATCCCGCAATCCTGTCTTGTGACGACATAGCCTTCTGACATGGGGAAAGCTGAGACTCCCTCAAAAAACGTAAACAAATTAAACCAAATTATTGTGGAACACAACTGTGCAAAGGCAGCCAAATTCCGTCTTGGCCAGATTTCGCATTGGCCTTTACCAATCATGGCCTCCTAATAATCCCCATCTCTGAACTGGCTTCATCACTCTGCTCTCCACCCCACTGAGAGCTGGTGTGTGGGGAGAGGACTGGTGCATCATCCAGGTGGGGCTGCAGACTGGTGGTGGTGGAGGGGATCCCCATTACCTGTAAAGCGCTTTGAGTGGAGTGTCCAGAAAAGTGCTATACAGTATAAGTGTAAGCAATTATTATTATTATTTCCTTAAAGATCAACACCCCCACTGAACCACTGGAGTCTTTTAAACATCATGTGAAATGTGTAATGATTACAGAATAAAATAATTTCCACTCGACCCTAATCTCCTTTCAGGTTAGTGGGTGCCATCAGATCTCTCCTCAGGGATTGGTCCTCATCAGAAAGAGTACTCTGGGAGTACGGGGTCCTGCTCCATCCCGGCTCGTTCACGCCAGGCGCTGCCGCGTCGTCGTGTGTGGTGTGGCAGACGTACCCGAGCCGGCGGTGAAAAGCATCTGAAGAGATCTGTGAAAGCTTTCCGGGTGCTTCGTTTTTTTATTTTCTCCCGGTGACAATTTACAAGCGAAGATGACTTGAGCTCTGAAAGGTCTCTCGCTGGGATGTAGTCTTTTTCACTGCCGCTGCTGCTGCTGCTACTGCGTCAGTGACAGGTGCTTCAAAATCTCTGCAGTGATTAAAAAGCAAAAAACATGCCTTTTTAATCCCTCCCCATCCCAGGTGGCGTAGGTAGAGCTGTTTGGGCTAATTTAGCACAGTGCTGACGCACTCGGTGCTCTTGTTGGAGCTGTTGTTGTCTGCGGAAAACTCCAGACTGATTGTTGTGTGCGGGGATCGTTTGCGTTCGTCCCGGGCTCCCGAAAAAGGTTGGTTTGACAACTGGAGGGGTAAAACCGCAGGTGAACAGCTCGTGCCTAGGTCTGATCCTTTTTTAGACGCGCTGGGACCTTGTGTCCCGTCTGCCAGGCGGGGAAGAACGTGGTGTCGGTGCTTCCCGTTTCAAACCTGATCCAAGAGCCCGGATCGGCTTCTGGGAGCCTCTCCCTCTGGTGGCTTAATTGACGCTAATAGCCGAGCGCTTTGGGAACACCATCCATGACTGGCAGCTAAAAGCGGGATTATTTCAGCACTTGTCACATTAATCTCTCTGGTTTTAATGAGCTCTCTCTGGTAACCAACTAAACCGAAGTCCTAAAGTGCACCTGACTAATGGAGGCTGGGAGCTTTTTAAATGTGGATTTGTTTTTACGTGATGTTTCTTCATTACCAGTCAGTGTGGATACCTGCAATGCTACAAGGAAAATGATTGGTTTTGCAGGGGGGCTGCACTATCTCAGTCATTTTGAAGCAACAGGTGGTCCTGGGTATATTAAAAGCTGGTTAGAATTTTGGGTGAAAGACGGCCTAACTTTGTGCACAGCTCTATAGCTGCTTAAAGCCCACAGCTCGTCTCCCATCAAGCTCCAAAGTGTAAATGTGCGTGATTTATTGTAAATGGGCTTAGGAACCTGAATAAGAGCTCACCCTGCCTTATCCCTCTTATGATCAAATGTTAGTTATTTCTTACATTCTAAAAGCAGCAATATTTTGATCTGCAGAGCCTCTGGCAACTTTAACTTGGAAGCCTCTGTCTGAAATCTGGATGCATCTGGTTATCCTGTGCAGGTGTGTGTGTTGCAACAAGCCTGGCTCTCTGTGTGCGCTTGTGCCTGCGATCTGGCTCCGTGTGCACGGTGACTGTGATGTCCGTGTGCGATGGGGAGAGCTGTTTGCCGAAGATGATTTATTGCAGTCCCCCCCCCTACTGCCCGGGAGATTGACGGACGAGAACCGGCTCTTTCATCTCGGCACTATTATTAGCACAAAGGTGCAGGCACCACAGCAGGCAGAGACATGGACGGTCTCTGCACCTTCTCCTCCTCTCGTCCACTGCTGTAGCCGCAAGTGCCTGGATGTCATCTGTAACCGTCGTCAAGCCGGTCCAGAACCGAGCACGGGAATTCACCGGGAATGACAACGCCCGGAAATGAGGCCTAGTTAAAAGGTTTATGGAGTGTTAAAATTCACCCGCTTGGCCTGACCTCCTGGCCAGGGGGGTGAGGAGGCTGGGACCCCCCCTGCAGGGCAGGAGTGACCCAGGGGCAGCTGCAGAGGAGGAGATGAGTTGGAGGTGGGATGCAGAAGACGTGTGCGAGGGAGAGAAAGGAGGGGAGATCACCTGTAGTATTAATATAGTTTAGGTGAGGAAGTGACATCAGGATTGATCACAAGTTACTGACATCTGAGGCTGAACTTGTCATCCCACCCGAACATTCTCTGTAACCTCCGTTTAAAACATTCTCTGTAACCTCCAGGCTTGGCATTGAAGGTTGGGGTGCCCGCCTCTGCTCGTGCTGTGATTCGCATCCTCTAGGTGACCAGTTTCGGTGTGAAGGGCTCCACAGCTGTTGTCCAGGCTGGAGGCCTGCTTGCTCTCTCTCTCTCGAGTTCTGCGGCGCCAGCCCCAGCATGCGCCTTTAGTAAGGGTCTGACCTCTCCTCAGAGCCCAGACGTACTGGGCCGGATCGGGCGGTGCTCCGATCGCAGGGGAGGGCTGGGGGCCTGTGGCTGAAAGGTGTGTTTCAGGACAGGAAGAACAGAAAATAAAGCTCTTCCGTCTGCGGGGCTCGCTAGAAAGCAGGCTCTGTTTGTTTTGTTTTTTTAAACGGAAGAGAATACCCATATATTGAACAGTAATTACCAGTGTCCCAGGTAGGGTTTTGTCTCGCTTTGTACTGGGGTTAAGCCCCATCTTCCCCATGGCGCTGTATTGGATAAAGATGGATGGATGAATAATATCTATCTCTACATATAATAATATCTCTGTATCTTAGAATCACAATATGAATTATAGGATACATGCAAATGAAATTACAATGACCCCTTTCACCATATAAAGAGTATCGCCGTGACGGGTCGAGGTCTGTCTGCTGCCTGTCTGCCGGCCGTGTCAGGTCTGCAGCTCCTGCGCGGGAGACCTTCACTCATCTGCATTCCGACCACATGAGCCACAGCCAAGACGTCTTCCACATGAGCTTCTCCCGGGCAGCTTCTCCCTTGCTACTAATTCCCATTTAATTAGATTTTCGGGGGGTTTCCGTGTTTCAACAGAAAATGCCTGAAGCATCCCAGAACAAAGGAAGAAAAGATAAATGCTCCTGCTTATTCCTGCCGCTTTTATCATCGGGGGCGCACACAAACACACACGCAGGCTCACACACACACATGCGCACACGCGCACACGCTCACACACATCGCAGCCTGTGGTACAACGTGTGCCCTGTCGATGAGCTGCAGGATGGTGTTATGCCAGCGGATGTGCGACAGTGCTCAGGTGTGATGTGATAACCTGTTTTCAGACCGCAGTAGATGTGTTGGGTCTCGACCAGAATCGCTGAGTTGCTTTTTTTTTTTCCACCAAAAGCTGCCTGGGAGTTAGAAATCCGAGGCAAACTGCCCCCCCCCCCCCCACTGCAGGCTCCTCAGAAGGACCAGTGAAACACAAGCCGGGGGACATGGGTGTAAAGCATGTGGAAGTGCTGTTGAAAGTGTTAAAAGCAGGAGGCCCTTCTTTACAGACAGGGCTGTCGGAGTCTGCAACAGGCCGCCCAGCCGGGCTGGGACTGACTTCCTTCAAGAGAAACAACAAAGGCTGAATGAGATCTTTGAATCAATTAACTGCTTGTTACTGGGCTTTACGGGCTGAATTTCCTCTCGTTTCTGACCTTCCTCATATTGATGGTGTTTAACAGACTTTTACTTTTAGCCAGCAGCCATATCACTCTGCAACTCACCACTGGCAGCCCCACTGGAGCTCAGCAGGTGTGAGCCTGGTCAGTACCTGGATGGGAGACCTCCTGGGAAAAACTAAGGTTGCTGCTGGAAGAGGTGTTAGAGGGGCCAGCAGGGGGCGCTCAGTGATGGGGACACTATATTGTAAACAGGCTCCGTCCTTAGGATGAGAAGTAAAACCGAGGTCCTGACTCTCTGTGGTCATTAAAAATCACAGGGCGTTTCTCGAAAAGAGTAGGGGTATAACCCCGGTGTCCTGGCCAAATTTCCCCCTGGCCTTTACCAATCATGGCCTCCTAATAATCCCCATCTCTGAACTGGCTTCATCACTCTGCTCTCCTCCCCACTGAGAGCTGGTGTGTGGGGAGAGGACTGGTGCATCATCCAGGTGGGGCTGCACATTGGTGTATAAGTGTCAGCAATTATTAATTAACTGCTTGTTACAAACTGGGCTTTACAGGCTGAATTTCCTCTCGTTTATGACCTTCCTCATGTTGATGGTGTTTAGCAGACTTTTACTCGGATCGTTATTTTACTCCCGTTAACCAGCCTGGTTAAAAAAACTCAAGTGTGAAGCCCCAGGCGATTCAGTAGGAGAGCTGGAGTGTTTGACAGTGTCAGCTCAGCAGCTGCTCCGCATGGTTGCTGCACTGTTGCTGAGCTGTGTAGGTTGCTGTGGGGGTAGAGAGGCGTTCACAGCAGCAGGGGGTGAATATAGTCCTGGAAATCAGGTTAGGAGCAAGACAGGAGCACAGGAGGGGGGAGTTCAATATTTTAATTAAAACCTTTAGACCCCTGGGGAAGTCATGGGCTACAATCTATGCTAAAATGTTTTGCTGTGATGGTTCTGTAGGGTGTCCAATGGGGTACCATCATTGCTGCGTTGTTTTTGCTTGCAAGGCATCCTTTGATCTAGAATGTGTTTTCCCTCAGTCTTGTCCCAGGAAGCCCTCAAAAGATCCAGGTTTTGTATTCAGCAAGGGCTCGACTGAAGGAGTGGAACTCGTAGCCATGCTCTTTTATTTTCAGTCTGTTTCTGCTCCAGAAAAATGTGGGGAATGCGGGGGGGAAAATTCCAAAGCCCTCAGCTACGAGCGGATCCCCAGAATGAGGACTGGAAATCGCTGATCTGAGAGGCTTAGCCTGGAATTCCACACTTGGCAATCCATTCGTGTTTCTGCACAGCTCCCTCTCCTGGGCAAACGATGTTACTGAGGCTCATTGTTAAGATGCTTTGTGACAGTTTTTAACACCCTTTATACTTTCTCGCTGGTTGCACAATTTTGGCTGGTTTGTTTTGTGAATGGGTGCAGGGCAATAGCAGTGCTTCGGGACGTTTGTCCCAAATTTCCGCAATACACTTCTGCATTCGTGCGCTCGTGTTGCCCTGCCCTCTTACCTCGCGTGTCTGTGATATGGCTGCTTTCCTAAACTGCCTCAGCGTGCGAGAGGAGGATTACTGGACCGTGAGGTTGGGCTGCTGAAGCTCTCTGCTGGATTCTGCTGTGTTTTTTCGCATTTTGTTCTGTTTCAAGGTCTGGCTGTGATTTTTAGATCCAGGGTTTATTATTATCCATCACCGCCACCCTGTTGTCTCCCATCTGTGTGTGACGAATGTTTTCCTTTCTAGCTGTCTGAACAGCAAGCCCACCCCTGCTCCCCCACGAGCGCGCCTCTGATCTGCTAATCCAGGCACATCGTCTTCGCGCAAAGATGAATCTCATCATCGGACGTTGACGGTTTACTGATTCCTGAGAGGCTGTGCACGGCAGAATTGATTATTTTTTTAAGGGATAATTTCTGCGGGTCTCCAGCCCCCTCAGAGGTGCCCTGAAGGGGGATTTAACACCACAGGCGTGACCGCCGCCAGGGCGGGCGAGCTCTTCCTCCTTCTCAGAGCAGAAATGCTGCACACGAAGGCGGCCGATAGCCCTGGTAGATGTGTGCCGAGCCCAGCTCCCGTCCTCACCCAGAGCACCGGGCACGCCCCCAGAATTGCCCACCCCCTGCAGGGGCAGTGCAGGCCGGTGTGGCTCCGTTTGTGCGTTCGTGTTTATTGGTTCGATATCTGGTCAATTAACATTGACGTTTCCTGCCGGATTGACTCCCCAGCTGTGATGAACGACTTGCACGTTCTGTTAAAGGGATTTAACTTGATTCTAATGGATTTATGCATCTCCCGGTCGGTGGGGGGCCATGGGGGGGCTGTGTGGATTTAGCAGATGAGGCCCGGCGTGGAGAGGGGTCTGGACTTGACCGTGTGGGGCAACACTGGAGGCCAGCGGAGTGTCTTTTCAACAGCCACCCGAAGCCCAAAGAAAGTCAGGAGGAGTCCTGAAGGGCACTGGCAGTAATCCCTGAGTGCTCTGTACCTGTCTAGGGTTTTGTTTGCTCTGTGTGGCTGTTATTTTTGTACCTGGTTGGTTTTAAGTGGTTTGAACGCCCTCGTGGGAGCCCTGGTTGTGACTGAAGGGAACGGAGGCACCAGCAGCCACGTGATGTTTGCTGGCCTCTGGTTTTCGGAGCGGAGACCGGCCCCAGTTGACACGTTCTCTGTGTTTGTGAGGTTTTTGTTGTTTTTCCCCCCCCTCCACTCCCGTTTGCTCTTTGGAGGATGAAATAAATGAGCTGCGGCTGAGCCAGTGGTTCAGAAGCGACGAGCAGGCCTTAATAGACAGAGCTAGCGAGCGGAAACCGGTGAAGGGCTTTTCATTGAATTTGCTGGGTCCTGACATTTCTGAGACCGAGAGAGAGAGAGAAATTCGAGGTGTGGATCGATAATCTCCCCGTCTCTTCTCCTTCGCTCCCTCTTTTTATTTTCTCCGGCTTCTCTCTCCCTCCTGGCTGCTCTTTCCCAGCTTTTCCCCCCCTCTGTCTTCCATTTTCCTCCCTCTTTCCATCTCTTCTCCTCTCCCTTTCTCACTGTTCCCCCCTCCTCCCGTTTCTTATTCCCCGATATCCTCGCCTTTCTCCTCTCCCTCCCCTCGCTCCAGTCTTGAGAGCAGAAGAAAGGTTACTAATGAGAGGCGTATCGAGCCCATTTGGTAGTTAGGAGCTAATTGATCCACGGATCTCTGTTCTTTTTCCCACAACCCCTTTGCTTTTTTTCCTCTCATTAACAAACAAGCGGGGGCTGTTTTGGCCTGTCGAGCTCATTTGGTTGTCAGTACCTTAGTCACCCAAGGGTCCCGTCCAGCCGTTTCTTGAAAGAGGCCAGAATATCGGCTTCAACAACGTGGCTGAGTGGCTTGTTCCAGCCCCCCACAACCCTTTGGGTAAAGAAGTGGTTTCTCGATTTCATTATTAGTTGCTCTTCTTATCAAAGAGGAAGAAAAGGAATAAACCAGAGACACTTGATCACCTGGGTTTCCGAACAAACGCGTTTGGACAGTGGGATTCGGTTCTGGGATTAATGCGTTGACCGAGGCTAAGGGTGCAGCAGTAAGCAGCTGCCGGCTCTCGGGCGCACTGCGTATCCCTGCTCGTCACGGTTTTTTGCGCTGTCGAAGCAAGAGAGAAACGTCAGTATTAACCTCTGGACCCCCCCCACTGCCACCAGTAACGAGCTGTGGCAATCGGAGCCGACCAGCCGGGAGACGCTGGAGACATCAGAGCGCAGGTGTGGCGCCATGCTTCCGGCTAACCGGGCGCAGTGGTGCCCCATGGGAAAGGACCGTCACAGGGGATCTTGGGTAGGGGGGAGTTTTGGGAAAGCTCAGGAAAAAACCTGGGTAAAATACGGTGCACACCATCTATCCTTCCACTTTCTAACCACTATATCTGATTCAGGGTTGCAGGGAGCTGGATCCTATCCCTGCCAGCCGTGGGCACAAGGCAGGGTACACCTTGGCCGGGACGCCAGTCCATCCCAGGGCACACATGCAGATACAGACACACACACACTTGCTCCAGGGCCAGTTTTCCCAGACCCCAATTAACCTATCAGCATGCTCTGATTCTTGGGGAGAACATACAAACTCCCCACAGATAGAGCCTCAGGGAGCAGTGCTAACTGCTGCATCGCCGCGCTGCCCTGTGCACTTCAGTCACAGTCAGTAAGGAGTCTTTAATGAGGGACCTTCAGAACGGGCTTCCCCTGATTGTCCCTGAGATTCAGGGAATTTGCACAGAAAGTGCCAAGTGCCAGCTTTCCCTTGTTGATGGTTAGTATTGAACATGATTTGAGTCCCTGGCCACGAGCACTGAACTCCTGGGTCGGGAAGCTGCGCCAGTAGGTGGCGTATGAGTGCCATTCACCCAAGATGAAAGACTGAGGGGGTCCGGTCTCCTGCCATGGGGTCCCCGGCGTCCTGGCCAAATTTCCCCCTGGCCTTTACCAATCATGGCCTCCTAATAATCCCCATCTCTGAACTGGCTTCATCACTCTGCTCTCCTCCCCACCGAGAGCTGGTGTGTGGGGAGCGGACTGGTGCATCATCCAGGTGGGGCTGCACTCTGGTGGTGGTGGAGGGGAGTCCCCATTACCTGTAAAGCGCTTTGAGTGGAGTGTCCAGAAAAGCGCTATATAAGTGTAAGCAATTATTATTATTATTGAAAATGAAAGCTCACGAAGGCACAGTGGGCTTGAGGAGTCTTTGTGGGCGAGCCAGGCAGTGCTGTCCACTGTGGGCGCTTGCAGAGTCTGTGATGGAAAATGGAAAACGTGGCAGAACGGACTGGCCGAGCGCCCAAGCGTCCTCATCTCCCCCGTCGTTTCTCGTGCGCGGGCTCGACTAATTGCATCGTGCCCCAGTTCATTTATGCCCCTCGCGTTTCTTGACAAACCGCAAGCTGTCTGGACTTCCAGAGCTCTGCCTGGAGCTGCGGACACATCGTTTCGGTTGCTGCTTCGGCACCATTTTGTTTCCCCCCGCTCTCGATGTTCGCTGGCACTGGCTTTTAGGGGAGCCCGTGAGCGAAAGTAATGATTTGGGTGTGTTAACCGGATCCTGTTGTGGCTGGTTGCTGGTTTTGAGGTTTGGATGTGGGTCGAACAGGCGCTTGCTGTTGTGTGAAGTAACTGTTCTCCCTCTGTTTTTCTTCCCCTTCTCTCTGCTCGTCTCCCGTCTCCCGTCTGCCCCCCCTCTCCCTGCCAGAGAGCCTCTACCGGCTGGGCCACCCTCGCTACACCGCCCAGAGCAGCATCGATGGGCTGGAGGACATTGAGGTACGACGCTGCTCTCACTGTGTTCCCAGGTCTCCATTCAAACCCACTCTTCCCCCTTCGAACATGCTCAGGGAAAATCAGATGAGCTCTTGGTCTTGAACACTTTTGAAAGATGCTGGATGCCCCATGCTGAACCCTTAGCCTAAACCTTAACCTTGAACTCTGACCTTTACGGCACCCACTGCATGCTAACCCCTGATCCTCAGCTCTGCTCTTTTCTCCATCTTCGCACTATGGACTTGCAGTTTTAAATAGTTTGTCACTATGCCAATGTTAATGATGAAAAGCCACCAACGCCAGCACATCCACCTGTCTGGATGTGTTAATAGCAGCATCTGTGAAAGTGTCACAGTTTGTGTGCAGTGGGTGCTCTATTATCTCTGCAATTCAAACAGCCATTAGTGCTCGTTAGCAGCCTGTAAAAGAGTGATGACCAGCTCATGTTCTCTAGGCCAGCAGTCTGGCAGGTTTTATATAGCTGTCTTTAAATCGACAGCCGCAT
Source organism: Lepisosteus platostomus (assembly GCF_059453375.1). NCBI lineage: Eukaryota > Metazoa > Chordata > Actinopteri > Semionotiformes > Lepisosteidae > Lepisosteus > Lepisosteus platostomus. The sequence continues at coordinate 8,528,804 of NC_142632.1, forward strand.
CAAGCCTGACAAAACCTGTTCTGCTGGTCTACTTAAACAGATGATTAGGTCAATTAGTACATTGTGGAAATGAGCACCACAAGACCCTGCAGCCCTGATGATGGCGGGTTGTAAATTCTGCAGGGAGAGATGTACAGTGTATTGATCCCCCCCCCAGCCAGAGCCCCTCCAAATGAAATTGAGCACGCCCTAGAGTTGTCCACCTATCCTGTGCTGTATCTGGGGCTACACTCCAGTGGTGGGCGAAGTGGGGCTCCCATGTGTCAACGGCTTTGGGATCCATTGCGAAGAATAAAGGGGTGATTGCTGTTGTCATTGGCAGTGCGTCGTGTGCATATCCTCCCTGTGCTTTTGGGGGTGGCGGGGCCCCTCGGACGGCCCGCCCAGCGTGTTCCCTCGCCCACTCTCGCTCCTGTCCTTCCAGAGGAAATGCAAGATCCACGTCCTCCTCCTGCTCCTGCACGGGGGCAACATCCTGGACACCGGCGGAGGGGACCAGAAGTCCAAGGTGACGGACCTGAGCACGCTGAGCACGGTGCTGGAGAAGGTGGCCCGGGCGCACTTCCAGAGCGCCGCCGAGCACATCCTCATCAGGCTGGTGCCCTGCCCAGCCGTCTGCGCCGACGCCTTCTCTCTCGTGTCCAAGTAAGCGTGCGCCGGGGCCTGGGGAGAGATCGGGGGGGGCTGCACAGAGATCGGCCGCTGGGAGAACTGGATTACCTAGTGGAGGGACAGAAGAGGTGGCATTCCTGGGATCTTGGAGATCCCAGGGAACCCGGAAAACTGAGGACATTGGGAAGCAATTTCTACAAATTCCAAGGAAATCTAGCTTGAATTCAGTGGGAATTCTTTGCACTTTTTTTTTTAGCACCCAACAAAACGATACCTATTGTCAGCACTAGATCAGACCCCCGTGTGTGTGGAGCGTAGGCGTTGACCAATCTCAAGACCCATAGAGATGGGAGGAGAAGGCAGATGACATCTGCACTGAAAGCAGGCGTGTGACTTTTGCACAGGGTTGAAATTGCCGGATGAAAGGTGGGTCTGGGCCGAGGGGAGTTTGAGCTCAGGAGCAGGGTGGGAGCACCGATTCCTTACTGGCGGTAACGGTCCGTGCCATGTTCGGTTCTCCCCATTCCCCTACTGTGAGGTGGTGACAGGCCGGCGCAGTCAGCCGGACAGCGTATCGGTTGGGGCCACTCTGAGGGTTCTGCACTCAGGTCATCTTGCATGCTTCCTAGCAGAGAACGGATGCCGGTCAAGGGCCCTGACGTATAGCGCTAATAGCCCTCGTTTTGTGTCCCCTTAGAAAAAAGCAGATTTATATACCTAGAAAGTGCAGCAGGAAAAAATGCGGGGAAGCATCAGGAAAATATGCCAGGAGCACAAGAGGGAGAGCTGGGCCATGGTGAGGTCACAGTGAGGCAGAGCAAGGGCCTGTGGGATAGGAGGCTGACAACGTGTTTGATGATGGTCGGGATCAGGAAAAAAAAAGGAGCGAGTCTTAAAGCTGAATGTTTAAGCTGAGCACGAGTTCCCTTTGAGCAGTGGAAGGGAAAGGTTAAACAGGAAAATAAATAATTACGGCATTATCTAGAATGTAACATGCACCTTTTAAAAAGGATAATTATAATAATTAGGCTGCGGCTGACATTTGTTATCCTTTCAAGACTTGTGCAGTATTAAGCCCATAACCTTTGTGTGTGCTTCCATTTTTAATCGTACATTTAATAATGTGAAAGCTGAGGAGACAATACCTTGGGGTACAAGGAGAAGAATAAGAAGAAAGCCATGCATTATGATGGTGCGCTGAGGTAACAATGGGACTATTCTGTTCTTTTCAGTAGTTCTTCTCTGCTCCATTTATTTCATTGTAATCCATGAACTTTAATGTGGCTTTGATTGTTGCTGTGTTCTTTCAGTTATTCTGAAGGGCTGGTTACAGCTGTCTTATGAAGACAGTGGAAAGGTCTGAGATGGAAACTGCAGTTACATTGCGCGGCCACAGAGTGGTGCTAGTGGCGGCGGGAGATGAATGTTAGGGGAATGAAGGGTGCTGTTCACAGAGCCCAGCAAAATTCATCGGGAGTGATGTGCATGGGTGATCTCTTCTAATCTCTAATCTCTTCATTTTGTATTAAAGCAGCTCATCACTTCCAGAGGCCTGGTGGTGCTGTGTTGGATCAAAAAAATATCTATTTATTTTCAGTTGTTCTGGGGCTGAGTGACAGCGGTGACAGTCAGTCACGAAGAGATTTAAGATCTGTCACATCTGGCATCATCTTGGCACACTGCACTCGGCTCTAAAGCCCATCAGCTTTTCAATAAACCAAGGGCAGCCTGAGCACCTGAGCAGAAACTCTTCTTTAACGCACACAGTGTTTCAGTCTGCGTGTGCATGCCTAGTTATATCGAATAGTCTTATCTTATAAGGCTCTTATTTATACTTAGAATTCCCAGTGCCTGGGAATGTGAGTGGGTAGGGGTGAGAGGTCAGAGGTCAGTTTGTGATGGTCCAGTAATGAACAAAGGGAATCTCCATGGCTAGTGTGCATCTGCTGGGCATTCTTATTAGCATTCCTCATTATAATAATAATATAGTATTTTATTTTATTTATAGTATATAGTGCTTTTCTGGACACTCCACTCAAAGCGCTTTACAGGTAATGGGGATCCCCTCCACCAGTGTGCAGCCCCACCTGGATGGTGCACCAGTCCTCTCCCCACACACCAGCTCTCAGTGGGGAGGAGAGCAGAGTGATGAAGCCAGTTCGGAGATGGGGATTATTAGGAGGCCATGATTAGTAAAGGCCAGGGGGAAATTTGGCCAGGACACTGCGGTAACACCCCTACTCTTTTAGAAAAAACTCCCTGGCATTTTTAATGACCACATAGAGTCAGGACCTTTGTTTTACATCTCATCTGAAGGACAGCGCCTTTTTACAGTATAGTGTCCCTGTCACTATATTGGGGGTATTAGGACCCACACAGACCGCAGGGTGAGCGCCCCCTACTGGCCTATCTAACACGTCTTCCACCAGCAACCTTATTTTTTTGTCACACCTGAAGAAGGCTCCACGGCCGCAACGTTGCGTTTTCTTTCTTCTCTTTTCAGCATGGAATAAACCTATTACTCGTTACTTTGCAGCCTACGCATGCTGACGCAGCTCCCCACCTGAACTTATTATGTAAAACCTACTTCATGAAGTTTAAAATATATCCTCTGTGAATCTGGTAAAATACATCTTGGCTTAGCATTGCTGCCTTGCAGCTCTGGGGTCCTGGGCTCGATTCCCAAGGCTTGTGTGTTCTCCCTGTGTTTGTGTGGGTTTCCTCCAGGTGCTCCAGTTTCCTCCTACAGTTCAAAGCATGTTGGTAGGTTAACTGGGAAAGTTGGCCCTGGTGTGATTGTATGTCTGTGTGTGCCCCGAAATGGACTGGTGTCCCTTCCAGGGTGTACCCTGCCCATTGCTTCTAGAGAGAGGGCACCGTGACTTTGAAGTGATGATGTCCGTCTGCTGTATATAACAGATCTGGTTTTCATGCCACATGTCCAAACCTTCTGATCCCTGTTGATGAGCTCTGCCAGTACACACTGGGATTTCTGCACTGGTCGATGTGATGTCAAGGGGTGTGTTTTGTTTTTTTTTATTTCAGGGCTTATTCTGAAAAGCTAAGGCTTTTCCCCCCAGAACAGGGTGAATTTCTGCAATTTGACTAAAATTCCCTTTCATCATTTTAACGTCTCTGAAGTTTTCCTGGGAGCTGACGTCGGTCCGTAATAAAATCTAGAGAATTTTTGTTTGGTTCCCTTTTCAGCGAGTCCGTTTTCCCTGCAGTCCCCAGCTCTGGGATTCAGTGAGGCAGGCTCCTGGGAGTCTGTGGTGGCATTGGGTTTTTAAACCCAATTTTTCCCTCGCCCCTGCCAGCTGTTTTTTTTTTACCTGCTCAACGCCCCCGTGGGGAATCCTTTTTAACCCTCAGCTGATAGGAAAACAAAAAGTGTTCACAAAGGGGTACAGGGCAGAAGACAAGCAGGGAAGGGGCATTGTTGCTGAGCATTGTTGCTAAAACAGCATCCTGCTGTGGGAAATCGCCACGCGGACTGTGGTTCAGCCAGCCTCCAGCACAAAGAGCCGCCTCTGCACATAATCAGCTCTGCCCGGTGGAGTGGGGGCCCTGTGTAAGGACTGAACTGCTGCTTTTTCAGGGGGGCATGCAAGGTGGGGTGAGGAGGGGGGGGTTTCTCGCCTGCTGTGAAGCATATGCTGCTCTGAGCTCATTAAGTGCCTCTGCTCTTAAAGAAGGCACCAAGAGCAAGGTTGAAGTTAGAATGTAGGTGTCTGGGAACAGACTAATGAGAACAGAGCGCACAACACCTGCAGAGGATTTGACAGAGGGGTGAGTGAAGGGTCTGTTAAAGGGCCTCGCTCTCCCACTGGACAGCCAATTAGCGAGATTTTATTCGCCAGTGCTTTTTTTCCGATCAAACTCTTGCGCTTTGGAGCTGAGCGTTCCCCCGCGCACAGTGTGAGGGGGTTTTACAGTATATAGCACCTTCGCCTGCTGTGTCTTCACAGGGTGGCACACATCCACAACAGGGCAGGTGTGTGTGCCAGATGTAAGAATGACGCTGGCACCTGCGGGCTTAAAACTTGCTTTGGGACCACCCCTCTTCTGAGTGGTCCACGTTCCGCCGGAGTTAGAAAACTAATTCATTTCGGCAAGAGACCAAAAGCTGGAGGATTAAGAATTCTGCTGAGGAAACTCGGCAAGTCTCAGGGCAAGACCGGGCCAAGGCCTGGCAGATGACACTCCTCATGTAGACGAGCACATCGTTACATGCAGCTAGCAGAAACAGAAATCGGAACTCGCTATGTTGCAAAGCCCTGTGAAAACAGCTTAGTGTTCATGCTGACACACCCCCTCATCTGTGGGGAAGCAATAAATAAGACAAACAGAATGAATGCTGGGATGCATAGTTAAAGGTGTAGAATTTAGATCAGTGTCATGTTAATCTGCCTGGAAATAGTTACATTCCTGGACTCCCCACCCTGACAACCTAGAAGAACTGAATATCTGCCATCTTGGACCGAAAGAAACTGCAAGGGGGTCCGATTCAAATATTCAAAATCCTCAAAGGCACCCACCAAGTCGCCCCAGTGGACGTGTTTTCAGAACCAAGAGAGAAACACACACTGGGGGACACAAGTGGAAACTGCCGAGAACAAGAGGCAGTTCGGTCCCACATTCTGCTGGAGTCCGTAAACGAAGGGAGTATGGCACAAGACACTAATGCGTGTTTCTGAAGGTGATGCTGTAATTTCTTGTAAGAAACGACTGGATGAGTTTCTGGGATCAATTGGCTGCTTACTAGCAAATGAGCTATTCCTCTCTCCTCTAATCTTTCTTCACTTCTTCAGATGGTATGACTGTTGGCAAGGCCACAAGGAAGATTTTACTTCCCTTAGTAGCCTGTGTTTTCTGAGTTGTTTTTTTCCTTTCAGCAATGTACTTAGAGTTTCTCTAAGTGGAGAAGACTGGCCTGCGTGCTTTCCTGGAAAAATGTTTGTACAGTAAAAGAGGCAATTAAAGTGAGGGCAATTGCACAGGACACTGGGCCCTTTAAGCTGGCTGGCTCCTGTGCCTTCTTCTCCTGCGCTCATCATAATGAACCAAGAATGTGCTATTCTCAAGGTCAGAGTGTTCCAGGGCTCCTGTGTCTTGCAGTACAATGTGGCAGAGCTATTGGGCTGCACTGGCTCATTCAGTAATCCAGTGCTGTAGTAGAGATGGGAGGGACAGTTAATACTTCCAGTCTCCCTGCAGTGGTCAATGACTGTAATTCAAAGCTGATCTCTTCCTCACAGTAATTGTTAAGCCTTATATCATTATGCTGTGGTATACTATTGTATGCTGCGTACCAGGACACGCTAAAGTAGGACAAACCTTGGAACAACACGTGTAAGTAAGATCCAAACTGGAAAAACTACATTAAGCAAATATATGCTTAATTACCGTGCAAATTCACCGACCTTAATGAAACGCTCAGACTTCTCATGTCCTTGTACCGAAGACAATTCAGGATACGAAGTGATGTTAACTACGTCTCCCTCCTTCCTGTTGTAACGACTGTATCGTTTTGTAAAGGCATGTCAGATGGGAGAGCTTCTACAGCTCGGCTTTGCCCAGCGAGGGAGGTGGGGAGGCTTGTTAGCACTGTTAGCTGGCTGACAGGCTTGTTCTCCGGGCCGGGATTTTGTGAACAAGATTGTAAATGGTTTATAAACCGCTTTCATTCCTCACTGTCACGCGCAGGTCCCTGTAAATCAAATGTAGGGCCCAGACTCGCTGTGCTGGATGAACTACGTAAGAACAGGAGGAAGGTTACAAGCAAGAAACCGCCGTTAGGTCCTTCATTTGATCGCTAATTGATCTAAGCTTCTGGCTAATCAGCAGCTGTTGCATACTCCCACAAGCCTTGGTGTAAAGAAGCGACTCTCGGAGAAGTGCTTCACAGTTGACAGACTTTGAAGTGTTTCACAGTTCAGAAAATATTTTCTTTTCTTTTTAAACTGTAGTTTTTCCTCCATGATTTTGATGAGATCAAGTGTGTGTGCTTGGTTGCCTGTACTTCACTCTTGGGCCTTGTTGATGACTGAGTTTATAAAGAGCTTTAAGGTGAAGCTGTGAAAGTGGTGGCTGTATAACCCCAAACCCAGCCCTGATTTGTTTTTGAACAGGAAACAAAAATCAACTAAATAATCAACTAAGGCCACCCAGAGCTAAGAACTGGACTGATTCAACGATTCCTTCATGATGAATGATATCTGAAACGTTTCTGTAACAAAGAGCAGAAGCTTCGAAGGACCCAGCTGCTGTCCTGTGTCCTGTTGAGCCTAGAGCTTGCTCTTGATTGCCTCTGCTGTTGGCTCAAAACTCAAACTGCTGCACAGCGGGGTCTCCCTGTGTCGTGTGCGGCTGTGCAGTGGACACTAGAAGTCACAGCACAGTTGAGTGGTTGGAAATGAGCTCTGATTTGTTTACGAAAAAGGCCATCTTCCAGAGCACGCCGAAGAAGGCACACCCAAGGCGTCTGAATCCAAGCAGTTTTGCAGGACGTTTTATAGTGCGAGTTCAGCTCCAGTCAGGCTGTAATTACTACAAAGTTCTTCCGGACAGGGTGTTCCAAACCCTGCCTTTCAGTTGTTTCCTAAATGTCATGCACTCGGGCCGGGTCAGGAATGAACGCGGGGCTGGTCCGGTTCTGCAGCTGTGACAGGGTGACAGGGCAGCTGTGGAAGTTTGTGGGGGGGGGGGTCTTTATGGTTGTGGTGTCTGTAGAGCCATATACATGCCAACTGGCTGATAGGATTATTGAAGAGATCAGGGCGAATGCGTGTGTAGGGTTAAGATCACACATCTGCACATGCAAGCTGAACAGCTTGCTGCTGGAGGTTCCAGGTTGCTGCTGGAAGAGGTGTTAGTGGGGCCAGCAGGGGGCGCTCACCCTGCAGTCCATGTGGGTCCTAATGCCCCAGTATAGTTTCGGGGACACTATACTGTAAACAGGCGCCGTCCTTCGGATGAGACGTAAAACCGAGGTCCTGACTCTCTGTGGTCATTAAAAATCCCAGGGCGTTTCTCGAAAAGAGTAGGGGTGTAACCCCGGTGTCCTGGCCAAATTTCCCATTGGTCCTTACCAATCATGGCCTCCTAATAATCCCCCTCTATGAATTGAGTACATTACTCTGCTCTCCTCCCCACGGATAGCTGATGTGTGGTGAGCTTTCTGGCGCACTATGGCTGCCGTCGCATCATCCAGGTGGGTGCTGCACATTGGTGGTGGTGGAGGGGAGTCCCCATTACCTGTAAAGCGCTTTGAGTGGGGTGTCCAGAAAAGCGCTATATAAGTGTAAGCAATTATTCTTAATTAACAGGCAAGGACCCCTGTTAGAATGGCCTAGTCCTTCGTCCAGGGCCGTAGTGGCTTGAGGCTGGAGGGTGGGTGAAGGCCCTGTTGGGGACCTTGTTCTCACAAAGCAATTGGCACTAAGTGCTGGCCAGTTGATTTTTCCCTTCTGCTGACTGTATCAGGAGCTATGGGGCTGCCTTCACCTCCTCTCTCTGAGCACCCGCAGAGAAGCAAGACATCCCTGGGCGAGTCTGAAAGGCTCTGCTTGCTTTAAGTGCTTTCTTGTTTTGTTGATTTTGGATGTTGGGGAATGTGGTACATTTGGAAGTTGTTGTTTTTTTTTTTGCAATACTGCAAAAAGTGGTGCACGTGGTCAAAAGCAGATGTTCCTAATTTCACGTTAATAGGGTTGGCAGCAGGAGTAGTGGCCCGATTGCCATCGCCTTCCCTGCTCCCGGAGCATTCCCTGTCAGTCTCCATCCTGTTGTGTGGAACCAGGAAGAGGAGCAGTTCGACCCTTCACCCTTTTCATCACAACCTCGCCTGCAGACAGCCCTTCTGCTAGGAGGGGTCCGGGAGTGGGCTGCACTTGTTGAACCCCACATCTTGTGTCCTGTACCCCCATGTGGTGGGGGTTCCTTATATTTTGGCCGGTACTGTACGCTGTGAGTTGGAGCACAGCCTGAAGGCCAAGGTGCGCCCGAAACGGGCTTTTATTTTTCCTCGCAGATTCTGCCTCCATTGTCTCTGTCCGCTCTGCAGCTGTAGTATTAATGAGTTATGATATTAGGATCCGCTGCACATCCGCAAGTCCCGGGCTGTGGATAAAAGAGAGCGAGAATTGTTTCATGTGCTCGTCTTTTTTTTGTGTGTGTGTTTTTTTTTTTTAAAGAAAAGCTCTCCCGTTTTAATTAAGTAAATCTAAATTGCATACATCAACACCTGCTGTTGGGGGAAGCGGACGGCATAAATTAAACCGGGAAGAAAAAGGGGTCGTTTGGGCGCTCTGTGAACTGAAGCCTGTAGCTGTGCGTCTCGTCTGGCCTGCGCCTGAGGGGGCTGCTGTAGCCTCGTTCCGGTGATGCCCGTGCTCTGTGCCGGCCGAGTCGCGCTTGTAAACAAGGCAAACTGACCCCCGCGCTCCAGGGAGGGGGGGGGGCAGCTCCGAGGCAGCACAGCAGCCAGCCCACAGCATCTGCAGGGGGCAAAAGCAGATGCACAGCACTGCACTGCAACACCCCACCACACTACTGGCTAACACAGGGAGTGGCAGTCAATAGAGCTGTCGTTTGGGAGGATTTGGCTGGTCTACAGGGATCTGCATGGAGTACTGGCACACAGAAGGACGTGATGGAAGGCTTAATACTTCACACTTAGTACTTTTTTGGAATTGTATAATGTTAGCATGCCCAGAGGGGTTGGGCAGCCAGTGACCTTGGACCCCCAGAGGTTTCTTTTCTCCTTCCTGAGGAGTTTTGGGTTCCTCTCCTCCATTATCTTCTGGCTTCTTGTATTGTAATGTCACGTATTGTCACACAGCTTTGTTAAGCGCCTTGGGGCTGTTGGTCCTACAGATGTCTCTGAGTCTGTTGGTTCAGTTGGTCATTTTTCTCCCAAATTCTTTTGTGAGGCATGACATAGAAAACTGGCTGGACTGTGGAGTTCTTGGGCTTTTAAAAACACCGTTTTTTTTTTTTTTTTTAAGAACGAAAGGTGGAACTTAGAGGAGCGTTTATTAATGGACAGCTCTGTGTCCTTTCACTGTCTCCCCAGCCTGAACCCCTACAGCTACGACGAGAGCTGCGTGTCCAGTAGTGTTGACCACCTGCCCCTGGCTGCTCTCCCTCTCCTTGCCATCGCCTCGCCACATTACCTGGATGCGGTTGCCACGGTGATCAGCCGCGCCAATCAGGTCTACCATGAGTTCCTCAAGTCCCAGGAAGGGGCCGGGTTCAGTGGACAGGTACAGTAGGACACACAGCCGTGAAGGTGACAGAACGAGTCGACAGATTTGGGTCAGCCCTAAGTATCGTCTCTGTGCAACCAGCATGCAATGAGCTTAGAATTCAGTTGCCAGCTGAGTGACACACCCCTTCCTCCCCTCCAGGTGTGCCTGATTGGTGACTGCGTGGGGGGCGTCCTGTGTTTCGATGCCCTGTGCTTCAGTACCAGTCATCGGCCAGAGAGCCCCAGCAGCAGCCGCAACGACAGCACTGAAAGCTTGAAGGTAGAGCCGAGATGAATTCTATGATTCACTTTGCTAAAGCAGTATTCCTGAGTTCCTTGGCTCAAACCTCTCTCCTGGTGCCTCAGCTCTAACCCCTAGCCCACATTGCCTCTCTTCCAGTGCCTCAGTTCTAACCACTAGTCCACACTGCCTCTCTCCCAGTGCCTCAGTTCTAACCACTAGCCCACACTGCCTCCCACCCAGTGCCTCAGCTCTAACCACTAGCCCACACTGCCTCTCTCCCAGTGCCTCAGCTCTAACCACTAGCCCACACTGCCTCTCTCCCAGTGCCTCAGCTCTAACCACTAGCCCACACTGCCTCTCTCCCAGTGCCCCAGCTCTAACCACTAGCCCCCACTGCCTCTCTCCCAGTGCCTCAGCTCTAACCACTAGCCCACACTGCCTCTCTCCCAGTGCCTCAGCTCTAACCACTAGCCCACGCTGCCTCCCTCTGTGTGTGCTTGCAGGACAACCCAGGCCAGTCAGGAGATGCGAGCCCCAGCCTCAGCTCTAGCAAGCGCCTCAGCAAAAGTAATATCGACCTCTCAGGGGCCCCAGGGGAGTCTCCATCGCTACGGCAACCTCTGACGCGGAAGCAGAGTGACTCTTGTGACTGCAGCTCCGTTAGTCAGCAGAACGCCTTCAGTAGGTAAGGAGCTCCTCCCTGTCGGAGCCCAGGAGCGCAGGCAAATCCTTCTGTCGCAGTGCAACACCCGTCCCCTGTTTCCTGCGGGTTATTTTGAAAGGCTTTAACCTTCAATCTGGGAAAAATTGGGTGAATGAAAAATGAAAGCCAGGTGCCTTTAATTTTTCAGAATAAGAAAAAGAGCAGAAAATATTTCACATGTAGTATGAAACTCCCCTTGAACGCGGGCCGAGCATGAGCACACCAGGTGAAGTATAGGGGCACAGTTACTCCCAGAGTCCTGTGCTCTGGTCACACAGAGTCAAACTGCAGTTTGCAGTACTTTCCTTGGGGGGGGGGTAGGGTGCTTTTATGTTGTGGCAGAACTGATCACACTGTTAGAAAACCTCAGAGTTTGATGTTTTTAGCTGAAAACAAGGGTTTGTTTTTTAATTATACGTGTTTTAAAATCATCATTATTATTATTCTGTTTTTCCCTCGTGCAGAAACGTATCATTTTAATAAGTCCATCATTTCCACGGCGTACACTTGATCTGGAATGTTAACGGGAGGCGAGCGAGAACAGTGAACTCAAAAAACGGCAAGAGGACTCCGAAAAATGTCTGTGCCTTTCCCCCAGAAGTGCGGAAAATGAATGTTGTAATTGCTTGGGTCTACTGCGAATCAGTGCACACGGATTAGAGCCGGGCCGGTTCATTGATAAACCAGACAGCTGTGCTGTGAGCCCTGTTCATTGTTCATCACGGAGAGGGGTTTCTCAGTCCTTTAGGCATCTCCTGAGCCATTTATCAAATCCTCCCTAACATACCAGAAGGCCTATAGTTCAGAGGCAATTTGAAATTAGAGGTGCAGTTCTTAGCGGGTGTTTTAGACACCATTTTAATTTGCCAGCAGAGGTCTCCCCTTCTCTGGGCGTTACTGGATCTTCCCCGGATTCGACTTGCAATGCAGGTGTCGTCTGGCTGCAGCCCAGGGTACGTGTGGAAGTGTCTCTCCTTGCTGCCCCCCCCTGCCAAGCCATTGCCCATGGTTTCCTAAAATAGCCCTCTTTGTGCGAGCGCCGGCGTGTGTGCTGCACTGCCGTGACGTCACCGGGAAGCCGGCTCGCTGCTATTAATAGCCCCGGCCTGCGACAGTGCGGACTCATGCTGGGCCCTCAGTATGGCGGCGCTGTGTGTGTGTGCGCGCGCGCGCGTTTGTGCGCTCAGGTGTGTTTGCTGAAGGGGAGGGGGGAGGAGGCTGGAGAAGATGTCCTCGGATAAACAGCATCTGCAGCACAAACGGCGAGAATGTTACCGCTGACAACCGCAGGAGAGGGAGAAGTTATGTTGCCAACACCTCGGTTAGAAATTGTACTCCCTAATTGCGTCGTCTTTTCAGTTGTACATTAGCAAAACGTACCAATCATTAGTCAAGGTCGTTTGCTAGCAGATTCATCATTCCGTTAATCTGCTGAGGGTGAGCTATGCTTTACTTATAGCATAAACTGTGCATTGTTCCCAGTTCAAGTCAATCCAAGCTTAATTGTCCCCTGGGGAGATCGGGAGAAATTTGGTGTAGTTCAACACAACAACGCAATAAAACCAAACTAAAAAACCACCAATGTTCTGCGTACGTTTGACAAGGGTGGGACCAGACCATTGCAGGGAAAACACATGCTCACTGACTGTCTGTCTTCTCTCCTGCTGCAGGACACTGATGTCTCCTTTTGCGAGTGTCCCTCTCTGCCCATGTGTGTGGCAGCACAGCTCAGTTCTCTCCCAGTCCGGTCTGTGCTGCAGGACGCTGATCGCTGTATCTCCCTCTCTCTCCCACCCCCCCAAACCCCAGTCTGCTGCAGGAGGAGGGCGTGCTGAGGCCCGGCAGCAACTCCAGTCTGGTCTTCAGCCCTGGGCGTTTCGACTTTGACGTGTCGGACTGTTTCCTGCTGGGCTGCCCCCTGGGGCTGGTGCTGGCCATGAGGAGGACGGTGCTGCCCGCTGTCCAGGGTACTGGACCGCCCAGCGACGCAGACGCGCGAACCCGACACACACCCCCCACCCACAGTCGCACAGATACAGTCGCGTCCGCCCGAACACTAACACTAACACTAACCCTGCGCATCCTGTCCTGCCTGCTTCACCAGTCTGGTTTGTGTTGGTCCAGCAGTAACGCCAAGGGGGCTCAGGCATGTGCTGTGTCCAGTCCACTCTGGCTGTGCCAGCCTGATATACTGTAGCATGTTCATTTCTCGTGAAGAATAGATCACAGAGATTGATCACAGAGAGCTGCACTAAGAGGGGATTGTGCAGTCTCTCCAGTAAGAAGTCAGGAACGACTGCAGGCTTGCATGATTGGATAGAGAGAGTGGGAAAGCATGCCCATTAAGTCGCATAATTGCAAAGTTTTGAGCTGCCATTTAGTTGCCCGGTGCATAACCTCTGATGCGTCTGCTGTCTCCCCGCAGTGACCCAGCTCCGCCCGGCCTGCTCCCAGCTCTATAACCTGTTTCACCCCGCCGACCCCTCGGCCTCGCGGCTCGAGCCCCTGCTGTATCCGCAGTTCCACCAGCTGCAGCCGTTCGCCGTCCCGCGGTACCAGCGCTACCCGCTGGGCGACGGCCGCTCCGCGATGCTGGGTAAGGCGTCCTTGCTCCGGCCGGGTTCCACTCCGTGGCCTGGGTGATGGGAGGAGGGAGGGGCGCAGCAGTGGGGCTTAGAAATGAGGAGAGCTCAGCAGGAAGCCAGTAAGTGTGCAGAGACATGAGAATGTCCAAGCCAGGGTTGTACTGCATTGCAAAGACATTTTTCCTGAAGCCAAACAAACTGCGGTTCGTTTTCCAAAGCACTGTTTAAAAGCCTTCAGTGTTCCCGGCACGATTCATCCCTTTAAAACCATTTTTCAATTCCGTTCCTGAGAACGGGAGTAGAATTGTTCTTTCTGACACTCTGTCTTTCCTGAAACCTCTCGTGTCGGCGTTGAGATCGGCTCTGTGGCCTGTGAGGATCAGCTCGGGCTGTTAGGCCCATTCAGAGCGTCCTGCTGTTCAATCGCTCACCCAGGACCAGTAAATAAGTCTGGCTTGGTAAACAAAGCAAGTTTTGATGCTTCACTGTTGGAGGCTGGAAATTAACTTCTGTTGAGATTTTGTTTATTTCCTCTGTAATTATAGCAGACAAGGGTCTTGTTTATACATACTGTATATGTCTGGGCTTTGTAATCCATCACTCCACTTAATCCACTTGAAGCAACAACCTGGTGTACCTTGGAGGTCTCAGTTCTGACCAGGCACTGGGGTAGACATTTGCATTCCCATTAACAGCCATAACACCCTGCAACTCACAACTGGCAGCCCACTGGAGCTCAGCAGGTGTGAGCCTGGTCAGTACCTGGATGGGAGACCTCCTGGGAAAAACTAAGGCTGCTGCTGGAAGAGGTGTTAGTGGGGCCAGTAGGGGGCGCTCACCCTGAGGTCTGTGTGGGTCCTAATATCCTATGTGTCCTATACTGTAAAAAGACGCCGTCCTTCAGATGAGATGTAAAACCGAGGTCCTGACTCTCTGTGCCCATTAAAAAGGGCGTTTCCTTGAAAAGAGTAGGGGTGTTACCCCGGCTTCCTGCCCGAATATCAACCTGGCCTTTACCAGTTATGGCCTCCTAATAATCCCCATCTCTGAACTGGTTTAATCACTCTGTTCTCCTCCCCACTGACAGCTGGTGCATGGGTAGCGTACTAGTGCACTATGGCTGCCGTCACATCATCCAGGTGGGACTGCACATTGGTGGTGGTGGAGGGGATCCCCATTACATTTAAAGCGCTTTGAGTGAAGTGTCCAAAAAAGGGCTATGTACAGTAAGAGTAAGGAAGTATTATTATTATAACCAGGGGTGGAACCCAATGCAAACCGGGAGTCCTAACCATTGGAACTCTAGCTTGCATGACTAGCCAAGACACCAAGGCACCCTGCTGACGCTGGTCCACCCAGTTCTGATGGGCTTGACCTGTCCTGTTGCACACCTGCACTCGGGGAATCTCTGACCTGGTCACAGGTTGCTAAGTGACTCATTTCAGACTGGAACCAGCACATTATGGGCTGACTGTGTGCACTGTAGGAGTGGATTCACTTGTAGGAGTAGTATTTTGTACACAATCCTCCACCTTTGCACACTATTGATCCTCTTATTTTAACTCGAGATGAAATCTTAAGTCAGTGGGAGAGCTGGTGCTTTATTCAGAACTGGACCACACTCACTACGTCACAGGCCACCAGTTGCGAGCTGAGTGTTACTGCGGGCAGAACTAGACTAGCCTGCAAAAAAATGGCGATCCCAAGCAGAGACGGGGACAAATTGCGAAAATACTACAGCGGGGGCGAGAACAGAAACAGGAGGCAGAAGAGGGAGGATGTAAATGTGGCCCTTAAAGGGTCTTCGGAAAGGTTCGTCATAAAAGCCAGGGGCGAAGAAGAAACAAGTGGTGAGATCTCAACAAAGACAAGGATGCTAGCACCTAGCTAGACACCTGGAGGTACGGATAGCATTAGCAACGACGGCGATTAGTAGTTGCGTTCGGTTCTGCGTGTCTGTTCGCGCAGGCCAGTTAGGGAGCTATTTCCTCACCTCAACGCTGCTCCCTGCTACCCCCACTACACACAAGAACCCGCCCCCCCCGAGACGGCCCTGTGTATGAGTTTCCATATTGTGAAACCACGTGTCCTCGATCGTGAGAGGGCAGCACTAGCGACGGGCAGTGATGTCGCACGGGCGTGCTTCAGTGTTCTGTGTCGTAGGCTGGGAGACCACGAGTTTCCAGCGGGAGCTGTCACTGGGTTTCAGCCAGACGGCAGTGTTGAGAGCCGAGCACAGGGGACCCGAGCGCCCGCAGTACTTTCCTAAGCAATCACATGTTCTATAAAGCACCCGGTGAGGGGAGAAAACAGCTGCGCACCAGCTTCAGTTCCCGACAGGTACTTCATTAGCTGAATCCTCACTCCGGTGGCCACGGAGATGAGGTGTCAGATGCTTCTAGAAATAAAATGCATAGACAGGTACTTCGTGTTTTCTCCTCCACAGCGTGCTCCTACTAATGAATTGCCGTTGATGAACGGGCTGTCTGGAGCTCTCCGCATGCCCTTTCCACCAAGGTGCTGCGCTGCAGTGTGAGAAGACAAAGCCATGTTTCTTGTAAAAGGGAGAGGCGTGCAGCTACGAGCTTAGAGTTCCCCCCTCAAGCTAGGCTCCCCGTTTTCTTAGGTCTCTGGCCTGGCCGGCTGTTTCCCCCCGGGGTGCTGATCCCAGGGCGATCCGACCCCATTGTAATCAGTGGCTTTCCCCCGTCTTTCTCACCGGGTTCCGCCTGCCCTTGGCTGTGCTTGCTCCGACACCTCTCTCTCCCCTCCGGGTCTCCAGCCCCCCGGCCTCTGTCGATTCTGCTCTGCTTCTCGTTCGTTTTCCTCCCCCCCTCGGGAGTGTACAGGCCTTGCGGGCACACGCGTTCCCTCTCTCCTCTCCCTGTTTCATCCCGCTCCTCCACCTGGCCTTCCCTGTCCCTGTGCTGTCTCCATCCCTCCCTCTCCCCCCCCAGCCCCCCCGCCTGCTCGCTCTCCGTCTCCCCATCATTTAATCGCGTGTCTCTTTCAATCACAGAGGTGCTCTTTTCCTCTGCGCCGGCTGCTTGTTTTTCAGCTTGATGGGTTTTTTTTTTTTTATCCCCGGCTTCAAACGATTTCATCAACCGGGACAGGAAAAATAGCGGGTCTGTTCTCCCTGTTCCTTCTCCTCCCCCCTCTCTCCATCTCCATCCCTCTCCGCCTTCGTCTGTCCCTGGGGTGGTGTCGGAGCTCATTATTTTACCCCCAGCTTCAGCAAAGATTCAGCGAAATTGTGCTCTTGTGCTGCATAATCGCACAGCAGAGGAGACGAGTTGCAGTCGTCACCTGATGGGGATTAAATGCTGCGTCATGTGGCATTGTTGTATCGTTGTGTTACCACAACCCGTTCAGAAATCTCAGAGCCTGGGCCGCAGAGCGAGAGCTTGTGAACGATTCTTAAACCTTCCAAGCCTACGAATGCCCTAGTAAAATTTTCCTAAGACAGGTCCATGTGTCAATCAAGGGCTGACATCTGTCCATCAACCCTTTGTGCTCCAGCAGCTCAAAAGGCTGGGGCTGTTTATCAATCACAGACGTTTCCATCAGCCCCACCAGTAACTGGGAGCTGAAGAGACTGAGAAAATGGCAAATGGTGGCACACAATGTTTAAAAACGCCTCCTACAAGCTTTTAGTTGTCGCATGGGCTTGAGTTTTCAGTATATTTCTATTCAAGCTCTTGTGTGGCTGTAACTCAAGTGTTTTTCAGTATGGTGTTCTCAGTTCTGCTTGTGATTGCTGTCTGAAATACAAAATACAAAAAGAATATTACCACTCCAGTAAATTGCAACCAGTCCTCATCAGAGCCATCACCATAGAAACTTCTGTGCCAGTGAACACAGTGCTGGACAACAGATCTGGCCACGTTTGGTCCGTCAGGTCTCGTCAGCCGCTGCAGTCTTGAACGGAGAGCAGCAGGTGTGAGACAGTAAAAAGCTTGTTAGCATCTTTTTGAGCGAAGGTGCGCAGTCATGCTACTGAAATGCTGGTAAATATATCTGCATTCCTGCTACCTCCAGTGCAATTTATGTAGGATTCTGTGCACCCTAGACCCTACAGAGGATTGAGCTGTTGTGCACCAGGAGTCTCCTAGGTTTCCCTGCGGCTGTGTGCTTGGAAAATTGTGCCTTTAGAGAAGTGAGGGAAATGCACAGTTAAGCGTGTCTGCTGCATCACTGAAACACCGAAAGGTCAGATCCAGCCACAGAAGGGGTTAAGCTTGCAGATCTGAGTGGGAAACTAATAAAACCCACATAGCTGTTTGATCGCTTTATTATTTTGCTCAGGGGAGCCCCACTTGCTACCCAAAGCCCTCTCTACTTTCTAAAGCAGTAAGGGGGGGCAAGAGGGACCACAGTGGAACTGGAAGCAATAAAAACTGCCAGCGTGCTGCCTGATGCCTGCCGGCGATAACAACTCTCATGTTCTGCATTTGGATTAGAGGTTACAACTGGCGTGGCAGGCTGATCCGCGCGCCTGCTTCTCTCCCGCTGCCAGTCCACGACATTTCACCCCCACCCCCCCCATCCCCCCCCCCGGCTGACAGCTCCCGGTGAAGAAAAAGTGTATTTTCTTTCGTTTTTCCATTCTTCTCCATCAAATGTATCGGCCTGGGGTACGTTTCTCACTGGCGCCTTTCTGGGAAGCAGTGTGGCACAGGAGTCAGGGTGCTGGGCTTGTGACTGGGAGGTTGTGGGTTCAAATCCCAGGTGGGGCACAGCTGTTGTTGTACCCTTGAGCAGGGTGCTTTGGCCAAATTAATTAATAATAATTTTAAATTAAATTTAAATTACTCTATAGGATCCCTAGTTGTATAAATGGGTTCAAGTGCAACGAGCACTATAATACAGTAAATGCATGAGCCAAAAAATTCAGTCATCTTAATTCATCTCACAGTAGCACCTATGCTTCTTGATCAATTTTTTTTGCATTTCCTGTCTTGGCATGAAAGGGGCTATATAACAGTGAATTATTCTTAATGTTCTGAAAGCACCTCGGATTGCCATGCCTTTTGTCTGGGGTGACCGGGTTTCCCTTGGCAGAATACCGATTCAACTCTCAAGGACGGGGGGGTCCACTTTGCAACCTTTTGTAATTTCAAAAACAGGACAAATAGCGGTTTATGTCTGAGACTTCAGTCATCCTGACGGCCTACGTTAGTCAGCCGTCTGTCCACGTTTTCCCTTCACCGCACTGGGACAAGACACCGTTTTCCCTGTATGGAAAAGGCGACGAGGGTGAGCCGTTTCAGCGAGAACCCCGTCTTAAAGTCGAAGTGTTTGCCGTTTCGGTTTCAAGTTAATTGTAATATCAGCGCCTGGGGGGATCGGGAAACCGCCAGCGGCGCGGATCTCTGCAGGGTGGGCGCGCGCGCGCACGTGGTGGGCAGCCCGGCGGATATCTAACGCTCGGCAAGTCATAAAATCCAATCCATCCTTTATTGGGAAGTCAATTGTGAAAATTGCGACGAACAGCCTGCTGCCTCTCTGACATAGTAAAAAGCTATTGCTCACTGTCATTCCACAGGAATAAATCTCCCGGCTAATCGCCCGGTTTTGGCACTTAGCAGGTAATGGGACAGTGTGCGCTGCTTTGTAAACAAGGGGCAGGGTGGGCTTAACTGTGGCTGGGGTGGGCGGGTCTGGCGCTGAGCATCGAGTGGCGATGGGCAAACCGCGGAGCGTGCTGATGGAGAGGGGGTGCTCCGTGCTTCGGCCTGGTCCCCCCCCCCCTCCTCGCACGTTAATCAAACTCAGAACGCAGAGAGCTTTGTTGCCGTGCAGCATTGCACAAGCCGCGACAAAGGGTAAACGTTTGCAGCCGTTCAGGGCCCCGAGATCACGTTATTGTGGGAGAGCCTCACTCACTGTCCCTCAGGCTGCGACAGCTGAGCCCTCCCCCAGCTGGACTGACAGGTGTGTGTCACTGTGTTGGTTTGGGGACGAATGTATCGAGTCCCGAAGTGCTTCTTGCAGTGCAGCAGTAAAAGCCTCTCCATCTCACTGTCTCTTTGAGGTTTTCTCTCTGTCTCTCACCCCGTTCTTTTCTGCTCTCTGTAACTCCCTTGTCTTTTTTGCCCTTTCCCTCATTTCTCTATCTCCTTTTTCCTCTCCGATTCTCTTTATCTCCCTCCTCCCCTCTCGCCTGTCTCTGCCTGTTCTCGACCTGTATCTCTCCTCTCTATCTTTCTGCATTGCTCTGTCTCCACTCCCCCCCCCCCCAGTCTCCCCATCACCACACATATCTGTCTTCTCTCCTTTTCATTCTCTCCCTCCATGTGCCCTGGGGCTCAGCTCAGGCGCTGTCAGGTGTGATCCAGGGCGATTAGTACAGTAGGTGAGTTCACAGGCTCGAGTACGAATGTCACAGGAGCAAAAGGCAAACCCTGGGGTGTCCCCGGTTCAGAGCAAGCACACATGGACATTAGTTAACCTATTAATTATTTAATCAGCCCGTTAATTACATGAGTATAGCATGTGTATTACATGTGTCAATTTGGGATCCTTTTATAAGGGAGTTTTATCATGAAAGTTCAGGAGGGATGACAACAGCCAAGTTCAATCAGGCTCGGCTGTCTAATTAGCAATCACCGCTGATGTCATTTTATCCCCTAAACACGAATTACTGTGCATGATCCCCTTCTCTCCCTCTCATATGTCTTTTGCCCACCTCCACCCCATCTCCCCCTCTGCAGCTGCCCCTGGGTCACCCCTCACTCTGCAGGGGGGTCCCAGCCTCCTCGTGCTCTGGCCAGGAAGGTGAAGCCAAATTTTGACTCAAGCACTCCATAATCCTTTCAGTCCACTTAATTCTTCGGTAATCATTGTCACCATTGTAGTAGAGTAGTTTATTGCCATATGCACACGTACATTGGAATTCTTAATCGCACTGATCTCTCTGGACACACACAGTACAACAGACAACACCGCACAATGTAGACGACACGGACAAAAATAAATGTGTAGCAGTGAGATCTAGAAAATAAAAAAAAATGGTAGACTATAAAACGTGCAGAGTGCAGGTGTGTGTTGAGTCTGAGGCCCTGCAGTGAGCTGTTGAGGATGCTCACTGCAGTGGGATAGAAGCTGTTCTTGAGTCTAGTGGTCCGGGCTTTAACAGTGCGGTACCGCTTGCCAGAGGGCAGGGGGGAGAACAGTTTGTGGCCGGGATGGTTGGGGTCCTGAAGGATGGACCGGGCTTTACGGCGACAGCGGATGGTGTGGATCTGGGTTTTGTAGATCTGGCACTTTTTTTGAACAGTACAATCGCTGTAATTTCATTGTTATTCCTAGCGAATCTCAAAGGATGCCCAGGTGCCTCACGTACTGTACAGGAGGGAACCCAGTTCCTCCCCCACTGAAGGGCAGCCCCACCTGGGAGACGCACAGCAGACCAAGGGGCAGGAGTGAGACGTTCTCTCTCCAGGTGGATTCATTTAAGGATTAACTTCAGGGCGGCCGGATTGGGCACTCCATCTTACAAAGAGAAGCCAAGCGAGTCGGAGTGTTCCATCTGAGAAGAGCTGTGGCCGGGCTCTGTGATTCCCCGAAGAAAGAAAAACAAAAAGTGTTAAAGACAGACTCAAAGAAAGAGTGAAAGAGAAAACCCAAAATAATAAAGAGTTTGTGTGACTTCTGAATAACCTTGCCTACTGTACTGTTGATTCGATATTGACCGATCGACCACTTTAACTGCAAGAGTTATGGCTCCAATCTCCCCTGTTCTTTCTCTCTCTCCCTCCAGCAAGTGCTTCAGCTTAACGTATATTTCTTGTTTAACTGCTGGAGTAGCTTTCTGTCTCTTTATTCAATTATTTATGAAATCTGCTGATTTACAGTGGAGCGGCCAGGCACCAATACAAATCTGCCATCAGCGCTCGGCTCCTCGTTTCCTGCCAGCGGCGATTTCCCCTCCGTTGCTTCTGTTCGTCTCTCCGTTGGCGTAAGGGCAACAGTAATTCACTCCCGAGCGGCATTCCAGAGCCCTTTAAGACGGGGCTGTTGAGCGACAAGAGGCCCTTGACCTTGAGCCTGTCGTTCAAGTTTCATATCCGAGCCGGAGCACTTTGGACACAGCGTCTCCTCCAGGGAGCGCTTTCGGCTCTACAGTCGAGGCTGTAAAACCCCTCTAGTTTGTAGACACTGGTGACAGGGACTCGCACAGTGCAGAAGGGATGAACTCCTCAGGATTGGGTGGTCTGCAGCCAGCCGGGGTACCCCGACTTTCTGCAGAACAGCGCCCTCCGGTGCCTCGGAGGACACCACGCACCGTCGGGGCCGCATGTCGCCTGCGGCCCGATGGCGGGTTTTCGGTTTTGCAGAGACGAGAAGTGGGGAGTGCACTTTTTTTGGGGGGTGGAGAAAGATCCCCACCCCGCGTGCATTCTGGTCCGGAGCTAATGAGAGGGGAGGGGCTGGTTCAAGGTGCAATAAAGAGAGGATCAAAATATTTGAGCTTAATTTACAACTTCATCTTCTTCTGTCTTCGCCCTCAAATTAAAAAGTGTAAGGATTGTAGAAGGCAATAATCACTTACAAAATCCCGCATTTGGAATAAAAGAAACATTTTTGTATCTACTCATAATTGCTTACACTTTTATAGTGCTTTTCTGGACACTCCACTCAAGGCAGTGTATGTCTGTGCAGTGGTTCGCATTGCTACCTCACAGTGCTGGGAACCAGACACGCTGGCTGCATGGTTTGAATTTTCTCCCTGTGCTCAAGAAGGTTTCCTCCAGGTCCTTCGGCTTTCTCCCCCACGGTCCACAGACAGGCTGGGAGGCTAACTGGCTTTTGGGAAAACGGACCTGATGTGAGTGTGTCTAAGTTTGTGATGGACTGGCGTCCTCTCCGGGGTGTAACCTGCCTTGCGCCTGGTCGTTGCTAGGATAGGCTCTGGATTAGAGAATGGATGGATCGATTTACATCCATTTCCAGAAAACGAGGAGCAAATTGTGCTGATGGAGTGCGTGGTACAGTGGGTATCCTGTGCAGCCCCATTGCTCCATGATCAATGCCACCTGCTACAGACGTTGGTCTCGGGGCCTGATGTGCATGTCCCTCTGTCCCTAGCCGATGCCATCCACAGCAACCCCGTGATTTTCCTGGAGGGGGGATCCAGCCCCAACCCTCCCCGGCCTGCGTCCCCCGAGCTGGGTGGGACCGGGGCAAACCGGGTGGGGCGCGCGCCATGGCGGGGCAGCCTGACCAGCATCGACAGTGAGACCTCGGGGTGCTCCCTCAGCCAGCTGGGCAGCACCATCTCCACCGGTAAGGGCATCAGGCTCGGAGTCGCAGCAGCACTGAGGGAGGGAAGAAACTGAGGGCCTGAGATCGGGCTCCTGGGAGCAGCGCTTTCCTTTTAAAAGATTGATTCCCAGCTCCCCAGCCAACGCAGTCAGAGCAGGCTTTCGGCAGTCAGAATGCACGACTATGAAAAAGTGGAGGCTCGGTGTCCTGCGTATTTACGGTTAAACTTGGTAGGAACATGATGAAGCAATGAGAAGGAGGGAAAGCTGATAAGGGAACCTGGAAAGAGGAGCCCGTTCTGGTCACTGTGGAGCCCACACCCCTACCTAAGTGGTTCAGCCACCAGGGGGCACTTTGCAGAAACTGCCACAATGCACTAGAGGAGGATTAGGGGTCTCGTGGCATGGCGGTCTCAGGGGTCAGACCAGAGTCATTCTGTCTTCCGTCAGCTGAGCTCTCAGTTAGTCCATTAGAGCCTTAGCCGGATGGATAATTGGCGTCTTTTCCAGGCCTTTGCCGTTTGCAGTTGTCACACAGTTGAACAGAGGGCTCAGTCCCGGCTTCAGTGTAATGACTTGAGCCAGGCTGGACCTGCAAAGCAGAATCCCCTCTTGAGCTGAACGCTGACTGCTGGGATGGCTCACTGGGACTGCACACTTTGATTCTAAGCCAAGTGTTGAAAGAACGTTCAGCCCCTGCATACTGAAATTCACCTCTGTCTGCTAGGAAGTAGGATTTTAATTACAAATCAGATTGGGAACAATAGAGTAACTGGATCGTGCCTTTATTTAGATGTTAAAAAAGTCCTCTAAGTTGTGTTGATTTTTTCCTGTCAGATTTTTTTTATCTTAACATAATCAGTTTCCATTGCTTTTTTAATTTGGATTATATGCAGTTAAAGATTGTTTGTGTTAAGGGTGGTTTTCAGTGTGAAACCCAGCACTCCTCTTTCTCTCTCTCTCCACCCCTTCCTTTCCTCTCCTCATCCCTCTCTCCATCCCTTTTTTTAAATCCTGCCTCATCTCTCCTTCTTTCCTCCAACTGTTGATCCTGCCCTCCCCCCCCCCCCCAGTCTCCAGTACCTGGTGGGGGACGAAGCGGCTCGACTATGCCCTCTACTGTCCGGATGTCCTCACTGCGTTCCCCACTGTGGCACTGCCACACCTCTTCCATGCCAGCTATTGGGAATCCACCGATGTTGTGGCCTTCGTGCTCCGACAGGTACCAGACTGTGACCTTTGACCTCTAAGCCTTGCAGTGACCTAACCTGAACTACTTATCCCTAAACCTGTCCCTAATTCCTACCTCTTACTCGGACCCCCTGCCGAAACTCCTCATTCTAACTCATTAAATCAGGTTAACTCATTAACCCCAAACCATGATGCTTATCCCTAACCTTCAGTTCTGTCTCTAAACTTTAACCCCTGACTCTGATCGCTGTCTGCTAACCCACTTCTGATGGTCATTCCCTGAAATTGCATGCAGCTAGTTTCAGCTCTGAGACCAAGAAAATACTGCTGGGTCATGCTGAGACACTGGGGAGCTGAGCAGTCAAGGAGGGTCTTCCTGGGGTTCTGTGATGCTGTTACACAATCTGTTCTGAATAGTTTCCTCCCACGTTCTCTTTTAAGATGAGAGGAGGTTAAGGGCCAAGCTCAGCCCAATCTGATTTCCTGTACGGGAGCAGATGCTGTCTTCTTAGTAAAGTTTCCCTGCATTCAGTCACGTCCAGACAATTTCCCCCCTCTGGAATACTCACCCCAGGTTGATGGCTCTAACACTCAGCCTGGGTGCTATCGTGCAGCTCCATCGTGCCCTGTCTGTTCACTCTGATCAGCCCTTTCCTGTGATGAGCGCCAGCCTCTTGTCTCCTTCTCAATCTGTGTCCTCTTTATCTTGCAAAATGCGTCAAGCGTTATTTTTGGATACAGATGCAGAGATAAGTGGTTCTGCTTTTTTTTTTTGAGCGTGCGCAGTGTCAGGAGTAAAATAAAAAGATGAAGAACAAGTCATTTTATACCTTTAACTCCTTCACAGCGCGTGTACTGACGGGGCTGGTTTGTGGAGCGTGGGTGGGTGTGCTCTGTCACTTCTGACACACTGAGAGACTGCCAGTCTCTCTGTCATGGCTTGATGAGCAAGGGACGTGTTTTCTCTTCCCTGGCAGCTGTCACAGAAGCTTTCGCCACAGAAGCAAATTTTATATTCCTGGTAATCCTGGTGAAAATCTTTGACGCGTTTTGAAAGTTTTCCTGCAACTTTAATGTCATTTTCTGCCAAGTTATGTGGTGTTAAATGTCATGAATATGGCAGCCTTGTGTTTTGTTTTGAGCTTTGCTGCCAACATGAGACACTGTTCTTGAGTATCGGGGGGTGCCCACTAACCCAAGGCTGACTGACAGCTAGAGTTTGACAGAAGTGATATGGACAGTGCTGATTGGCTGCTTGTTTGACAGAGCGGTGATATGGACGTTGCTGATTGGCTGCTTGTTTGACAGGTGATGCGCTGCGATTGCCTGAAAGCCCAGCAGGCGGATGGCTCTGACTCCGCCCCTTTCTCGCCCTCCAGCCCGCGGGAGAAGTGGCTTCGGCGCCGTACTCACGTCAAGCTGAGGGTGAGAGCGCCCCCTAGTGACAAACTGCTAACCCAGTTTGCATTGCATGCAACTTGATAAGACTTAAAAACAAATGTCTAATTGGGGGGAAAAACCCCAACAGTATTGTTATTTTACGTTCCAGTAGAAATATACTTAAATTCATTCAGATACATATACATACCTATGGATTTTTAAGCTTTAAAATTCGCTGGGCCTAAGAGATACAGTATTAGACTACAGAAGTACACTACATGATCATGATAGTGGTGGGGAGTCACTATAATATTTGCAGGGAAGAGGGAGATAACATGAGTCATCGCTGCTGTGACCCAGACATTGATTCTGTTCACAAGGACTGACATTTTTCATTTTTCTCTCAGGCCTTTAGCATGTACATAGCTGTGCACAATACCTGCTCTTTTCACCCATTTCAGTTCAGTGTCGATCTTCTTCTGCAATGCTAGTCATTTTGTTTCAAGCCAAACAGTTGATCCTGACAGATCTGTATTTTGTAGCCTTGCTCATATGTGTGGAGAGGGAATAAAGCATGTTAATGGTGAAGAGCACCTGCCAATGGGTCCATTAAATTTGATGGGTAAATGCTGCTACAACACTTCATACTGTCTGCTCATGTACAGACGACCTTGACTTGCTGTGTTTAGGGTTTCAACGATTCTAATCTGTGTGTTAAAGCTTTGTTCTTCTCACCCAAGTCTAAACTGTTTTAAATAACTGATAAAGTAGCAGAAAACATCAGTGGAGTAAACTGTTGATGCTCATTTGCACATACAGTGTATCTTATCTCCTGAGTGTGTCTAAGATGTCTGAAGACTTGCACTGCAGGAGCCTATATACTGGCTGTCATTGGCTCTGCTCCTTCACATGCCTGGTGTTCATGCTGTTTGTGGTTGTGTCTAGTGCTTCAGTAATAGTGGACACACACCTCCAGATTGACTTGCTATTAACCGATACTCCAGTTGCCACAGACCTGGAAAGGCTCTAAATTGGTTCAATTAAGCAATTAGCGAGGGCAGTCGAGCTCATTAAGCATTATTAAGCACAGGAAAAGGAATTGAAGTACTGTTTTATTTCAGTTCTACAGCCCTAACATAGAGGAATTTGTATTCAAAGCTGTTTTCTGTCCCTGTAGAACGGTATGATCATATGGCGACACATTGCAGGTTTAATAATGAGCTCAGATTTAGCCCTGAATGCATTCCGGAACCAATTTAGGCAATGTTGTAACCCACCATATTTAAAGACATTTTAAAATGTGAGCATTATCAACATACCTCAGATAAAATCTACTTGGGAGAGACATCAGTATGCAGATCGGGCAGAGCACTCATATTCTCTGTTTCTACCCCACTGCTCTTACTCTCTGGCCGACAAGGGGTTGAAAAAGAAATCGTGTTTTTTTCCTATTAAAAGAATCTTGCATCAACAAGATTTGAGGTTTCTGTTCTCCGTGCTAACGTGTATTGAGTATGCCCATTAAGCACTTATTATTAAGCCGTGGTGCCAAACAGTGGCACAGCTCCCTCTGCTGGACAGAAAAGCAAATACAGTAGTATTCAGCTGCTGAAAACCACTCAATGCAAAGCTGTAGTCTTCTCCAGTGAGCAGTGCGGGCAGCAAGCCTTTGCAGATGTTTAAAATACAAAGAAAGTTAAATTTAAATCTCTTTAACCTTCACTTTTTTGAATACTTGGATCAGGGCTCCGTTGAGCCTTCTGTTTTCAGCGTTGAATGTTCATTTGAGCCTGGGAATATGTCTGAAATACGGTGACCAATATCATACATAATATACTAAGTGAGATATGTTAGTGCATTGTGCAATTGCAATATAACAACAAGCTCTTTTAATTCTATATTTATAACGTTATTAATGCTGTTGGTCATTTTTAGTGCATCTCTCCATTTTCATATTTCTTTTTATTTTACTGTATTGTGCACTGTGCAGATGTTCAACAATATTTGCAATTTTTACACATTTTATTTCACCTCTGAACTACGTTAACTGAGCTCATAGTGTTCTTATTATGACAGTTCACTTAGATTTGAGTCGTACATTGAATTGAATTTTCCTCAATATATATTTTTCACATGACAAAAGGTTTCCAACTACCTTATAAGGTGGGAGTTGGGTGAATTTTTTTCTCTTTGTCTTCTGTACCTGTGATTGGAGTTCAAGTACTTCCAAGAGGAACTGTAAAAACAACTAGTTTTGACACAAACCTGAGCTGAATATACATTTCAGTGAGGATTCTGACGTGTATTCCAGCACGGCTAATCTTATCCAGGTCCGCTAATTAAAATGAATTACTTGCTTAAGCCGGTGACACAGGCCCCAGATCGGAAGGCGGTGATTTCAAGATGTGGTTAAGGTTGGCTGTGGCCATGAATTTAAAAAAAAGATGAAGCTTAGGCCTGGTTTCACCTCCCTGCAGAACGTCACTGCCAACCACCGGGTGAACGATGTCATCGCTGCGGAGGACGGCCCCCAGGTGCTGGTTGGTCGGTTCATGTACGGGCCGCTGGACATGGTGACGCTCACGGGGGAGAAGGTGAGAGCAGGGGGAACCCCCGAGTTCGTGCAGGCGGGCGTCGTCCACAGGTGGCACCACCTGAGTTACGGGGCCCCCCCGACTTCCAGGCTTTCCGAGACCCAGCTGCGAGCTCACAGTCTCCCGCGGGATTTCTTTCTTAGTTCCATCACTTTCCATCATTTCATTCCGAGAACAGTGCTTCATGTAGACGTACCTTGAACTCGTACCTAAAAACGTACCTAAAAATCACAAAAATCATCAATTGTTGTGATTCTTGTGATTTTTGTGAGCTCGCAAAAAAGACATTTCATTGCCCGCAACTACTGCAGCAGGCTGTATTGTGCATTTGATAAATACATTTTGATTTGATTTTTGATTTGATTTCGGTAAGGTGTAGGGTAGGTTCAGATGAAACCTAGTCTCTGGCTTAATCAATCGCATGGTTGATTAGACATGGTCCCACTGTTTTGCTCTGTCCCAGTTGTCACACTGAGCCCTAAGCTCTTCCTCCAGGTCCGCCATTCTGTGACGCAGAGCAAGCTTGAACTTCAAGGGCGTGAGGATTCGAGCATTCAAGCGCTGAGAATAGGGCAGTGGGACCCCCCTCGTGTGCCAGCACTCGCTGGTCACATGGTTCAGGGTCAGAATGCTGTCTTGTCGTTGCTGCTTCTTTTCCAGTGGCTAAGTGCATGTCCGCAGATAATCTTTTTGAGAATAATTTTTCATTCTCTAATGAATCGCTTGGATATTTTATTCCCCATGGCAACTTCTCTCCGCCCTGATAGGTTAGAACATGAAATGTCCCCATTCTGCAAGGAATAGGGGGTGATTCCCTTCAGTGCAGTCTGCTCCGATGTGGACTTCAGAGAAGGGTACATTGTGGGTGCTGGTGAGCCCCCTTGTGAAACACAGATTTAGAAATGGGGCAGCCTGGGCCCTTGCATGGGAACGTGCACATACGATCGTGGATATAGCTGTAGTTTAGGAAGATTTTGCTGGTATACAGGGATCTGCATGGAGTACTGACATACAGAAGACATGATGGATGAATTAATACCCTCATTCATTTATTCCTTTTCTTTATTGTATAATGTTAGCATGCCCAAATGGGTTGGGGAGCCAGTTGACCTTGGACCCCCAGAGGTTTCTTTTCTCCTTACTGAGGGTTTTTTGTTTCCTCTCCTCCATTGTCTTCTGGCCTTTTCTGTTCTGTATTCTCAACATGTAGGGTCACTTGCATTGATAAGCACCTTGGGGCAACCTGGCTGTGAAAGGCGCTATATCAAAAGAAATTGAATTCAATGGAACACTAGGGCGCAAGTCCGCAAGTGTGCGTATTGGGACACGGCCTTTCTTTCGCCTCCCTCCCAGGTGGACATCTTCCTGATGACGCAGCCGGCCTCGGGCCGCTGGGTGCACTTTGACACCGAGGTCACCAACAGCAACGGCCGCGTCTCCTACACGGTGCCGGAGGGCAAGCGGCTGCCCGTGGGCGTCTACCCCATCAAGATGGTGGTCAAGTGAGTGAACCGCTCTACCCATATGGTGGCGAAGCCTCCGGCGGTCCCCCACCCCCCCTCCATTCCCTCAGCCTTTCAGAGTCCTGCTGCGCGAAGGAAGACAGGGCAGGCACTCGGCTTGAATCCGTAGCGCCTCTTCCAGTTAAAGAAATCCGAAAGAGGTCTGCAGCCACAGATGGAGAGGAAGCAGTTACAAATGTTATGCTTTGCAGTCATAGTGAGGAAGGTCAAAGGTCATTGGCATGGCATTGCAGACACTATGATGCCTCTATGGAGGCTGGAGGTAGCTTTTTGCTTTACGAGTGAAACCTAGGTAGAACCACACCCGAAGCCGCTTGGCTCAGACCAGAAGGCTTTTCTGGAAAGTGCGTTAGAGGGATGCGTGGTTCGGAAATGTGCTGCCCCTCTCCAGTGGCCTCTCCCGTTAACCCCTCCCCTACCCACCCCTCTCTCTCCAGGGGTGACCAGACGAGCGCAGAGGCCTTCCTCACTGTGCTGCCGCGGGGGATGGAGTGCGTCGTCTTCAGCATCGATGGCTCCTTCGCCGCCAGCGTCTCCATCATGGGCAGCGACCCCAAAGTGCGGCCGGGCGCGGTGGACGTCGTCAGGTACCTCGCACCCGGGGGCGGGGGGGGGTAGTCGCTTCCTTCCCTCGAGCCGGGGGCGCCGTCTCTGCGGACTTTCCGACTCTTCAGCTCACGAGCCCCCCCCCCCCCTCTGCAGGCACTGGCAGGACCTCGGCTACCTGATCATCTACATCACGGGTCGGCCGGACATGCAGAAGCAGCGCGTGGTGTCCTGGCTCTCGCAGCACAACTTCCCGCAGGGCATGATCTTCTTCTCCGAGGGGCTGGTGCACGACCCCCTGCGGCAGAAGACCATCTTCCTGCGCAACCTGGTCCAGGAGGTGCGGCTCGCTGGCGCCCCCCAGTGGCTCAGTTAGAAGGGCTACTAGAGGGAAGGTCCACACGACACATCGGTCAAGTAGCAGCAGCTTTAAACCCACAGAGCACCTTGAACAATGAGTCCGTATACCACGCAGGGCACAAGCCTTTCCTTTACTGAAGTATCGGTAGAAAGTGACATTGGAGTTTCTCTCCAAAGAAAGAGGAATCGGTAGAAATTTCTTCTAAATCATCTCCAGTTAACACCCACCCCTCTGAGCTTTTAGAATAAAACCTACTGGCTCCTGCAGCAAGTCCTTGACTCTCTCCGTCCTCTCCTTTCCCCTGTGGAGAAACGACGGGTGAGCAGAGCAGTCTGTTGCCAAAGCAGGACTTCAAGGACTTCACCTGACTAATCTGATTACTCATAACACCCCTAATGACTTCATTTTCTTGACCGCCAAAGAGCAATTGATTCCTTAAGGCTTGACCGGAGCACAGCCGGGCGAGAGTAGAGTCCCGATGACCTTGCGCCCGTGCGGGTGGTGGTTGGCTTTGGGCAAGGCGCCGGATGGGCGGGCTGAACCGTGTCCCTGTGTTTCAGTGCCACATCAGGATCAGCGCTGCCTACGGCTCCATGAAGGACATCTCAGTGTACAACATGCTGGGCCTCAGCCCCACTCAGATCTACATCGTGGGCCGACCCTCCAAGAAATACCAGAACCAGTGCCAGGTAGGGGAAGCCACTCCCAGTGCCGGCCCGCTCTCACCCTCACCCGGAGGAACATTACGGATATACTGACATTAATAATCCTTCACTTCCTTTCACCACAACAACCACAACCTGGCCAAGAGGCCGGCTGCTGTTGTCCAGAAGACAGAAGAGAGACAGAAGGTGAAGGGCTAAGAAAGACAGATAATACCACAGGATGTATTAGCAAGTGCAGGCGATGGGTAGAAAAAGGGGTAGCGCACAGCAGAAAACACCCCCCCCCCCCCCCAGGCAGGAAGGTGATCGATTCCAGCTCGCTCTGCAGGCCGTCCTGGTCTTTGCCAGCAGCGAATTGAAAACTCTTTTGCCCAGCGTCCACAGCTGCTCATGGGAGGTTGGGTTTGACGGAGGTGCTACTGAAGGTCTTGAATTGTGTGCCGGTGCAGAGAACTGCCAGAAATTGTTAAGGAAGGAGGGAACGCGTGTTAGAGAGATAGATAATACTTTATTAATCCCGTAGGGAAATTGATGTTGATGTGTTGATGCGCCCCTAGATGAGTCAAGCGACCCGTCATCCCTCTTGAATCTGTTCATCCTACGCACTCACACCCACTGATGTTCTCTGTCTTCCTTTATGCTTGTAAAGGGAGGGAGGGTGTTTGGGAGTTTCTTGTGGGGAGAACGGTCTGTACTTGGCTAAACTCCCACTGAGCGAGGGGGGTGCTGTCTGGACCCAGTTCCGGCTTGCTGATGGGTCCCACCACTACGCGCACCGGGGAGTGACCGCCTCTCTGCCTTCTCCTGCAGTTCCTGAGCGAAGGCTACGCCACGCACCTGGCCTCCCTGGACTTCGGCCCCCGCCCGCGCCCCAAGAAGAGCTCCGCCCGCATGGTCCTGCGCAAGGGCAGCTTCGGCCTCTCCGCGCAGCCCGACTTCCTGCGCAAGCGCACCCACCTGCGCCGCACCATGTCCGTGCAGCAGCCCGACCCCCCCTCCGCGCCCAACCCCAAGCCCGAGCGGGCGCAGAGCCAGCCCGAGTCCGACAAGGACCACGAGCGCCAGCCGGGCGGCGGGGTGTGGACGCGGGGGTCCGTGCACCGCGGCAACACCACGCCCTGAGGCGGAGAGGGGCGGCCGGGCACGACGGTAAGGTGGCACGTTCCTCTCCCAGCCCCAACACCCGTGCCAGCCCACTGGCCAGGCTCCAGCCTCAAGCCCCTGGTTCCTCTGCAGCCTGAATAATCCAGTTTCAGCAGACAATACAGTTTCCATAAAACAAACTGTGGCCAGGGGATTTTTTCTGTTCCGTCATCCTTTGCAGTCTCTACGCTTCTAGGAATGAATTAGACGGAGCAATTTTAAACACTGTTTTCCCAGAGTGTTTCAATCAAAGCTATTTTTATGTCAGTTGTAGGTGGAAACTGCTTCTAATTACCTCCCACAACTTTTTATGTCTGACAATTTCTGCAAGATACCTTGTCATTGAAAATTAGAGCAGAGCAGTTTTGTTAGGATTAATTTTGAATTGCTTCAATTAGCTGTCATAGCATGTACACTTTCTCTGTTTTATTGCCTTTACAGTATTAATTCTTTTGCACCAAAACCCTGTTGGTGTTGAGACTTCAAACTGCTGTAGTCAAATTACGGCTGATTTCTCATTTAGCACAACATAATTTGAATTCCACACACTGTGTTTTTTATTGTCGTCTGAGGTGGTAGAGCTGCCCTGTCTCTGTGCTGCGGTCAGCATTCAACAACACACACACACACCTGTCACTCAACCTTTTAAACTGTGAGATAACACTCAAAGGCAGGAGAGAATGCAAACCAAGATTCTTCCCACATTCTCTTTCCGTTCAGGGCACTGATTTCAGGAACTAGGAAACCACTGATACCACGAAACACATTTTCTCAGAATCTAATATTGAACATAGCAATGTCTTCGATTTGGATAAAACTTTAAGTGAGATAAAGCACGTTGCTCAGAACGAAGAAGATTTAAATTCTCTGTATTTTTCCAACCCTGAGAAGCAGTTATGCTAGCCAACACTCCATTCACTGCTTCATGCTTGTGGGCCTCACCAAACAAACATATCAAATGGATCTCCTTTATATTTACAATACAATACCAGCAGCCATATCACCCTGCAACTCACAACTGGCAGCCCACTGGAGCTCAGCAGGTGTGAGCCTGGTCAGTACCTGGATGGGAGACCTCCTGGGAAAAACTAAGGCTGCTGCTGGAAGAGGTGTTAGTGGAGCCAGCAGGGGGCACTTACCCCACGGTCCATGTGGGTCCTAATGCCCCAGTATAGTGATAGGGACACTATACTGTAAAACAGGCGCTGTCCTTCGGATGAGACGTAAAACCGAGGTCCTGACTCTCTGTGGTCATTAAAAATCCCAGGGTGTTTCTCGAAAAGAGTAGGGGTGTAACCCCGGCGTCCTGGCCCACATTTCCCATTGGCCCTTATCAATCATGGCCTCCTAATAATCCCCATCTATGAATTGGCTACATTACTCTGCTCTCCTCCCCAAGCGCTTTGAGTGGACTGTCCAGAAAAGCGCTATATAAATGTAAGCAATTATAATAATAATAATAATAATTATTATTATTATTATTATTATTATTATTATTATATAAATACGCAGTTTGCACAGTAGTAACGCAAAATACATGCAGGCAATCGGTGCATAAATTGTGCGTGAAGAAAAATGAAGCAAGTCTCCTTTAGCGGTCAGTGCATTATTGTCAAGTATGGTTTCCTGGTTTCCTTTTGCTGCCGTCTGTCAGTTTAAAAGCTTGACGTGACTGTTCTAGGGTTGACATGGGGTCGTCCACAGTGATGTATGAAAGACCATATGACAGAGCGCTTCCAAGTAGAAAAGGCAGTCCTTTCACAAAAGGACACAGAGAAAATGTTCTTAGGCAGCGAAAGAAGTGGGAGAAGTATTTGACTGCAGTGTGCCATAAATATTCATGCTTGAATCCAAGATACCACAGCTGTTGTTAGCATTGAAGAAGGATAGGCCTTTTTTCTGAATCAGGCAGGATAAGCTTTAAGAGCTTTGAGATGATTGCTTTTAAAGGCTCTATATAAATTTATGAGCGTCACCGGGCTATAAGTGTATCAGATGTAATTTTGTAGTGGCAGGGCCATGATAGGACTGAAACAGTAAGCATTAAGATAGAATGTAACCCAAAGGCACAGACTCAATTAACATTTGAAAGGCAATGAAAGATTTTACAATTGTCATTTTGACTTTTTTTTTCTTCTTCACAGGCTTCCACATCTTAGCTGAACAGACGTCTGCCAAACGTTAAACCTGACCCAAGAGCTATCACCCACTGCTCCTGGTGGAAGAAACCAGGCTTTCTCCTGCTCTGGCTCAAAACTCCCTGGAAAGCAATCTGATTTCAAAAGCACTTTTTAAAAAAAAAGTAATATACAGCCAGCCTAATAAATCACAGTGTTTAATAACCCCCCCCAAAAAGAGAACGTTACAGAGCCCAAACTTAACAAACCAGTAGTTGTATGCATTTGTTTAGGAGTTGTCAAAACAGATGATACTCCCGATACAGTTAATCTAACTGAGAAATCCTGGGAAATATAAATCTTTCAGGAAAAAAAGACGATCTTTGGCCTAAAAATAAATCCAACCCAGGAGAAAACAAGTCTGGGAACAGCCAAAAGAAAACTTATTTATGGGTGAAATGTTCCTGTAGGGCAACAGTCTACTGTTCCATTTGTAAATGTGAGACTCTTGTCTTTACTGCAGTGTACTCTATACTGTACTCCTCCTGCCCCAGGCTTCTGTCACTGTGCACTAGCAGTATAAAAGGATTAAATGTTACTATATATATTATATACATCATGTATGTGTGTGAACTCTCAAACAGATTAAGGGCATTTGTGGGGAGGGCTCTTTTATATCTTATGTGAAAGGATATCTATCTAAAAGGGCTTTGAAGCAGCAGCTCGTAAGACGTTCCAGAAAGAACAGACGCCAAACGTTGGCGCACTTACAGAAAAATAGAAATCTTGTAGGAGAAGGTTTTTCCGGGCTTTTAAAATTTGTCTTTTAAACCTAACGGCAAGCCCAAGCAATACTCTACTGACAGCGGCTGGAGAAGGGCAGAGGTTAATGCTGGGGTGCTAGGCGAGTCTGGGCTGGGGGGTAGACGGGGCGATGAGAGGCCGGGACGTCCCGCCAGCAGAGTGACTGCCTGTCGACGGCGGCACAGAGGCGCCGAAGAGCTGTGGGCGCGTTGCTCAGTGCGGGACAGTACCACCAGTCAAGGACAGCTAAGGACTATGCACCCAGAGAGAGCCGTCCGGTGGGAATGTCACAGTCACCCACAACGCACTGCGTGGCGGAACGCCTTCCGAAAAGGGGACTGCACACGCCCTGTTCAGGTCAAACTTATTTTTCTAACACGGTAATCCTGTACATATTTGAAATAGACCTATAAGGTGTTTTTCCGGTAGTGTTGTTTATCAAGAATTTGTCGTCAAATTATTTATTTTTTTGCCTTTTACTGGTGTTAATGTCCGGGACGAGGGAGAACGTTGCATTTATTATCCCTATTGCTTGACCAAAGTATTTTTGTTTCAAGTCAATGAAAAAGTGCAAAGTGTTTTCTAACTGTTTTTTGTATCTATGATATATATATATACAGGCTATATAGAAATATATTCACACAGACATATATATGCATATATATTTATGTAAAACGTGTGTAATGCTGCTTTGTTTGGGGGGGAAAAAAAGCAGGCATTCTCTAGGTGTGTGGTACAGCGATCCACAAGGCAGCCTCTCAATACGGATTGACTTATTTTTAGACATATAATGTGCAAATGCTGTGTCAGAGATTTTATATTAAGTTTAATTCAGACATTATAGGCAAACGTAAAATTTTCAGACTGCATATGCTGTAGAGGTAATTTAATAACGAGGCGGGTCTAGTCAAGGATAATTAACCTCTTAAATCGATGGCACAATATAAGTATATTGTTATCTTATCAAACAGCAAAGAAGGGTTTTAATCAAGCTGTGCTGCTCCTATAAGAGATTCGTCGGGTCCTTAGACCGTTGTGCACAAGAAGGCCTTTGTAAAAAAGTGGTGTCTCGAAGCAGGCTTGTCGAAGTCACCCTTGTTCGAGACTGTCCAGAGTGTTGCATGTCCAAGCCAGTGGTGGACTTTCTCAGTTTTACTTTGCAATTGTAAAATAAAACGGGGAACACCAACGGGTTTGAAGTTACAATGCGCTTCAGTGGCAGAGAGTGTTTCAGTGTTGCCTTGCTGTCGCAGTTCAGTGGTGTGTTTGTTGACCACTTGTGACTTTTTCTGTTGCTACACAGGTTAAAAACGGGCACCCGTCTCGCACAAGTCGAACCCGGGCGTTTGTACGGTATATGATTATTCCCGCTTGCCTGTTTTTTTTATGTTGGTTGTCTTGAGTGTGTCTGGGCGTGTGATTAATCTGATTGCTACGCCCTTGGGGCATATTCACAGCTAAAGTTTTACATATAATGCTTGCTTTTACCTGACAGAGAAACAGACAAGGAGAAAATGGGCTCTGAACTTATGGCTAAAATTTGCTTACGTTACAAAACAGGGTACCAAGCAAAATCGCTCTTTAAGCAGGATAATCGCTCTTTGACACTTTCTTTCCTGTGCAATTTTTTTTAACTCTTTGTTCCTGCTAATCCCTAGTTATCAACATGATCTATAGCACTTGGTCAAATTAAGCAATTAAGGGTCAGTTCAGAACAGCAATTAATTTATTGGACTGTTCAAAGTTCTCTCAAATGCCCTGGAATGAAAGTGTTCAAATGGACTACTTCTGCTCTAAGTCTAGGCACAGCATTGCAACTTATCTTTCAACTGGAGGGAAAAAAAATCTTTTTAGTAATGTGGAATTAAGCATATTTATTTTAAAATGCTTTAAAATGGCCTATTGCTCTGACTGCTGTTATTTGTTGACATGTAAAATGCTAGGAGCGTGGCCAATCATTTTCTGTCTAAAGCCAATGTCACTCCTGAAATCAAAGGATATCCCTTTCACTTATAAAAATATACTAGTGCCCCCACTAGTATATTTTGAGCAACAGGGAAATTAAGTCTTATTGGGGGGCACTAGTATATTTTTGTGTGAAAGTGAAAGGGATGAAAATTCAGCTAAAAGGACTATAGGCCAGGCATGCCCCCCAACCAACAGGTTTTCTGTGATCCTCAACAGCGTGAGATTTGTGCTAGAAAAGGTTGAACCCAAGGCTGAATTAGACTTGGCTGCCGACTCTCCTGCACAGAGACTGAAGCTGCTTGGGAAATAGGGACTTGTAAAAAAGAAACCCAAAGTGAAACAAAACTCTTGATAGGTTGCCCATCTCATGGCCTGGAAATTCCTCCTCACAGGGCACTGTATACAATTCTAACCAGCTGCCATCTCTGAGACTCTGCGTGACTGTGCCCTTGTAACCAAAGTGCTACCAAACACCCCAGAGAGCATTCTGGGACCACTGTATTTTAGCCGTGTGTGTGTGTGTGTGTGTGTGTGTGTGTGAGAAGGTTGGAATTCAATTCTACTGTAAAGCCTGCAGTTGCTTGTATTGTTTTTTTTCCTGTGTGGGTAAAAAAAAAAACACTTTAAAAATGTTCTGTACAGATTTGTATTTGTAGATCTGGAACATGGTTTGTATACTATGGTGCAGATTTTAATTGTGAAAGTTGGGTTTTTAATATCTTCCGGATATTACTTAAATAAAAAACACACATGCTGGAATTGTCAGCTTGGTTTCTGTTGGATTTGATCTGCGCAGCTACCTGGTTTAGACAAAGGTTAGTGGTTTCCTTTTAAGAGCTAACTTACTGTAACCTGTGTGGGTCACCCTGTTCAACCATGTGATAAAATAGTCAGTCCAAGCTGAAAATTCTGACGACCTTGCTCGCTCGCCTTATTAACTCCTGTATCTTTAAAAATGGGAGTTTGAAAACAAGATTTTTAATGCTTTTTTTGGCTAGATAGGCTGCAGAACTGGAAAAAAAAGGCTTTTAAAATAATTGAACAATTTCCTCCTGCTGTCTATTTTCCTTAAGTGGATAAAAGGAGGGTAAGAGTCTTCAGCACACTGCAGGCTCCACGGAAACAGGGACGTTGACCATTGTTCTAAAAGCAGAACATTTTTATTTCTCTTCATACAAAATGTAACATTTTTCTTTTCCCTTTTGTCCTTCGCAAGGAACGGGTACAAGCAGAGTTCAACGAGGCTCCGCTCACAAATATGCAAGTTAGTGCCATGAAGGGTTGAAAAGATTGGCTCAATTGTTTCTTTTACATTTCAGCTGACAAGCAAAGTCTGCATTAGAAGCAATGATCGGGACAGGAATGTTTTTTTGGGATGTATGAAATAACTTTTGAAAAATATTTTCCGAAACATTCCTTGAACTTATTTCCTGCAGGAAATACAGACGGAGGAAAATGAACATTTTGCCCATTATTACTCTCACAGTGTTCCTTCGGCTTTACTCCGTCAGTCCTCCATTGCTTGTCAGCTGAAGTGCTTCAACAGTTCCCGCAGTGGTATGTCAGCCAGGCTTGCCCATCAACCCCAACTATAATACTGGAAGCTTCATGTAAACACCAACATACTGTAGCTCTCTTTCTGGCACTGAGCAGGGTGTTGAGGAGAGGACGCTGGGTTTTGGCTTTCATGGTGAGCAAGGTAGGACACAGGCTGGGGGGAAATACTGAGATTTCCTTTCCAAGAGCATTCATGAAACCTGAATGCAATTGGCAGGGTTTTGTCAATTGGAGCTAGTTTAAACATGATGAATGGGTAACCTTTTCTGGAGCCCACCCTACGGCATTTTAAATTGCATGTGGCTTGAAAAACAAAAAGACTACATGAATTTACAAGATACACGTATCAAAATGCTAGAAGTAGGAACTCATGCAAATATTTTCCTTCATTTAGACAGTGTTAAATACACATATACACACACAAGCCAATAAAAAAATGTTAAGAGTTGTAAACATTAAATAGTGATCCAAGTACAGAGGATCAGGTAATAAGCGTCTTTGATGTAGAATCCCTGTGAAACCGGCAGTGCATGTAGCGATCGCACGCTGCTTTTAGTGTTGGTAAATAAAATATTAGGCTTACACTGAGCACTACAAAATCAGTCAAGTGGAAGCTGCCGAGAGGGACTACATCCACGCAAGGGGGCACTGAGACTGAACCCGCAGGAGGGCGAGATTATCACTCAAAACAGGCGACAGGGCGGCAGGGAGCGATGTGCACTCCTAATCCTAATCCGAGCTCTTTCAAAGCGGCAGCGAACCTTGTCCGGAAGGGAATTCTTGAGCACGAGTCCTCTGGGTGCAGCAGTGCAGTGGGCCGGGCTTCATAAGATGAGTCGTGAAAGATTTCACCCGTTAAGTAAATATACTCTTAAGTCGACCTGAATTCAAGAATTGACCCTCCCCACCATCGAGGTTTTTCTTTTACCATCACATACTGTTTATTGTCATTCCCCTCCCCACCATCTGAAAAACATTGTCCAATTGGTTCAAAATAACAGTTTTGTGGATTATTACCGGATGGTCATTATAAAGACAGAACTGCCTCGTTTAAACTGGGATCACTTTTTTTTTTATAGCAGATGAGATGCAGAAAATCAAGTCATAGGGTTGAGAAAGCTCTGACTGAGTGTGAACACAAGCTGCCCATTCCAGCTCGCACTAACTCAGCCTGCTGCCCTGCCAGTTCTGTCTATTTCACCATTTTAATTCCTGCACATTCAACGTTTGATCCTGCTACTGATCAGTTCAGCAATGGAATAGCTTACTGTACAAGACTTCTGCATTGAAGCGGACTGGGAGTAAAACGGGCCTGACCCAGGTGTCAGTTCGCACATTTTCAGCCCTTGTCATAACCATCTCCCTCCGTTTCACACGTCTTGCTAACGGATGGATGCTCATGAACTTCTCCAGAGCACAGCCCTCGCCTTTGAGCTGCAACTGCACGAAGACACCATGGTACGTCTTTGGATCTAGTTTTGTAAGTTGAAATGTTGCTTTAATTTTGATACTTCTGCAGGGTAACAGTCATGGTAATGTCTGATGATGTAATGGGTTGCATAAGGCTGGACATACAAATATGTATAGTGCACAGGACAAAACGAGCATAGGAAACTGAATGAAGCAAAAGTGGTTTTGACTATGTACACGGACCTCAAGGGAAATTGAGGCAGAAGCGGGAGAGCAGACTGGGGTCAAGTCTATCATGGGAAGGGGTCAACCTCAGCTCTTCTGGTGCACGACATCAGTCCAGATTGATTGATCCTTAATTAGTAAATTGACCTGCCATTGAAGAGCACATATTACATCATAGAGGACGGACTCAATCAGCAATATCAGGACTCCTCCCCCCACACTGACCATTCCCCTCTCACTCAGTTCCCTTTCCGAATGCTGGACAAGGCCACGTCAGTCCAGCTGTTGACCGTCTCCCGAATTCGTGCGGTTTTGCGGCGGATGGTTGCTCGTGAAGTCTTGCGGGTTGAGCTGTAGCTCTGCACCATGACACTGCAGTAGTTTTCGATGGCTTGAGTCCTGCGAAAGAGAAGAGTGTTCCTTAGGCAGGGAGTCCGACTGCTACTGCTGTTCGCCCACACACCTGCGGCTTTTTGTCCTGAACTCCATTGAACCACTAAGACCGTATCGGACTTCATCATAGGTCTCAACAGTTCTTTCAGTTGACGTCTTCAACACCCAGAGGGGTAGTTTTGTAACTATTGCATTTATATAGCTTAGAATCTCCAACCTTTGAGTAGAAAAAAAAAATTCTCCAAGTTTCAAACCTAGTAACTTGGTCCAGTTAAGGATTATTTTAAGTAAAGAGTTAATGCGCAATAAAACCCAGCAGGTATGTGGGTCCCAGAAACAATGTTTGGGAACCCCTGCCTAAACGGTCTCCCATTTCCAGGATTGGCCCTGGTTCTGCTCAAACCAAGCTCTCAGTAACTGAATTGACCAGTATTCTTAGCATACAATATTCTGCACATTAACCAAGGCCAGAAAACACCTGAGAGTTTGTTAGAAACTTCAAGCCACACAGGACCTCAAGGACATGGGCTTGACTCCTGTTTTGCAAGTCAAACAGAGCACAGGGACTGAGACAAGAAGACTGGGTGAAAGCAGGACCGACAGCCCCGGTTTTGTTTCTGGTCCTATGATGCTTCAGGGGTGGAGTATTGTGGTCTGTTTAAACCACTGGTGAGCCTTAATCCAGTTACTCTTATATAGGTCACCCAAATATCACCTGTTATTTAAGAATGAGGTGTCCAACAGGTTTAAGAAATTGATTGATTAATGAATCAATTGATTGGTTTTCAATGATGAGATTGCCGCTCCTCGAGAGAGCTGAAAGATATTCCAATTCTCGTTCCAAATGATCTCTAAATTACTTCATTGAACACCAGTTAAACAGCTGATCATAGCTCAACTGTTCCAGGCCTTTAGAAATCGATTGAAAGGTGACCTTTAAAAACCTGTTGGACTGGGGCTCTCCAGGAGCAGGCTGGCCTAGACCACGCCACCGTCATGATCTGGTGTCCAACACACATGCAGTTAGTCCTGTGCGCAGTGTCCACTGACTGCAACTTCTGCTCATCGTTTAGCAGCCTCTCATTGCAGGCAAAAGGTTAACCTCGTTACACAGCCAAAAGCCATTTAAGCAAAAAAAAAAGGTTAAATTGAGGTAAGTTATCAATGACCTTTAAAAATGTCTTTCGTTCGGAAAAACCATTCACACATTCTGTGCCTCTGGTTACAGGAACTACTGTAGCTTTACGTGCAAATGGGAATCATACACATAATGGCAGGAAGAAATTCAGGATACTTAAGTGTTTAAGGAGTTTGTTATTTGTGACCTTATGTTGAAAAAGGGCATGTCAACAGCCTTGTACAACAAAGCTGCATATGGGTTAGGGATGCACTGAAGCAAACAGATTTAAAAAACAGCCGGATGGCATTACCTTCCTTATTACTCCGTAATAAGAGAGAGAGTCAGCTCACTGATGGCAAAAAGAAACACCATTAGAATATCTGTCAAACACCTTCTACATTACCTCCGGGCACTCAAGGATGTCCAGTATGGACCTGTCCCAGGGGTCAATTGTGTTTCAGTGCAGTTCATAAAATAGTTAACGAGCCTAATCTGCTTTTAACCAATGTCAATCTGCCTGGGACAAATATTGCCTCTTTAAAATCTTGTTCATGGCTACACAGTTTCCAGACTACATGAGGGAATTGCTCGGATATTTCTAAATCCCACTTGTTTGTGTAACTCTTACTAAACCCTACGTTTTCCAGTCTCAAAGTTTTCTGTGCTTTGGGATGATCCAAGGAAAGTTGTTTTGGGGAAATAAGAGATTAGGACTACTGGAGAAAGAAAAGGCAACCCCAAGGCCTGTGTGTTTTGAGTCTGAGCTGCCGTGTCCACTGCAGTGTTCACGCCGAGTGGGAATTCAGGGAGGCACTGCATCTGCACAGCAGGGCCTCAGGGTAGGGAAAGGAGTCCAGGGCATGCCAACGACAGCACAGCCCTTATAAACTTATGCCCTTTTATTTTCAATAGGGCTGGCCCAAGCATTATGGCATTGCTGTCCTGTTGAGTGTCAGATCACCAGAAATTGTCATCCACTACTTTTTTTTTTTAAACCCTTGGACTGAGGTTAAATGTTTTAAAACTGTTCCTTTTGACGGTTGAGATGACAGTTGTTTTTTTTTTTTTTTTAAAGCAGGCTCTTTCCAAGAAAAGCGTGCAATACAAACAGGAAATTCCACACTTCCATAGGCATTATTCCAGCTCAGGATGCCAGGGCGGAGGAGGAGAGAGCAGACAGGAAGACCGACTTCCTGCTACAGTACGGCCAAGTGTGACGTCTGAATAGAGAACGCTCACAGCACGGCCCCTGTTGGCAAAGGACCAGAAGAGAAAGACTAAAGCAGGCTTGTTACTTTTCTCATGGCAGTGCCCATGGAGAAAGTGTCAAGGCCAAGTTAAGCAAGGATACTTGACCTCAAGCCCTTCTAACCCACTCGACTGGAAAAGATCTGCAAGAGCCAATTCACTTAATTAATTATGCAAATTGATCAATACAGCAATTAAGGTGCCAGCCATACTAGCAGTTTGGAAGGGCTGCCAGATTGCGTCTCCCTGGGCTTAAGGAACTAAAGCGTTCATTCCACAGGCCGCCTTCTCTAGACTAACTTTCTCTGCTTGATGAGCTTGGCAGTCAGCCCATCTCGTATGTGCCCTTCTTTAACAAGCAGGAAATCCCTTTCCGAGAGAGCGTACCTGGGACAGAGCCTGGCACCATGCAGGGCAGGAGGATTGATTTTCGGAAGAGTCCATACTCACCTCTCGTCCTTCCCGATCATGTCGTCGAAGGCCTGGGAGAGGCGCTTGAGTCTCCGGAGGCCGGTGGACACCGACTCCAGGTCCTGATCAAACTG
This sequence comes from Lepisosteus platostomus, assembly GCF_059453375.1. Lineage (NCBI taxonomy): Eukaryota > Metazoa > Chordata > Actinopteri > Semionotiformes > Lepisosteidae > Lepisosteus > Lepisosteus platostomus. Next base: position 8,572,257 of record NC_142632.1, read on the forward strand.
CCTGTGAGCAGCAGCAGAGGTAGGCGCGTTAGCTAGCTGGCTGGCTGGCTGCTCTCAGTCGGATGCAAGGCCTGCCTCTCTATCTGCTTAGAACAGCACGAGCCCAGTGGCTCCGAGATGCACACAGATTTATAATACCCAAATCCACAGTGTTGGAGAAAGTTAAAAAGAAATGCATTAAGGTTACAAGCTTATGTCAAGGTTTACTCTGAAGGGGTGATGTGTTCATTTACATAATATATACTCTACCTCTTTAATCTTAGGTAGATCCCTGTCACTGGTTAAATGTTAAGCATCAGGTTGCCACAATGCTGAAAAGCTGTTTACTGCAATGTGATAAATCAGTACTGTTGTGCTGGCCACAGAGGAATACAGGATATTTTATCAAAAGTACATCTATGCTTTAGTCAGCCAACTCCTTCTTGCAACACAATGCAAGAATAAGCAAAGTGCGACTTGGCTCCAGTATCAATGATTTCAACTCCTACAAGTGACACTCGATGTGCACAGACGCCGTCTCAGAAGTGCGTCGTTGCCCTGGGGGAGGAGGGCGCCCCATGACCTCACCGCCTGCAGCCCTGCGTCTTCGGGGAGGCGAACGGGCTCCGCAGCGCCGCCATCCGGATCAGCTTCCGCCTGGAGCCCCCTGCCCTTCCCGCCGCCCTCGAAGACCCGCCGGGCTCAGGCGTGCGGGCGGCCCGGGGCGTCTTCTTGGCCCCCGACCTGGGGGTTCGCCTGCAGGCGCTCTTGGGGGTGACGGCGGCGGCGCGGGGCCCGGTTTTCCGGGGTGTGCGGACGGCCAGGCCCTCGCAGGCGGCGCTCTTGCCCGGAGTCGCCACCAGGCACTCCTCCCGCGGCAACCGCGACCTCTGGATCTTCTGTCGGAGCAGGAGGAGCGAAGGAGGAGGAGGGGTGAGTAGAGGGACCTCCCGCCTGGCAGCACGTGCTCTCGAGTGCTCCTCAAGTCTCACAGCAGCAGCAGGAGTTTCCATATTCTGTCTTGAAGTGATCTGACACTAGCACATCACTTTGATAGGGTGACACACTTAAGGGCCGCTGAGGGCTTTTGGGTCAGTCAAACCTCTTTGGAAAAGAGGAGGTTAGACGTGTTGTGCATTACACACTAACCGGAGAGTTGGAACTTTTTTCCCCCAGGGGAGGAGCATTCATTACAAAGATTCCTCCTTTGATTACTCACAAAACAGCCTCCAGGTATTATCTACACTAGAGCTGGCCCTAGGGTGCGAATTTCACGGTATGACCACTGCGCGACGCAAACGTCAGCGTGAGAGGCAAAATCGTTACCTGGTACACGCCCCCGATGGAGTTCCGCGCGCTGCGGGTGAGGCCGCGCACTGCGCCGGGCTTGTGGCCGCCCGGTTGGCAGTCCCGGCCGGGGGTCTCGGCCGTGTTGGGCGGCACGGCCCGCAGGGGCAGCCGCTTGCGGAGGGACATGCGGAGCGAGTTGAGCGAGCTGGAGGAGGGCCGCTTTCGGAAACGGTCCGGGACGGGAGACGGGCTGTCCGCGTCGTCGGACTCCTCCAGGACCCGGTGTGTGCGCCAACCCGCCACCGCCCCCATCCCGTGAAGCACCGTCGACGCCATTTCGTCTCGCCCAATCAATTCAAGTAAGGCCAATCCTGTATGAACAACAACAAAAAAACTTATTTAAAGTTCCCTTCCGGTATCCACCGTTTTTACAAGCAGGAAACGTTTAGACGAGTAAATGACGATGGAAAAAGGGTTCATTTTTAGAATTTAAAGTAGTGTACGACACGTTGGCATTGTTTACATCTGGTTTTCCGGGCTCAATAACGTGTTTTTTTAATAAATTGAATAATAAGGTATTCTTGGGCATAAACCTTGAGCTTCGGGTGACAAACAGGTCAATAGACAGTTTTTTTTTGTTTTATTTTAAACGCTCTTTTTCGATAACGATATCCAGATCTCCCGAGGCCGGGCGTTGTTGTCTTGGAACCTCGCGACCCGCCCCGGTTGCCAGGGTCAGGCCACGCGGGGAGTGCTGGCATGCGTGAAAACCTGCAGTGCAGCTATTGCCGTAGAAGTTTCATATAGCAAAAACCCGTTTAAAAAAAAAGTGACCCGTTTTAAGGTAACAAATCGTGCCAGATAAGACGTTAGTGTTGTCTTTTTCTTAGATGGGCAGAAAGTCATATCCTTTTCTGAAACTGCTGCATTGAGATGAGCTCACTAGACAACATGACAGTACCAAATAGTTAATTATCTTTGGAGATTCGTGATACAGTACAGTTGAACATTGCAGATTGAAAAATACGCAAATGTTTCCAAACTTCGGCTGTTCCTCTAGTTCATATTGTCTTTTAAATGGTGCAGAAGACAACAGGACTGAATGATGAATAAGTACTCAATTAGTCACCGACTGATTACAATCCTTACTCATTAAGGGCTGAAGAGTCAGGTTTCAATATAAAAACAAGATAGTGAAATTGCTTTTATAAGGAGTATCGTGGATTTCGAGTTGCATTTAAATTGCAGGAGCAGTTGGGGGTCAGTTCGGGACTTCGTCAGTCTGGAATACGGTCACCTGCTTAAGAGTTCACAATTTAATAAAATGTCCGGGAAAAAAAAATATCCGAGTCCCTGATGCTCGGGTCCGATTAGATCGAGCTGTGGAAATGCAATCTATGCATCAGTCACGCAGTATTGCCGTCTTATGCTAAAACAATTGAACAATTAAAAGCGCTGCTTCGAATTTTTCTACTTGAAGGTATTCAGATATAAACTGGGTGAGTTGATGTTTTGGTCTGTCTACCACTGTGGCCCTGCTGTTGTTTAGTGGCAGCGTTCTTTATTCCCTAAAATAGGTCTGTTTCTGCTTCATCAAGGCACAGTTCTCGTCTGGCTGTTATTCATAGGGAGTTGCGAATATATTCCATTGTAAATAAGGAATAAAACCGAATCGTTTTTTCTTGAAGAATTCACGAAACATTTCCTTATCGAACCGACTGCTTATCAGCAAAACAAAACGGAATGCCTTACTTTATCTGGACAAAGATCACTCCGAGCTCGCCTCCCGACGTGATGAAGAATCCCACTTTCTCCTTTCTCTGTTTGAATTTGGCGGAACTCCCCCAGCCCCGCCTGGCGCCTAAATTCTGATTGGCTCTTAAATTCCCGGTGGTTTGATTGGCTGGCGATGGCGTCATCGTTTGGAAATCATCGGCCGGGATTTATTTGTGTTAAAGGGACAGGGGCCGCGGGTGAGCTGCCGTCACGTGTCCCCCACTACTGCGCTTGTTAAGTGTTTTTGGCAAGAACACCAGGATAGCAGTAATTAACTTTATAGCTTTTGCTTTAAGGACAGGATAATGATTGTCTTGCTGCAATAGAGAGAAATTTAATCGTTTTCTTGACACAACTGGCATTAAAAAAGCAAAGATCTCTTTTAACATTGCCACTGTATGTTTCTTGTTGGAAAGAATTTAGCAGATTAAAAAACAAAACAAATTCTTGGTACCTTGTGAAAATTCCTGAAATTCCTTTGGTGCTTCAGCTGGTTCTCCGGCCTTGCTGTTGGCTGTATTTTGTTCATAATGAACTCATTCTTTATTACTGCCATCTCATTACACCTTGTTTTTTTTTGTTGTTGTTGAGTCTTTCCCTTGCTCATGTTTAGAGAAAACCATAGAGGCCAACTTGGGAACAGAGACAAGGCACCTGACCTTGGACACAGTCAATTGTCACAGGCAGAACATCAATATTTAACTCAGATTTAATGGTTTTATTCCTCGGATGATGGAATATAACTGTACCAGCAATGACCTTGTGCCTTACCCAAGTCACTCAATGTCTAACCTGCATAATTATGTTTCAAGACAACTGTGCCCTGTGCTCACTGGGCTGTTTTTTTGTGAGAGCTGCCTTGACCTTCATATTTGTTGTCCCTGAAAAGTTGCAATTTTCTAATTACTTATGAGTATTTATAGGTAACAGTTGCAGAGTTGGAAATGATTACAAAGTAACACACAATAATTAACAGAATCTTTTTTTAAATTAGAGAATTATTTAAATCCTTTGCCTCTTAATGCACTTTAACAGGATTATGGTAGCTACATATTGTAGTAAATGTCAGAATTTAATTAATTAAGGAGAACCATTTTCCACAGTTTCGTAGAGCTAGTCCTTTTAGGAAGAAGTCTGCCCATGTCCCATGTATGTACATATTGGGAGTCTAGAGTTGAAACACAAAGAAATCACTTTTACTATTAAGTGTGCTATAAGACTTGAATTTCTCCCTTTGATATTGTATGGCACTATCATTGAGGATAATTCTTGGATCCAAAATGTTATAAATTTAGGTAAAAATGTGAAGGTCAAATTCTGATTTAAGAGCAGGAGTACATTTTGGACAACAGTGGAAGATGTCTGCTTAAGTTATTTAATGCTTTAGTTTAGGGTGTGTATATAATAGCAAATTCCACTCAATATCGGTATAAAGAATTGGAGCGAATCCATTACATTCAGGATATTACAACACAGCAGTTAAAAAAAGTTCAAAGAGGGTCTTTGATAAATATATTTCACAGCAATGAGTTGGCAGGTCTTCTCATTTGCAGCACTGGAAAAAAAGAACAAAAACTCTTTTCAGGGAAAAGCACAGTGCAGTATGTTTCAAACACCCACTGGAAATATAATTTGTAATAAATCAGAAAGACTTCCTGCATCATTTCCTGCCCCCTGCGTTTCTGAAGGATAGTACAAAAAAATCAGGGTAATACATGTCACATGTTAAGACATACAGGCACAACAGCAACACAACTCCAGCAATGATAGTGTGTGGAGTGAGAAGTCTGGCCAGCTCCTAGTCCAGTGTTGTGTTCTAGAGGACTTTGTGGGAATGCACACTAATCTACAGTCCACATGGTTCATTGTAGGTTATTAATAAGGTGGACTAGGATGCAGTGCAGGTTTAATGTCTTTCTTTAACACTGATGATTTAAATTTTTTTTTTAAACTTATTGTACCCTTTAAATCCATAGGAGGTTTTGGCTCAGAGAAGGCAAAACTACCGCTTTCTAGCCTGCTCTCTTCAGGTTGCAGAAGCTAGGCAATGCTGGGCCTGGTCAGTATTGCGATGGCGGACCTCAAAAGAAAACCAGTTTGCTGCTGTTAGTGGTTTTGGTGGACCAGTAGGGGGCTCTCTTCTCTCTGGACCAGAATTAGGAACCAATGCCCCAGCACGTTAACAGTTTACACTGGTGTAGGGGGTGCCATCCTTTCGATGAGACACTAATCTGTAGTCCTGACTTCTGAGCCATTAGGCGTAGAGGTGCTACTCTGGTGTCCTGGCTAAAATCCACTCTGGGCTTGTACAGTCAGCCCATCCTCTAAGTCTCCCCTTAATTTATGAGGTGCAGTTGCACACTCTTTCCCTTGATCGGCTGTGCAGTGGGGCTGCTGGTGCAGAATGGCTGCCACATGTCACCCAGGTGGGGCTGCACCTCAGGATGTCTGGATGAAGTGACTCCCTCCTGCATGTGAATGGCGATGGAATGAAAGTGCTGTATTAATGCAAGCGATCGTTATTATTGAGTTTAGGCCCTGCGCTGAGGAGCCCCTGGAGAGAGGGCAGCATGATCGTGCTGGCTCACCGCGGCGATTCTCTTCCTCCTGGAAAACGTGGCCAGGAACACTGTGCACAGCACCACCACCACCCCAGCAATGACGGGCTCAAAGGGGAAATGTGTCTTCTTATCTGCATGGGAGAACAGGACGACATTAACCCAGGTGAGGCTTGGATGGAGGAGGGTATTCAGGTCCTTTGTACAGGGTCTTTGGTGTCTCCTTCCAGTAGAGCTGGGCGATAATTCGATAACGATAATTATCGCAATATAATTTTCCTCGATATAATTTTAACAAAAGTTTGATAAATGTTCGATATATATGTTTATGCTTTGCGCATGCACACAAAATACTGTGCGCATGCGCATGTGCGTGGGTGCGCGTGCATGTTGCAGACCGGGCAGGTAACAGATTTGTTTAATGTTTCTGCTGTTTGGCAAGTGTTTGTTGTGTTCTTAAAATAAAAAGTTGTTTAATTTACCAATTAACTGTCTGGTTTCTTCAACTTTCACTCAGGAGAAAAAATCTGCTTTTAAACTTGAAAGAAATAATGATTTGACATTTATCGTGATAATTATCGATATCGACTGATATGAAAATGTTTATCGTGATAATGTTTTTGGCCATATTGCCCAGCCCTACCTTCCAGAATAAATTTATAGATGAGCTGTACATGACCAAGTTCACTGTGAAATGGAAACTGACTGTTTCCTTTCCTGTGAGGGTGTGAGGATCTTATTGTCATGGTGGACAGTGACTTTTGGAAATGAATACCACACTATCATGAGAAGACTTTGTTTGATTTCAGGTGCTGCTTAAAAACAAGCAGTCGGATTCACACAATGTTACATGTTAATCTGTCTGCCCATTTTCTAACCACTTCTTCCAGTTCAAGGGGAGCCTATCCTGGCAAGCTACTCAAGGCAGGATACACCCTGGACAGGACACCAGCCCATCACAGAGCACACAAAGACACAGAGGCATTTACACTAAGGCCAGTTTTCTCAAAAGCCAATTAACGTACTGTATGTGGCTAAGACATACAGTGCTATACTAGTGTAGTATACAGTACTACTATGCTAGTAGTATACTGTACTAATACAGTACTGAGAAGAAGCCAGAGCACCGGGAGGAAACCCAGTGCTCAGCTCAAATCCTGATATAGGCACCCTAATTTTTTCCCAAGTTTCCCAAGTCTGGCGGGACAAAGGAGTGTGCTCAAGAGGAATGAAAATGAGGTTCCTTTGGCGTCTCGGATTATGCGTGTCTCTTTCCTGCTCTCTTTTCTAAGCATGACTTGATCCCTGAATCCTTAAAGTTTGACCCTATGGAATCGTAAAATATATACTGTTTGAATTGAATACCTGTAGTGTAAGTTATGATATTGGCAAGATTGGCTTAAAATAGAATCAAGTAGGGAAAAAAAGCTGACCTTCCACTGTGAGGCTGAAGGTTTTTGTGCTGTTTCCATGCTGGGGAGAGAGTGCTTCGCATCTGTAGGTGCCCTGGTGGGAGTACTGCACCTTGGCAATGGACAGTGTGGCCTCCTTCCCATCCTGATACAGAGAGTAGCCGTCTTCATCCAGATTGAGAGTGGCATCATTTTTCAACCAGGTCACAGACACCTGGGGGTTGGCGTAGATGTTACAGGTCAGCGCAACCGCGCTGCCTACCTCTGCTGTCCGAGTCTCTGTGCCGGACAAGTCTGGCGGGACTAAGGAGTAAAACATAGATGAAGGATGTGAAATCACAGTGTCCACCTAGAATTCCACATACATTCTCTTAAAATACCGATTGCATTATAATCCAAGATTTACTGTTTACACTTTTCACTTAAGAAATTACAAAGCAAAAATTTGAGAGACTCAAGTTGAAATATAAAGCAAATAAATTCCTGATCTTTTTCAAAGTGCGGTTTTCAACAAATAATGTGTGTGTCAGTGGCCTTTTTCATGTATATTTAATATCTGGGCTCACCAGGGCATCTCTGAAGGTTCATGTGCACTTCAGTTTAGAAGTTGACAAGACATTAATAAGCCGAAGTGAATAGAATTGAATGAACCTGCCCCAGATGGGCTGTTGGCCCATAATGGAAGGTCAGGCCCAGAGTTTTATACTGCCGCTGTTAATGTGAAACAGAGCCGTTGCCCTGCCCAGCGGCACAGCTTTCTGACCCCTGGGGTCGAGACAAACACGCCGGGTGAAAGGGGAGCCAGGCTAAGCACTCACAGCGCACGTCCAGCTGGACAGAGGCGTTGACGCTGCCGTCCCGTCGGAGCTGGCAACTGAAGGTGACACGGTGGTCGGCCTCGGACACCGACTGGACGCACAGGCTGCTGCTGTTGAACTTGTTCTGCTCCTCGAGCCGGACCAGCGCCTTGTCCCGGTACCACTCCAGCTCCTCCGCCCGCTCGTGGTCCCGCGCCTCGCAGACCAGCGACACCGTCTGCGCCTTCTGCAGCGTGAGGACGCCGCCGCCCTCCTCCACGTTCAGGGTCACCCAGACGCCTGGCAGCGAGAGAGCCTCGCACACTCAGCCACAGTGCTTTCAAGTCCCCAGGCCCTTCTCTCTGAGCACCTCTCTCTTAGGAGACACTGGGTGCTCCACTTAGTTCGGATACACTTAAATGCTCCGGTTAATTAGAAGACACTCAAGGGCTCTAATTTTTTTTGTCAGAAATGATTTGCCACGCGAAGCAAGTGGCCTAGGTTGCTGTGGCTCCGCTCGATGAGGGTTGACCACCTGGAGCTCTTTATGGTCATTAAAGTGCCACTTTATAAAGGGGCTCTTTTGGGGGTTGCTGCAGTGGCATGGTGTTTCTGTTTTCGCTTATAAGCGGGTGCAGGTTGAGCTCTATGACCCAGGTGACATAGTCTCGAGCCTGCCACCACCCAGCTGTGACTGGGATTCCCCAAGCGACAGAGGGGGGTTAGTCTGCCAGGGCTCTCCAGGTGCTCTGGGTTCTCAGCTGTGGTAAAATGGTTAAAATCATTGTGCGCTGGTGGGGCTTGTAGCCACTACCTGAGCTTTGAAAAACGCAGTTTGCACAGTGACAAATCCAAATCGGTTGAGTGAAACAAAAAATAATTGGTTTTGAATGTTTTGATTTCTAAGCCTGAAAGCAGTTAGATTTTTTTGGAATGAAGTCCAGGGCCCTGGGATATTCACTTACAAAGCCATTGATTTCTTTTGCGTTGTTTTGTTTTTGTCCACCCCACCAGCGATAACATTGTTTCAATGGACACATTCTTTTGACAGAGCGTTCTTGGGTTAACCATGTAGAGTTTCGCCAGATCACATGTGAGATGCCTTACAAAACAGTTTTTAGCTGGATTCTTCCTGATTTGCAATTTACGTATTTAAAATGATTTTCTGTACACTCTGCAGTACAGTAAGGGATTCTTCAGTGAGCTCTTCAGCCTTTCTGATTCTGCCCTGATACATTTATTTATCTAATCTATCTTTTAAAATCATATGTCTGCGCTGTTAAATATCACAAACATTCTTGTATTACTGCTAAGTCATCTCAAAGATTTTTAAGTTGAACAGCATCAGTATGGCTCACCTTTGAGTTCAGAGATGAAGCTGAAAAATAGAAAACTGTGAAGCACCAGAGACTTCTGACCCATTTTAACCATGAAACGCTGTAGCGTAGGCAGCCCTGGGGATAGGAGCAGAGTGACATGGCAGATCTGATAGCATGACCTCATCTTCTAGTACTTATATTTGGCATAGATTAATAAATTAATGTTTAAGATGAATTTGATCAACCTTTCTATAAAAAATGTCTATATAAAACACCAGTTTATAATTTCCGGCTTGACATTACAGCGGGTACTTACCTCTGTTGAAACCAGTCTGGGAGCAGTGTGCAGTCCAGGGGTTAGTTTGCTGTTTTTGAAAGCTGTGGTTTGCTCTTCCGAGACATTTTATACTGCCAAAGGGTTTTATAGCATCCCAGTGAAGAGACGCACCTGTCTCTGGTTCAAACCACCCAGGTTTTATAGTGTTAATTAAGCTTTGTGCAAACAGGGAAAGGCTGACTCCAAGCTGTGTGGAGATCATTGCATTGTCATTGCAGCTCCTGGAAGATGACAAGAAGGTGCTATTTGCAACAGATGTATAAAGGCCTTCCTCTTACTCGAGAGGAGGAGGATGGGCAGACAGCAGATTTACAGGTGTCCCCTCTGTTTATCCCTCTCTGTTATGTGATCTGTTATATGTCCTAAAATCACAGCCTAATTTTCATTTTTTTAATCATAATTCTACCAGGTATGTTCTTAAGAAGTTTATCTCAGGTCATGCCTGTACAGTGCTCCAAGATAGAAATTCTGGTTCTGGCTTCTTTGAAACTCACTTAGATCCTTTCAGTTAGATCACAAAAATAAAAGGCAGAGAAATGCCACCACCCAGCTGTGACTGTCTAAGTTACATCTGCACCCTCACACACATGTGATTTCAATCAAATTAAACTATATTTTTTTTCAAAGGGCTCCAGCAATTCCTTAAACATCCAAACAATTATTAAAAGATACAAAAATGTCATTGTCAGATAGTTTAAAAATGTGTATTATACGTAAACCTTCTATTTTTGGCAGTGTGAGTGATATACAGTAAGTGCTGTTAACATGAGTAATAAAGTGAGAGAATGAGTTACTTGCCAAGGTTAGGGATGGTGAGAGTGTGTGCCAGCACATCAGAAAATAATGCAGAGGCACCAGGTTGTATCTCTTATACACCAATGACAACTACCACATTAAGTGGGACTGTGTGACCCTGTTGTGTAGTTTTATTCAGCAAAATGTGCTGCAGCTTTTGAGATATCGGCAGGTGATTGGGCATGCATTGTGTGTGTGTTTCCCCAGCTCCGCAAGAGGGAAAGAAAGGGTTGTCCTTCTGACGGAAGAATTGAGTGCAAAGTCCACTAGTGGTTTCAATTGCTTGCCAGTATGTATTTCATAATCGTGATACCCATCATTTGGACAAAAGGCATTTAAATATGTGCTCTTCACTACCGGGAGCAAAATCTGCATGCACCTCACATCACATCAGTGCTGCACACTGTGAGTGAGCGAAAGTCCAGTATAGACTGAACTTCAGGATAAACAAACACACGCAGCCACTGAATCATAACAAGGGACACGGACTGCCCCTGTTGCGTGACAGCCCACCAGTGGCAGGGCCAGGAGAGCAGAATGACTTCACTGGTCCACGTGACTCACGGGTGCACTCTTCTGTGATCCAGTGGGTGAGGTTACAGGTTACAGGTTGGATTGCAGCTGAAAAACGTGAATGCATTCAGAAGTATCCAGGCGTGTAGTAGTAGTTGTGCTGAGCATAGCATTTCTCTTATCGATTTTTCTCAGAAGCTGCACCGTAGCAGCCTCATAAAGCAGGCATGCCGTACAACTTTTCAAGATTTCATCAAAGGAGCAGGACTGCCAATACTAGAGACCAAAGGTCTATCTGCTTATCCACAAAGACTTGGAATCACAAGCTTTAGCAATAATTTGCCATCTCTTATCCCTATGATAGATCACTAACACATCTCTTTGCCAACAGACCCTGTTTACAAGGGATTGCTGACCTCTTCCAGGACCTGAGAGTTCTCAGAAAAACCTGTTGTGCAACACAGATATGGTAATCATGGGTTCAGAGTGTATTTATATTGCATTCCTCTGGAAGATTTGTAATGAGAGCGGTAAGGTTCTTGCTGCCAGTGCGTGCTTATTGCTGGCCACAGCTTTCAGTTTTGAGGTCCCCTCCTAGCATTAAGCTGGGTCAAAGGTTAACAGGCACCACTGGTGGGTTGCCAAAGCTCTTTCTCTTCTGTCATCAGATGGACAGCAGTCATGTGGGAGTGGAGTAAAATGGGGACTGGGATCACCCTTGGAGCTCTAAAAGAATCTCTCATTTGTAGTTAAGCACATAAGGCTTGTGAGCAACTTCATTGTCGCACAACCTGTTGAAAGTGAGAAAAACCATGACATTGGATCAAAATGTTGCGATGTTTCCTTTTGATGGGATTTGAGAAAGTGTCACCATGAGACCCACATAATCACCACCAGCCTTCCACAAAAGCGCTTAGTTGTTTGCGCAGACTTTCCTGATAAGATTAAGAACTGACCCTTCTCCTTAAAGATAGTATATTTTGTACTCACACAGTGATCCTGCTGCACGTTCTTTAATCAGTAACTGGACAAAACTAGAACATTGGAAGCTGTTCCTGGCACAGCCCTCTGCATCGGCTTATCGACTGGAGCACAAGCAGTCCTTTCTCCTGGATCTTATTCCCAAAGATCTGGAAATGGAAAAGACAGAGAATCAAGAATCTGACCATTTCCCGGTGTGCAACAGGAAAACTGGCGAAGACTCCGGCCTCAGGTCCAAACTATTCCGCTGGATACCAGTGGATTACAGAGATGAACTGTACCAACTTCTGCGGCTGACTGGGCCCTTGGTAAGAGACCCTCAACCCTAAGCTGTCTCTCACACTTCTTGTATAACGGTCAGAGGAGTAAGGACATGACGAGGATATGTGATGCACTGGTTTGCAAACAAAAACATGTCAGTCATTAAAACTGATGGGCATTTGTGTTTTGTCCAAATGTCAACTGATTTATTTCTGTTGTATGACAGTGCAAGTAAAATCATGTTTGTTTCACAATGATCTTTGAAAAATGAAACTTTCTGGGCTGGAGTTTGATTTACTAACAGTGGCTTTGGGGTGCAGAAATACTGTAGAGTGTTGAAAACTGGATTTTAAAGTAATGACAGAGTTTATCGCTATGAGCATATGTAGATTAAGCACATACTGTAGTCTCAAGCATCAGCAGCGTACAGGCACAGCAGGCTACCAGGTGTTTTAGTTATGGAAGGGTGCACACAAGGGAATTGATAATATACATGCATGCATATACAGTGCATTGATTTTTAAGGTGGGTTTCGGGGGGTGATTTTTTTTAGACATGTCTTTTCTGCTTGGAAACTTTGTTTCACTTGTTCATCTTGATGTATTGTTCCACATGTAAAACTTGAACCAGAAAAAAATATTTTTGGTTTAAAAGTGTTGCACATTTTTAAATGGGGATAAACTGCTAATTTGTATTTCCTTTCATTGTTCTTCTTTTTGTTTCCCAGCTGGCATCTCGGCTTATGAATTTCTTGTTGCCTTTCACCATCACTATTTTCTGTGGTCACCTGGGGAACATGGAGCTGGCCGGCTACGCTCTGGCTTCAGCGGTGAGTGTGCCAGCTGAGCCTGGAGGTGCAGAGTGGTGGGAGGGGGTCTGAATGTAGTACATTTTGCACAGGAGAGAATTTCAGTGGAATTCAGTGACCCCAGAGAAGCCAGCATATGAGGCTGTTTTTACATTGATGTTTTCCTTTCCAGGTTATTAATGTCACAACAGCTGCAACCGGATTTGGGCTAGCGTTGGCCTGTGACACGCTGGTGTCTCAGGTAAGCAGATACCTACAGTGTTTTATCAGGGTCTTATTACAGCCCAATAGGGGATCTTATTGCATCCCAATAAGGATGGACCTTCCGCTCCTCATCCTGTAAAAAGCTCCTTTTGATGAGGTTCCAAGTTCAAAGCTTGGCTGTGCCACTAGCCAGCTGTGGTAGTGAGTCAAAGGTGTGGAACTGCATGATTGCTGCTGTGGTTGATTTGGCAACAGTTAGCTACACAGGCTTAATTACGTTCCGTATAGGAGCCTTTTACAGTGATGTCCATACTCCCTGTGTTGGCTGACTTGTCCTTGTAGGTTCAGGGAAGTGCTGGGGACACAGTTCTGATTGTACCAGACACATTTTCTGAAAGATCCTCATCTGCTCTCACACTACAGTACATTTTAATACTGCCTGATTGCTTGCAGTTAGAGAAATGAGCTTTACAATGCACTTTTTACATGTGCACATGCATACCCAAAAAAGCCTGGGTTTGCATGTGCAGACTGCTGGGGGTATCCGAGGGGATTCAGGGATGTGGGACACTTGTCCATTCCACATCAGGGTGAAGAAACATGCAGTGATTCTGCAGCTGCCCTACTCTTCTCCAGACTTGAGTAAGACTTAACCAAAATGTCACAAACCCCTGTTAAATACCTGGCTTGGTACAGGAAATCTTATTTAATGCCAGTGCACTGAAATGCGCACCTCTGCTCTTTCCCTGACAGACTTTCGGGGGCAAGAATCTGAATCGCGTTGGCGAGATCCTGCAGAGGAGCATTCTCATTCTGCTGCTCTTCTGCCTGCCCTGCTGGGCCACTCTCATCAACTCCGAGACCATCCTGCTGGCCTTGTACCAGGAGGCGGAAGTGGCCAGGTGAAACAGAATTTAACTATTACCAGTGTCGGTCTGTGAATGAGCAAAAAAGATTAGTTTTTCAAAGATGGCCATACAAACCTGTCTTATATCTGTGAAGCATTTGCTGTTGGTACTGTTGCCTTATGCAGAGTGCTTTCTCTCAGTTTAAATTTCTCTGCAGATCGACTTACTGTTTTTCTGAGCCTATGGCAACTACTTCCATGACTGTCACCTTTCATATAAAAACTCTTGCTTGTTCTTTAGGCTGTATGATTAAAAATAAGGAACATGCAAAACGTTGTTGAAGATGCTTCTTCATATTATCCTTCCTTATTTGGTGCAGATACCCCTATTCCATGTGACTCGAAATATATAAAAAGTAACAAGCAATAGGTTTATTCCATTCTGAAAAGAGAAGAAAGAAAACGCAATGTTTCGGCCGTGGTGTCTTCCTCAGGTGAATAAACCTATTACTTGTTCCTTTGTTCCAGCCTTCGCATGCTGACGCAGCTGCCCACCTGAACTACTTCATATATAAAAAGTGTTCATTATGCAGTAAATAAATGCAAGGCTACTGTTGTGCAGGTACAAAAAATGAATAGATACAAATAAAATTGATAAACCTTATTTGGCACAGAGGTGAAAATGAAAGACAAAGCCCCAGGAAAGCCCCAGGAAATGGAAGTTAAACAGAAGCAAGATGTGCATGATGTGCAACATCACTGAGAATGCAAGATCCAGGACTCTGGGAATTCAGTTCTCTTCAGCTTCTTCTTAAGTCCCTTCAAATGATGGCTCGACAGGCACCCATGTTCAGGACATACTGTATAAGCTTTCCCATGGTACAGAAGAATAGTCCAGCTAAGGTCATATGAGCTATCCTCAACCACACTTAGCAAAGTTGAGCCATTGGGTTCTTCAAAGCCAACCAGAGGATCCAAATGGAGAAAAAGGGGTAGTGCATGAGGAATGTCTTTAAAAATGATCCCGGCAGGTCTGTAATAAGCTGTCAGAACTTGTTGTGTAAACTGATACCCTGGCTTCTTACAGAAACAGGTGTATGAGATCCTTGAGTGTATGAGATCCTTAAGTTACTAGCAGCCTAAAAAGGTTGCTGGACTAATTGGCTACCTCCCATTTGTAAATGTTTGTGTCCTCTTTTCATTCTATTATGCCTCTATTTTGAATGTTGCTAATGTTTCAGTATTAACTGTAACACACGAATCGTATAGGTTTGTGTTTCACAGCAAAGCTGGCTTAATAGCCTTAACACAGTCTTACATAGTGCAGATAAACTTAAAAAAATACAAATGTTATGTTTTTGCTTTTCAGGATAGCTCAGCTGTATGTGGTTGCGTTTCTACCTGCTGTTCCTGTAAGTATGTTTAATAAAAAGTAAGCTCATTTCTTTTGTTCAGTAAATTGTTACATTTTGGGGGAAGGGAGGGTTGCATTTGATTGTAGATGAGCTCATATTGTCTGAATTGTGTGGGTTCAGCTGTCTTAATTTGAACCCACACAGTTCATTTAAATGTCTCAAGTGTCTTAAATTGTTTGCTCTGTAGATTTTACTTTTAAGATTTAGGCTAGTCGATTTCTTTTTTGACCACAGACCACAGACTTTTTTTTATACCTTGGAACAGCCAGTTATCGTACAGCCTGACAAGCCTTGACAAGCTACGTTCTTCTTCTCGGACTTTGGAGTCAGAACACAGAACACGTGGTTTCTGCTCAGTTTGTTGTCAGGAGAAGACAGAGCCTTCCCTATTAATGCTAAAACCCCACAGCCACACATTCAGCAAGTGGGGTAAAGGTGTACGTTTGAGATCTCCCAGCAGACTCTACTCTGTCTCAACCCCTGCTCAGCTGAAATACATACATCCCCTGGGAGCTCAGCCAGCTGACAAGTGGCAGAGCTGGGATTCAAACCCGTGATCTCTGGGCAGTAAGGTTTATCTTGCAGTCCTAGGCCTTCACTGCACTGTTTACCAAGGATCATACTTTCTTACTTGTTTAAACAATCCTCAAAATCAAAACTTCAGGCTCCCTGGAAGTCACTACTCTGTTGATTAGGTGCTATATTTATATGAACCCTTGTGAAAATTATTCTCAACCCCTTTATTTTTCACTTTCTAGAAAGGGTCACTCTGTCCCCATATAGTATCAGTCCAGGTTTCCTGTCTAAACAGGACAGGGTCCTGTATTCTATAGGATTCCCCCGCTTCTGTTCCTGTGTTTTGCGTTGTGCTTTAATTTTGCAGTGTCCTCTGACTCGCCCCAGCAGGAGAGGGCCTTGTAAAACAAGAATCTGTGCTGTTGTCATAATTGTGAACTCCTAACTCCATCTTCTCTGCTCTGCAGGCCATGTTTCTTCACCAGCTGCAGGTGGCTTACCTGCAGAACCAGGTACAGTGGTGGCTCTGTTCGGGGCTCATTTACATCTGCCTTGATCGTTTACGTCTGCCTGTCCATTATCAGAAAGCTTGTCATTCCTGGTGAGGGCACAAGGCAGGACCAAAGACTTGACAGGACACCAGTTCGGTGCCAGTGGCACACGCAATTCACAGATTTCAGCACATCTTTGGGAAACACAGGCAAACCAGATCACCTGGAGAAAGCCTGTGTGGACTCAGGGAGAACTGGGGTTCCTCTGTTCTTCTTAATTTAAATGAGGGCTTTGTTATATTTTCACAGAAAATAGAGCATTGTAAATGTTCTTTATTACATTATTAAAAAAAGCTGCTTAGATGACTGTGCTTTTTCTGTAGGGTATAATCTGGCCACAATTGTATACAGCTGTTGCTGCGAATGTCATCAACGTGGCAGTGAACTACGTCCTGCTGTTCCAGATGCATCTGGGAGTGAAGTATTTTGATTAATTTCCTTCTTTAATTATTTTCACTTTCATTTTCCTGTTCTTTGAATAATACTGGTGGCTGTGCTTTCTTGTCAGTGCTATATTATGTCCTTTTCTTCAGAGGGTCTGCAGCAGCTAACAGCATATCTCAGATTGCCATCTGTGTGCTTTTGTACGCTTTCATTCGCTGGAAGAAGCTACATGTGAAAACCTGGGGAGGTGAGTGCAGGACGTGTCCACTTAGCTCCTGGCTTGTCCTCATGTGGTAATTCTGCAACACTCCTGCATAGCATATGGGGGCAGCATGGAGTAGTTGTTAGAGCCTAATAAAGATTCAAAAACTAGCAGGTCCAAATTACAAAGTTTTATAACTTGAAAAATAATTTGGTAGTTAATTTATTTATGTTAAAAAAATACCTAGCTAAATGCCAAACTAAATGGTTGTAAAAACTACACAAGAATGCTGTTTTTTGTAAGCTTTATTATAGTCTGCTGCTCTTGTGAGTGAGATTAGCAGCTGGCTGTTGGAATCTGTTAAAGTGACTCTTTGTCTCCCCATACAGGCTGGTCCACGGCATCTCTTCAGGAATGGGGCTCCTTCATGCAACTGGCCATTCCCAGCACCCTTATGCTGTGCTTTGAATGGTGGATCTATGAGATCGGAGGATTCCTTGCAGGTCTGTTGCTGTTGATGTCTTGATTTCAAGTTAAAAGAAAAAAAAAACAGAAACTAGAATTGCATCTCTGTTATCCTGAAAGCATAGAGAACTGAAGCAGTGTGTGATCTGAGGTAGAGAAAGGTTATAATAATAAACTTTATTTTATATAGCGCCTTCAAAGGTGGCTTCTCAAAGCACTTTACAGAATGACAGTAACAACAACAAAAAAATACACAAGATATGCACAATGAGAATACACAGTTAGAGGAGACAGTAAATGGTGCTACTAAATACAGTAGGAGCTGAGGGATAAAGAACAGAACCAGTTAAGTAGAGGCTCTTCTAAAGAAGGTTTTGAGTCTGGATTTGAAGGAGTTTAGAGAAGGTGACTCTCTGATATCCTTGGGGACAGAGCTCCCCCAGTCTGATCGTAGCGCGATGTCTCTTCTTTGCCCCCTTTGGGACTGTGGCTGCTGTGGAGCAGGCATGCTGGGGGAGATCGACCTCGGGGTGCAACATGTGGTCCTGGAGCTGGGAGCGATCACCTACATGGTAACACAGCTAAACGCTGATTAACTGCCTTTATAGCGCTGATGGGAAGGAGAGCAGGTGGTGGTTTTTATTTGTTACTGCAAATGTAGTTAAACATTAAATTGACTCATTTCTAGATTAAAATGCCCGCTGATTCAGCAGTAATACTTAACTTAAATTGTAACTGGACAAATGACTGAGGGACAGCAGCTTTTATCATCTGCGTGTTGTTGAATGCTACCTGAAGTGCACTGCTGCCCCTTTAGGTAAATACTGGCGAGTTATGATCCCAAATAGCAGCCTTCCTCCTCAAAGTTTTTCTTCAGAATATGTTTAGTCAAAAAATAAGTTCAGTTTTCTTTGGGGTTCCTGCAGTTTCACTGTGCCATGCTATTGCTTCCTTTGCTGTAATGTTACATCAGAAAGGCAACAGAAGAGAAGATGCCATTCAGATCATCAAGCGTACTCAGTACTGTGGCATAGCGTGATAAAGCTATGGGAGGTCTGTAGATTTAATAGGAACCTTTCAATCGGGCCTTAAAGAAACGATTCACTGAAGCCTAGAGAAGGCTCCGAAAGCCGTCTTTCCCTGCCCGTGCAGACAGGAGTGTGGTGTGTTTTGGACCCAGCGGTTCTCTCAGGCCTCTCTGTCTCCTGTGCTGTGCAGTTTCCCCTGGGCATCAACGCGGCCACCTGCGTGCGAGTGGGGAACGCCCTGGGGGCGGGAGAGATCGACAAGGCCATCATGACCAGCAAAGTGTCACTCGTCTTAGCAGGTCAGTCTGCTGTGCTGGGCGCCGCCACTACCCGTCTTCTGTGAAGCAGGTGTTTCCATAGCAACCTTCAGACGGGTCGGGAGCAAGACAGAGTCTGATAAAGTCAGGGTTTATAGAGGAGTGAGTTGCCAGATTCTTAAACAGAAATATTTTTAAAACTTTATTTAAAAAATGCATAACACAGAGCTTAGAGAATGTTGATATGTTCTCTTTTTTTCTCATCAGCATTGCTGGCTGTTGTCCTGGGGGCTGTAGTGGGTTCTACCAAGTCTGTGATTGGTTACATCTTCACCTCTGATGAGTAAGCAAAAATAGTTTCTTCCAAGCCCTGTAATTCCAGAAATTCCAGAGTGCTTGTGCAAGGAATGCTGGAAAGTGAGATTGGCACCTGGGGTTGATATCCTGGTGAGAGATTGATTTGAGTTGGCGCTTGTGTTTCTCAGCTTGCAGATGTGTGTAGAGAATGCTCCCAGCACCTGTAGGATCACAGCTGTCTCCCCTGAATTGGGGGTTTATTTTAAAAAGGAGAATTTAATGTAATGCAACTGCTACTTCAACTCCTGTTTTCCTGTCTTTCTCAGGATGATTGTGCAGATGGTGTCCGAGGTGATGAATGTGTACATTCCCCTGCAGTTCTTTGATGCTCTTGTGGTGAGTCAAAAAAAACACAGATCGATTTTCCTTTTTACAAAACAGGTAGCCCTAAATGCTATGTACTGTGCAAGGGTCACGAAAGTAATGCCTCTTATTCATGTTAATGAAACATCTAAGACATGGCTTTAAACAGACCCTTATGATGGAACCTCCAATAGTAACTAGCAGGACAGCGTTATAATGTTTTTACTGGACAGGACTGAAACAAGCCCATCAAGAAAATACCATTCATCCTTGCATCTCACTCCTGACCGATCCTGACCGGTCTTAACCCAGGATGCCTCTTGCAGTGCACAGCATACATGTTTAGTTTTGAATGCTCAGTGCTGTAGGTAAAGAAGTTTGTGTTGTTGTGTTATTGATTGAGCTCTGATACATAACTGAAGTGAAGGGACGCATTTAGTGTGCACAGTTTACATCCTAAAATCTTTTCAACAGCTCTGAGGCATGCCCGTTTTGTCTCCAGTGTGTCGCTTTAGGCATCATCCTGGGAGTAGGCAAGCAGAAAATTGCTGCAGTCTCTAATCTGATTGGGTATTACTGCATTGGGCTCCCCCTGGGCATCTCTTTAATGTTTGCAGCAAAGCTAAGAGTCTTTGGTAAGATTTTTCTTTGCAACCCAATGGGACATTGCATGCACTGATAGCATATTCAGAATAAAACAAATGAACATTTTTCAAAATTGCCACTTGCATATTGTGCCATGTTTCACAACAGGTTTGCAGTAGAGAAATATACAGGCAACTCTATATATTTACACAAACCATAAATAATACACAGATGTTATACAGTAGTTGGCGCATCTAGCCCACCTTGTGTAGCTTAAGCTTAGATAACGTGTTTGTTCCAAAAGAGAATCTGGTCAGGCCATTCCTGTTCTGCTGCTACAATGTCCTTTCTGGTCTGGTCTTCCCTTTTGCTCCAGGTCTGTGGCTGGGTTTGCTGATCTGCGTCTTTCTGCAGACTACCTTCTTCATCGCCCTCATCCTGAAGATGAACTGGAAGCAAGTGATGGAGGAGGCAAGTCTCAGAAAAGCTGTGCTTGATTGTATCTTCAGTAATTTGATTTAATTTTCATCCGTAGTATTAATTCAAATCTCATGTTTCCACGAAGGTTTGCATTTGAGAAAGGCAGAAGCCGGGGTACCGGCTAGTTGTGTACTTCACTGCTCCACACCCCAGTCTGTCTTTGATGCTGAAGGGGCGCTGTGTTGTTCTGCAGGCCCAAGTGCGTGCTGGGAAGACTGTGCGTGTGACATGCGTGGGGATGAAGCCACCTATTGGAGAGGCTCTGACAGACGGCCTGTCCACAGAGAGCTCAGGACACACTTCAGAGCAGAAAACTGTCCCCAGAGAGGTGAGAAAAACAATTTAATTGGCCCAGGGACCTCTGACCTTCCTGCAGCCTGGTTTGATGTCTTTCAATGAAGTCCAGGTCTATGAGACAGAGGGTTGTTTTAGGGGAGGAAGTTTTTAATTTTCATTGGCTGTCTACACTTCAACTTGTATTGAGGAGACAGAAAAATGTTTTTTAATAGAAGCAGTGAAGGTTCAACTTCAAACAATGTATCAAAAATGCTTTTTTTTGTTGAAACATTCTATATGCCATTAACTCTTGGTTTGTGTAGAATTAAAAATAGCTCAGGAAATTTCTGTTTGGGTCTTGGGTTCGAGTGCGGTGACGCTCTGTGTTCTCTGACACAGCCCGGCGGCAGCAGGATCTGCACATACACAGCCGTAAGGACAGAGGAGCGTGGGGGGCTGGCGCTGGAGGTCACAGGGGACCATGAAGGGGACACTAGGGAAGAGGAGGTGAACCCCAGGGGCCTCCTCTCTCTCAGCCAGCTGGTCTGGCGCCGGGGACTGGTTCTACTGGCTGGACTGGGCATCTTGGCCATTGGCATCATCATGCACCTCATCTTCCCCCCAGACGTCCTGGCTCAGGCACGGGGCAATTTCTCTGTCTCTCTGGAGGCGAGCAACCTCTCCAGCCCACTGCCATGGGACAACTTCACCACCCTGTCCTGAGCTGCATTCATACGACAGGGAGGGGGGACTTCATTGCTGGTTACAGCTTCTCCCTGGTGTTCTAAATCGTCAGATCTTTCCAGCTCAGCCCTGCCCAGTGGATTGACAAACTGTTGCTCACAAGAACAACTAGTGAGACATGCGCTTTGCTTGTCCTTTTCCCATGACTGTTTTGGGACTGAGCCGTTAGGACCATTTTGTTACAGCAGCTGAAATTCTCTTCACCTTGTGCAACAGACTCACAGTGACACAAAGGAAGGACATTGCTGTGTCCTCTCATTCAGTTGCTCTGTCATTGTCACAGTTACAGTTTCTTTCGTATCTTTATCAAGCAACCATAACTGCTGTTGAAATGTGTGTTGTGTTTTTTTTTAATTAAAGCTCTTTTCCTGTTCCTACCGTGTTATTATTCACTTTTAATTTATCTCTGTCAACTTAATGATGTCTGTCTTGACGGTTCATGAAATGCCCACAGTGAAATATGATGTTTGGCTAAACTGAACCACGAGGACAGCAGCCAGGATCTAAATTGAAGGACAGAAAATTCGGCAGCAGAATGTTAAGCAGATTGAATATTAATGTAAGTGCACAGTCATTCGTCTGACAAATGCAATCACAGAACGCCTGTGTATGTGTCCAATAACAAATTATTGACATTAATTTTCTTACCAGATGTCTGTGCAACTCTGTAACTGTACCTACACCAGACATTAGGAGGATAGGATAACTGAGTGTTAAGATCTGTACTGGGAGTAAAAATCAATATACTGTATAATTTATCGATTTATATATTTTCAAATACTACATTTTAAAAAACTCTGCAGGTCATATGGCCTCCATCAGCACTGGTGTGCTGTGGCTCTCACTGAGACTGTTTGAAGCTCCATGTGTCCTGTGCTGCTGTCGGTACACATGGCTGTCCTGACCGGGCCCCGACAGTGACGTCATGACTGGCGCTTGTGTGACAAGTTTGCTGCAGGTTGCTGGGACAGTACAGGCTGGAACACAGCCGTCACCGGATAATCAGTTCAGGGTTGGGAAGGGGGATGCTCTATGTGACTTCTTAAATATCGCCGTTCCCAGTGATGAAAACTTTCTGTGCTTCTGCATGCCATTCAGGGAATCTGGGATGTTTCAGGGAATGCTTGAAATATGTGGGTTGGCTGCAGACTTGAACTGGCTGATGCTTACAAATAGAGCATATTTTGTCATGTAGTTTTTTTGGGGGGGCTGCTTTGTTTTGGATTTATTGATGAAACAGATGTGTTTTGGATTTTACAGTTGTCGAAGACATACCGGTGTGAACTGTGATGCATTTTTGAAGCTAAGCAGGTGTGAACCTGGTCAGTACCTGGATGGGAGACCTCCTGGGAAAAACTAAGGCTGCTGCTGGAAGAGGTGTTAGTGGGGCCGGCAGGGGGCACTCACCCTGTGGTCCACGTGGGTCCTAATGCCCCAGTATAGTGATAGGGACACTATACTGTAAACAGGTGCCGTCCTTCGGATGAGACATAAAACCGAGGTCCTGACTCTCTGTGGTCATTAAAAATCCCAGGGCGTTTCTTGAAAAGAGTAGGAGTGTAACCCCAGCGTCCTGGCCAAATTTCCCATTGGCCTTTACCAATCATGGCCTCCTAATAATCCCCATCTCTGAACTGGCTTCATCACTCTGCTCTCCTCCCCACTGACAGCTGGTGTGTGGTGAGCATTCTGGCGCACTATGGCTGCCGTCGCATCATCCAGGTGGGGCTGCACACTGGTGGTGGTGGAGGGGATCCCCATTACCTGTAAAGTGCTTTGAGTGGAGTGTCCAGAAAAGCGCTATATAAGTGGAAGCAATTATTATAAATTATTATTATTTTCCACGTGTGCATCTCGGCCTCTTGACAGGCAGTAGGCCAAAGTCCGAGCTCCACTTTGCTAACCTGCCCTTTGTCTCAACCTGGTGTCCTGTGTTAAGAACATAAAAACTATTTATTGGTCCATTTAGGCTTTTTGGTAATAGCATATTGATCCAAGGATCCCATTCAACTGTTTGTTAAAGGAATCTAAAGTGCTGGCTTCAATCACAGCTTGTTCCTTGTTCCATGCTCCTACAACCCTTTGGGTAAAGAAGTGACACCCTATTGTTTGCACTTCCGAGTAGTTTTACACTTATGTCCTCTAATTCATGTTCATTGCACTTTTAACATGAGTTTTTTTTATCATGAACTTTATACATGATACAAGTTTCATTACTATTGCTATTTTCTTTCATCTCTTCCAAAATACTATTCCCATCTGTCTCTGTGTTTTTGTTCAATTTCGGAGGCATTTGTACCCAGACCCTTGTTCCTGGTTTGCATGGAATTGACACCTTGACCATATGGACGGGGACTGCCACCGGACCACCACTAGAGGTCGCTAAAGAAGCGGGCACAAAAGACCTGCTGTCAGTAGCTCACTGGTGGTTCACATACTGTAACTGTGCATTCGTTTTTCTTGGTGTTTTGTGTTGTATTTAGACGTGCTTTTAAGGTCAAAACAGCTCGATAAGGTAGAAGACAGAGCATTAGGAGACAAAAACAATGTATTTGAATTCAGTTAATTTTTGAAAATTTAAATTTTAAAGAAAAAAAGTGTTTGCCAAGACATACAAAACAGCTTTTGCAAAGTCATAAATCCACTTTTATGATAACCACTTTGCTGGATAGAAGCAGCAATGATGTCTTCTAAAGATCCTCGTGAGGCTCATGGTGTATGTGACCCTCTGTGTAAGCCACAACACGTCTCTTGTAATCAGACTAGCCAGAAAAGGTTTGATTTTGTTTTCTTGTTCAGTGCAACTAATAAAAATCTTAAACCTATTGCAGCAAAAATTTTGAGCAAGTTTTGATGTTATTGAGTGTTTTCCAAAATGCAGGTATGCGGAAAGTCAGGTCTGGTGTCAGAATAACTGTCTGATGCCTGTTGTTTCAGTGGAGTGGCTGTTCCGGAGGCTCTCCCTCTCGCCTGCGAGCGACGTGACAGCGTTGCTGTGGGCACTGGCGATTCCAAGGGCCTGGGGGCACTCAGCTGTTGGAGCGCGCCCCCTTTCCAGGTCCGGTGGGACAAGCCGCCGGAATTTCGGCCGGGGTGTCCCCCCTGCGAGTCCCAAGTCAGCCGAGGTGTGTCCCAAGTCAGCCGAGGACGTTGGTCAGGACGAGGTTGACGATGACTCCAGCCGCCAGGATGAAGAGCGCGACGCAGAGGGTGAGGCCGCGGCGCAGGACCAGCGAGCGGAAGGGCAGGACCTCCCCCACCGTCCGGCTGCTGCCGCCGCCCCCTCCCCCGCCCTCGTCCAGGGCTTCCACGTCAGTGTGGCCCTCCCCCCGGCTGAGGTCCTCCAGCGGCGTCTCCTGCACGGAGTCTGAGCACACAGACGGGCGCGGAGGTGAGACTCCCGCCGAACCGCAGCTGGATCCAGCTCAGGCTGCACACACGCTCCGCCGTGTGACACAGGCAAAGCCACAACAAATACAGTCATGAAAACAATCTGAAGCAAATACTGATTCTGAACTGGCAATGGCCAGTTTATAGCTGGAGTACCCCAGACTCTGGAGATACTGGCCAGTGCCCTGCTTCCTATGGACAACATCATTCTCATAATAATTAAAACGAGTCTTACACTTCCTTTACGTTCTTTGTATTTCTTAAATGAGCACGATTGGTGGAGTTTACTGATCAAAAACAAGAGCTGCAGTACACGTGTGTGAAAACGTTAATTTAAAGAAGTTCACGCAAATCTTAGAGCAGACCTAGAACTGCACCTGGGACAGTTTTGCGCACACGGGACTATGGCACATGCCAGCGTTCAGCCCAGTCTTACCATAAGAGCAGTTCTTGATAGTGTTGGCCTGGATTTTGCTCTCCTCTGTGGGGGTGCTGCTCTGTACCCCAGCTCTAACCAGCGCCTGGAAGAAAACACCTGCCCCGTTACTCCTGTGTCACTGGCACATAGAGTTCAAATTCATTCATGGCAGACCAGAGCCCTCCTACAACCACACTTCTCTTTAACCGGAACAACGCAGACTAAATCGTTTCGCTCCACTTCGGAGTGAACGGCACATGTAAACCTCAGCTGACTGTGGACACATGATCTAACTCAGCCCTCTCTGCCCAGTTCATGTTGCCAATTCATTAGGTGCTGATTACTATGATGTAGTCCCACACAGTCTGTAAATTCACATTCCACCTGTAAACGTAGGAAAAGAGGAGGAATCTCAGTGACAACTTGTCACGGGCTTCTCCCTTTTGTTAGTGTCAGTCACATGGTGTACTGCATCTGTTGTCATTTTTGGTTTCTGATTTGTAGGATTAGGATTGTTAATATGTCTAATTGTAACCATCACTTGTACAAAGACATGAATCACATCTTGTTGTAAGCGTGGAACGCACAATGTCATGGCAATGAATGCCTGTACACCTAGAAAGGAAAGGTCTGCCCTGACATTGTATGTGTAAAAAATAGCCAGCATTGACGTATGCCATATTTCATAAGGGGGGAATGAAGAAAGACACAAGATGTGAAGAGGGGTTAACTGACTTCTTTCTAAGCAACAGGCTATAGAGTTTATGGCAGGAAAGGGAGAACTGATAAGGATTCCAGATACCAGAGGGAAGGTAATCTAAAACCCTGACCATTTGGCCAAAAGGCTGTAAACTGTCCAAACACCGTGACCTCTCCCCATTACCATAGAACAGAGCGATGTCAGAAGTGGCAGGGAAACCCTATATAAACTGAGTTTGTACCGGCATTTTGAACAATACTTCGGTTTTGTTGTTTCTTGCATGCAATAAACTCATCTGTTTAACTTCATCTCGGGATCCAGAACCTTATTCTTTCTGTTACATCAATTTTGGCTTAGTTGGCAAAACTGCCAAACAGACTTAGTCCATGCATGATAGGTTAATGCTATTTTTTCCCCCCCAAGGCCCTGTTGCAAATTGGTGCAGAGTTTTAAACCTAAAAAAACAGGTGTTCTCAGACTGCAGCCCTTCCAGCCCAGTTCCACTGCTGGACTTTAGCGCAACCCTGTTACACTAGGGGTCCTGCTCGATCACTTGTTAAAGAACCAAGGAGCCGGTTGCATTGAAATACTGGAATGGAGTGGACTGGGGGGAGGCTGCAGTTTGAGACGTGATGGGAGAGGCAGTACGGACTCTCTCACCTCTTCTGTGGCTTTTTTCCAGTCGAGCTTGACAAGGAGGAGGACGAGGAAGAGGGACTGTAACGCCACACAGATCAACAAGCCCGTCCACAGACCTGGTGAGACAACCGCAGAGAGAGTGTCTTTTTAGGGAGACCACGGGAGGTGAGGGGGATGGTTTATAGTCTGAGAGAGAGACAGAGTAGGACCAGATTCCAAGACGAATATGACAGAGAGACAGACGCTTGCCTTACAGAAAGTTCTTGACACCACAGTGGCATGTGTGCACACTGTCATCAGATGGCAAAACACACTCAAAACTAGATAATATTGAACATTTTGTGTGTTAAAAAAGTACTGTTTAACTGCAAACACTACCCCCGGAATGGCATGGCGTGCTTTCAGTTCTGTATGGTGCATTCTTTGTGCTGCTCAAAACACATTGTCCTGAGTGGCTGTACAGAGTTCTTGACCGTCTGGCTTGTGACTGATCCTTGATTGAATCCTTACCTATAATTCCCATGTTTACCGCAAACATCAAAGAGACTCCAATGGGGAACCCGATGAAGTAATACCCCACCAGATTGCAGATCGCGCCCATCTTCTGTTTCCCTGTACCCCTGACAACTCCTCCGGCCACACACTGGAGAGGGGACACCGACAGTTACAAAACACATATCGACAGAAAACAGTCTTTTGCTAGGAGAACTGTGACTGGAGTGTTTTCCCATTTTCTCAACCTGCCTTAAACGATTTGTTCCATAGAGCTCAAAAAGTCTCTTTGGTACCAAAGCCTTGAGTGTGTGTCAGCAGATCGATCAGGGGTGTCTGCTGGTTTAAAGACAGCTCCCCAGTCTGTGTACAAGAGTTTGTGAGTTGAGGTTTTCCATCTCGCACTCCTTGTTAATTGAAAGGTGTCTCTGAAACCTGCAGTGGTGTTGGGACTCGCTTGTGCCCTCGCTTGGTCCTGAACAGCCCCACTGGCCTGTTTGATATACAGCCCTAAATGGACAATGAGCAGAGATCTGGGAAGCATGTTGTGTCCTTCGAATTAAACAAGTGCTTGAGGCCACTTCAGTCATTCTGAGCTCCACTGAAGACACAGTGGAGCCCGAGAACACTGGTGTGGACAGCTCGGTGTCCAAGGAGGAGTGTTAGCCTCAGAGCTGAAGAGCTTGGAGTTTTCAAGTCACATGTACAAGTTCTTTCATGACAGGCAGAATGGAGCAGCGCTTTAATGTCCTCTTGGACAGGCTGTCATAAGCAGTATTGTGTGTATATGTGTGTATATATATGCTGTATATGTAAAAGCACAATTTCTCCAGTGGAATTTCAACTTAAAAATGTCTAAAGGCTTTGTTTTTCAAAAATTCAGAAAGTCGGCCTCTGTAGAGCCTTTAAAAACAAAATGGCATTGAAAATTCATTTCTCACCGCTATGGCGTCGAAGAAGTGGGACAACGCATAGAGAACCATGACCTGGGAGACGCGGGTTATAATCTCCCTGCGGGCAGAGAGACAGCGTCAGACCTCAGAGCTGAGACCTGAGACCGGACTGGCCTGGCCGGGAGCCCACCGCCTGCTTACCGAGAGCCCCGAGGACATCTCACGAGAAATCATCTCGGCCGGACGTGAGGTGTTGTGTACTGTAGAGACTGGTTTTCTGACGCGGTTGAAAGCAATACCCCATGTAACTCGGCCAGTGATGGCTCTTTATTTCGGCTAAGGAACATTTGAAAGGTGAATTTTCGGGATGACTGTAATTTCCAAAGATTTATCCATTCCAGATATGGCTTTTTCCCTAATATGACGTTGGTGGTAAAAAAGGAGTCCGTTCATGCTGTGTCTAAGCAAGTAAAATGCCCTCTGCATTTGGAGTGGAGGAATGAAAAACCATGGCGTCTCTCTGCTCTCCAGGCTCTTCAGCGTGTATTTTTTTGCAAAACAGCTTTCAAGTTTCCTCTTAGGCCTATGATCTATCCTTCCATTTTCTATCCACTTCTTCCAATTCAGGTTTTGCAGGAGCTGGAGCCTATCCCAGCAAGCCAGGCTACACAGCAATCCACTGCAGGGCAAAGACACACACACACACACACACACAGCAGGGCCAGTTTTCCCTGAATAACCCGACCAGCATATCTTTGGACTGTGGGAGGAAACCCCACGCAAACATGGGGAGAATATGCAAACTCCCCGCAGACAGCACCCCAGGTCCAGAATTGAACCCAGGGCCCCATGACTGCGAGGCAGCAATGCTGACCCCTCTGCTACCTTGCCACCCCTATAACCCCTTTATCCTGTTGTTTATTCCAAGCCAATTCATGCACATAACTTGTCATTTCACATCAGTGAATCCAGTTTTTCTTTACTCTGGAATCTGTCCAAACAGACTGTAGGGAGAGCCTCTCCTGTCTCTCTCATATGCTGACTGGAGCAATGAGATGACTCATTTAACCCGACATTGATGTCGATTAACCTGTCCCCAGAGCCACATCCTGCCAAGACAGTGCCAGGAAGGTCCACAGAGTTTCACAGGCGGGCTCTTGCCTAACCCTGGGGGGGGTGGCAGAAACCCACACAGAGAGAAGGGGGGATTCTCACAGAATGGCCCGGGGCAGTTTAACATTATCGTTAAAAGAGACAAGCTGTCACAAACTCAGAACTTGTGTCTTGTTATACGTGATAGATTATGTAACATTTCTTTCCAGGGGCGCGTTCCACGTGAGACTCACGTGTCGTTGGTGAAGATGTAGGCGATCACGTCCTTCGTAGTTGCGATGATGACGGCTACTATCACCGAGACCGCAACTGCGAGGAAAGGACAGCAGTCAGGGGCAGGGACCCTACTGCATTCCCGTAAGAAGGATTCCTGGCAATTTCTGTGTTGACGTGGGGATCGGCTTTGCAAGAATCATAAAACCTTTCCAAGGATAAAATATGCAAAATGCAATTCATCGGATGCCAAAATGAAAATTTGATCTAAGGTGCTCTCATAAAGAAAGACTCTAGCTGCGAATACACTAGACAATCTGCGAATACACTGCAATGAGCACACACACCTAGTGCTGTTTCTTCATTATATAACCTCTCTTCTTCGCTTTTAACTAGTGGATCTCTTGCACTTTGGTTTGAACAAAGTGCAAGTACGGATAATTCCAAAATATTTTCTAATTATTTTAATATCTTTGATTCCCTTTCCTAAAAGATAAACCTGTGTACGGACTGTTTAAAAATCAGAACACTTTGTTCTTTAAGTGGATGTGAGATTAAGCAGACATCGTACAGGCCCCCACTCACCCGCTTGATACAGTACCTGCCCGCTTTCTATCTAGAGGGAGCCACGATTTGGAATTATAAAACCTCCGTCTTATGTAGTGCTTTTAAAAGCAGTCATCTTAAAATCAGAGACTTAAAAATGTCTCTCTCATAAATCAGAGAATGAGTTCCTCGCAATTTGATTGGAATTTCCGAGCGCCGCGGTGAGATAAATACTGTAGCGCTCTCGGGTTCACGTGGGTCTGCGCCCTCGCCGCCGCTGCCTCAGGGCGGCCCCCCTCACCGCTGGGGACTTGAACCCGGGCCTCCGGCGTCACTCCACAGGGACCCAGCCAGTTGAGCTCAAGGGAAATCTCCCATCAGCCCGGCGGCTGAGGTCCCTGCTACTCACAGGGAAGGGCGGTGACGTCACCGCGCTGGTAAGCCGGCTCGCACAACCTGTAATGTCGGCCGTATGTGTTACAATACTTTATCTCAGTCGGTGTGTCACCTGGCTCAGAGACAGGCCTGCTTCGAGTTGGGCTCACTAAGACAAGGATAGAGACAATCCCGCCTCTGCACAGACCGGAGCCGGTTCAGACTCGCCCAAGCCCGCTCTCCCCCAGTCACTCACCTGCGGTGATCATGGAGACTTTGCCAGAGAGCTTGGCCAGTTGCGTGTCTCCAGCTCCCAGGGCACTCCCCACCCGGACACTGGCCGCCACGCTGAAGCCTAGGGGGAACTGACCGACAACCACACTGTCACGATCATAATCCCCTCCTCTTAAGGACGCTCCAGCCCTTCCTTGTTCAGTACTCATTCCCTGCACCTGCCTCCGCTTCCTGCCCCCCGTCCTACAAAATCCAGACACTCACTTTGTTCCAGGCTCTGCACTGGTTCTTGTACCAGGCGAGTCCAGGACCTGGAGCGCCTGGTCCCATCAAGTTTTTAGTTCCTGTTCCTGTGCCGGTTCCGACCCGGTTCCCGTTTTTAATCCCCTTTTGTCTTCGTCTCGGATGGACTGCGGCTCTGGACTACTGTCTGCTCTCGGATTCCCCCTTGGTCTTATTTCTGGACTGTTTGCCTCAGCCACACCTCCCCCAAACACCAGCGCACCATGGACACGCCCCCCTGTTTTCATTCCCGATTCCTGCATGCCTTTTCCCCCGTGTTTTCCTCACTCTACCCCGGATTGTGTCGTCTGCATAGGGTCCGGAAAGAACCCTTGCGTTACACACGCACGACAGTCACGCTACGGCTGTAGCTGAAACTCGTTACTGCGTGGACTGGGGAGGAGAGCCTTGTAAACCGTTACAAAAACAATCTAATCCTCATCTGCAGGAACTGAAGGGGTGAAGACTTGGGCAAGATAAGAGAAATTGCTCTCCGGGTCCTTTTGCACCAGAGCGTGCTAAAAGTAAGTAAAGAGGCCATTATCGTCAATGGGCTTGATCTTGGTTCCACGTTCAGAGTTTGACAAAACAGGTCTGTTAATAGTTAAATTGTGACCGGTGATCCAAATTCATTTACCATGTATGAAATGGTGGCCAGTTCATAGATGACGGACTGAGATCCCAGTTCCACTTCACTCACCAGCCCTGCAGGAGAGAAGTAGCGCTGAGTCAAGACACCAGCGCTCGGGCTGGGGCTGCACGTCGCCCCACTGAGACTGACCGGCCGACGCCCAGCAGATTCAGCCCCAGTGTCACGCCCCACACTCACCCTCGCAAAAGCCAATACATTCCCAAACCCACTGTTTCACAATCTCAATCCTAACTTAACCCATCACATCCTCACAGGCACCAGATTCCACAGATTCTCACTCCTGAACCAATTATCCAACCACGTCCCTCTCCCTTCACTATTTAAGTTCCATCACACACCAAACCTTGCTGACGATTGAAAATCCTCCTTTAGAGTTTTCTAGTGCGCGTTTTTGTCTTGTTGGATTTCCCGGTTTTTGGACTTAACTTTTCCCTTTTGATCTAGTCTCTTGGATTTCGGCTTTTGGATTGTCTCCTCGGTTTGTCTCGGCTCTTTCTGGTTGACTGATCTCTAGCTTCGCCTCTCGACCTTGCTTCTGGATTACGATTTTGGATTGTTTGCCTCTGCATCCCGCAGAATTCATGGCTACGCACAGGATCCCTAGAGAACTACCTGCCGGATCCCTGACACCCAGTAAGTGAATATAAAATTGGCGCACAGATGAAAGGGAGAGACAGGAAGTGTGGGGTACTCTGGTTCAGCTGAATGAGCGCCACCACACACTGTTCATCAACACCATGCATGCCTGCTCACCCCTTGTTCTGTAAAAATGTGAAATGAAACACTAAACACTTTCTATTTCATGAGCAAACACCAGCTGAAGGTACAGTACGTAGGCTTACAAGACTTTTTTTTTTCAAACTGACCACACAAGAGTCCTCCAATCTCGTAGGTCCACCACTCCAGGCACAACATGAGCATGCTGGGAATGGCCAGGTGGATAAAGGAGCCCCATTCCTGCAGGCACTCTGTGGACCAGCCTGCAGGGGGAGACAGAGAGCCAGGGTACCTCAGCAAACAAACAGGAAGGAAGTTGCCCATTCCATGGCTTGTGAGTTACCCCTACTGTGAGCTAGAAGCTACATGATACAAAGTTAGGAAACAATAAAATAGTCAAACAAAATGTTAGGATATATAGCTGAACGTGTAGAGGTTAAATCAAGGAATTTTATGGCACTAAAAAATTGTACAATGCACTAGTAAGGCCTCATTTAGAATATTGTATATGAGAGTGGTCACTGTGTTACAGAAAAGATATTGCTGATCTGCAATCAGTCCAGAGAGGCGCTTTCTGAGGTTTAAAGGAATGTCCTACACTTGACACTTGGTCTGGTTGTAAGAACCAGAACCTTTCAGTCCAGAACAGACAAGATGACAAGAGGACCTGATACAAGTACCCAGATTCCTCAAGGGCACGGAGAGAGGCAACCCCCAGGGGACGTACTCAGCATGAACAGTAAAACACATACCAGGGGACACAAGTGACAAACTCTTTGCACCTGCATTTAAGACTGTGAGCAGGTGGCACAAGATGCCCAGCCATGTTGTTGAAGCCAGCTATGGTTTCTTCACCTCAGAGCCATTAATGGCAAACTACCACACAGGCATGACGGCCTGGTGATCTTTCACCATGCATGAACGTCTCCTCCAGGTCTCTCCCAGTCATCCGGGAGTATAGTGTCCAGCGCGAGAATTCGGGGGAACTCACCTGTCCAGGTGGACTGGTGCAGTTTCCTCCAGCGGATGTAGGCGTACAGCAGGATTGCCAGCGAGTACTGGGAGATCATGTTGGCTGCTGCCGACCCGCTGCAATAAACCAGAACACAGCTCAGGCTGCTGTAGCCCTGTCACCTGCACATACAGTGCACTTCTATACTGTATATAGCGCTGTTACATTTAATCCACGTATTTTTCATTTACACCAGTTCCTGGTCCTTGTTCATAGTGGGCAATCTTTCAGAACCCAGAAACGTCCAATTTCACCCCCCGGTACACACAGAGCCTGCTGCAAGGGCACAATTTAAATACCACATTACTTAGTACTTAGCAGTACTTAGTACATAGTAGTTAGCAGCACATAAACACCACATTAGGCACACTGTGTGCAACCAATTTAAAAGGCTGAACAACTGCTGCCTCCTTGCTAGTTTGATGTACAGTACCTGCCCTGTGTTGCACACAAAGGCAGGGACGTTCAGCAGGGAGAAGGGACACTCTGGCACAGCAACACTGATGGTCAGCTCTACTTACGCCACTCCCAGCTCCAGCACATAGAGAAAGACGTAGTTAATGAGGGCATTTAAGATGTTCCCCAGAGCCCCGGTCACAACCTGGGGAAAGATGATACCCTGCGGGGAAAACACACATTTCAGAGCGAAAAACGTAGAAGGTAAAACTTCGTGAGGTCGCAGAGAACGCAGAAATAGTGAGAAGCCAGTACCTGATTCTGCAGGTATCGGCCTTGCAGCTGATACAGGAACGCTGCCTACGAGAAACAAGCCAAGACATGCAGTAAAGAAACCGAACAGAAACCGCTGACTTGACTGAGATATTTCAGTTCCTTTCAATTAGAATCCCCCCGCTGGTTTCGGGAGCACCAGACAGCTGCTAAACACATGGAAGTTGCCTTGTTTTCCTGGGAAGCAGGAAGTTCCCGCTGAGCTGGGTAGACTGAGCTCTTAAACGAACTCCCGGAGGTACAGAGTCTTAATTAAGTGTCTTAATTAGAGCTTTTCTCTTTTTTTGCCCAGTCGGACTGAAGACTGTCAAAGCTGTTGCGAGTGGACCCTCTCATGGGAGGAGAGCAGGTACGTTGATCTTCCTATTCATGAGTCGTCTTCCCAGGCTCCACACGTGCCGAACCAGCCCATAGCCGAGCACTCCGGGCCTGGAGGGGACGGACTACTCTGAGACACCGACACAGCTGGACCTTTTAGCCTTGAGCAGAGAAGGCTGGATATAAACATGCAAAATTCTTCAGGGCACGGACAAAGACAAGTCAGTGAAATACAAACCAGGGGGCACAAATGAAAATGTTGTGGAAGCGGATTTAAAACAGACAACGAGAGAAACGTCTTTACACCCAGGCTTGTGGGAGTATGGAACTGGCTACTCGGCCATTTTGTTGCAGATATCCTGGCTTTATCCAAGAAACGTCCTCATAAAGGATCAATTAGCTTCTGACTCCTAAGTGGACTAGTTTGTACCCTGTCTTACATTTCTACGTCCTGTCCTGTGTGTCAAGGGATCGCACTGTTACTTCAGTCAGTCAATCTTTCAATATTTCAACTTCAGCAGCTACAAGTAGCAGTCAAGCTGAAACCATGAGAATTCTGTCTCTCTGTCTGCTTAATGCTGTTGCTTTTACAACACAGACTTTTACAACTGGGCACTATCATGAGTCTCACAAGGCCATGATGAGATTAGAATAACTACGTCTTTAGAACTATTTTTTCTTTGTGGACTGAAGTTGACTTTCAGCAGCCGACTTCGAGATCAATCACGCAGAGGGGGCGTGACAGCTTCCAAAGTTCAGAATTCCTCTAAGTCTCCGTAACTGATGTAAGAAGTCTGGCAATGGCTTTGCTGTGTTCGTAAAGGCCAGTTCTGCAGAGCCAGCCCTGTTTCTCTGGTGGGAACCCGGTAGTGCGGCTTATCTGCTTCCCAGACAGAGGCTCATCGGTTCTGTACTCACCGGAAGAGCAGGCATAAATATCTTCACGTAGAGCTGCGACAGCCTGAGAGAGAGAGAATAACAGAGGGCTGGAGGAGCAGGTCCACACACATTTGGAAATGTCTGTTCTGTTCCAGCGTTACAAAAGGACAGACCTTCCTTAGAATTGAATGAGCTGAGGGGAGTTGTGCGTGTGCGCATATTAATAGATGCCATTTAAATATTCTGTCTAGGGTAAGGTAAATAAAGACCCCAAAGTGAAGCAGGGGCTATACACTTCCCTGAAAAGAAAGACGTTCAGACTTCGGTCTGAATTTTACTTTAACGTGAGCGTCTTAAACCGTGAACTGTTGCTCGGGGAGGCTGCCACCAGATTCACAGCTCCAGCTGCTGACTGCATCCCAGAGAAAGAGGTCTCAAGCTCTTCCCCCTTGAGGAAAGTAAAGGCTGGCAGTAGGAGTGTCTCAACAGGCAGACAGGGGCAGGGGGCGGAGGTGAACACATTTTCTGCTCCACTCCTTCAGAAATATTTATGCAACTGACACAGGAGAACTGCGGTGAACCTGGATGAGTCTGATGAGTGCTCAGGAGTGCTCATTCTCATCCGTCCTGCCAGTGTACAGTGCGCAGGGCTTCTTTGTCTCGTCTCCTGCAGTGTGAGCAGAAGCTGGGCAGGTGCCCCCTCCCCCCCCTCTGACCTGGCCACCTCTGGCCGCTGCCTCACGGCCAGCAGGATGGGCTCGGTGTTGATCAGGAGGGCCCAGCAGGGACAGCAGGCCAGCAGCAAGATGAGGATCGCTCTCTGCAAGATGACTCCCACACGCTTCAGGTTCCCACTGCCATACGTCTGCAGAGCAAGCAGGCCGACAGAATATAGGTGGGCAGTGGATTAGGCTGGGGGGGGTTGGTTATGAAGTGCTGTCTGGTTTGAAGTTGATTAAGTATCTGTTTTTATTGGCATTCGGTCTGTAACCCTCCTGGAGACAAAAAGGGACACAAGAGAAACTAAGAGGAAAAGCGAAGCAAAAGTGCCACTTCTTCACAGCGAGAGCAGGGCCGGGTCGGACACTGAGACGTTCCCCGGTCTCACAGGGAATCCATCTGTGTATAATCTGAAAGCCCGGTTCTTTTTCCTGGTAAGGATCACAGCAGGACAGAGCCTGTCCTGGAATCACAGGGCTCAAGGTGGGACTGGGTGGCCAGTGATGCCCTGTCTTCAGTTCAGTTCAGTTGTCATATGCGTAAGTAATAATAATAATAAAAAATCCTTACACTTATATAGTGCTTTTCTGGACGCTCCACTCAGGTAACACCCCTACTGTTTTCGAGAAACGCCCTGGGATTTTTAATGACCAGAGAGTCAGGACCTCAGTTTTATGTCTCATCCAAAGGACAGCGCCTTTTTACAGTACAGTGTCCCCGTCACTATACTGGGGCGTTAGGACCCTCACTGTCATGCCCAGTACACCTTCGAGGGCGCTCTACTTCTCTCCTGTTCCTAGTTCCCTGTGCTTATTCATATCTTTCTGGTGTGTCTTGTTGTGTAACCTATTTACTTCCTGCTTCTGCTCTGCTCCTTTGCTCACCATTGAGGTTCGGATGTCCTGAAACCCTCCAAGCACCAGGTCGCCCCACATCCGCTACCTGAGGGCACAGGTTTCTATACGGCATTTCCTGAATGGCTGAGCCCGGGCTAGCCCCTGTCTCGCCGCTACGCATAGTGTCTTTTTCGCTCTCCTGCCATTCCACGGTTCATCCTCTCCGACATCCGTGACACTCACAGACCGCAGGGTGAGCACGACTTTTGGCCCCACTAACACCTCTTCCAGGAGCAGCCTTAGTTTTTCCCAGGAGGTCTCCCATCCAGGTGCTGACCAGGCTCACACCTGCTGAGCTCCAGTGGGTCACCAGGTGATATGGCTGCAGGCTTACATGCAAATAAGCATTTCAAGTGTTACGAAATGCTTACTTGCATGTGTGCTCCAATACAAAGATGTTAAAAGGAATCACCAAAAACATCCACACAGAACAGCAGTTGCAACAGCAAGTTAAATAACAAGCAGCTTTAAAAAAAGTCAGACAAAGAGTACGAGGGAAAAAAAACATCAGTGTGAGCCAGTGGTAGGGGTAGAGTTCAGTAGTCTAACAGCCTGTGGGAAGAAACTCTCTCTGAGTCTGGACGTTCGTGCCTTTATGCTCCTATAACCCTCACCAGAGGGGAGGAGGGAGAAAAGTGAGACGCCAGGATGACAAGTCTGACTTCTTGGAAAAGGTCAGAGGATTAAAACCATCTCCTACCTGAGATATTAACGTGTCACAGGAAGATGCTAATCCACTTCCTATTGAGATCCCCATCACATTTATGGCCTGAAAGACAAGGAGCGTGCAAACGTTAAATATTTGCAGTCGGTGCACAGTGATCACGACACTGTGGCTAGCAGAACAGCCTTCATGCCAGAATGAGGTGTCTTAGAAATGTGCGCTAAGCAGGCTGATAAGAGGTCAAATGAGCTCTTCCTTGGTCAGCACTCCTTCTGGAACACTTCTCCATGCTTTCCATCCCGGGGATGACATTGGAGTTGAGGTCACTGTAGATCCCTTGGCATTGTGCATGAGAGAAAGAGAGAAACATACAGGAGGCGTCCTGGCTACAGTCCACTCTGGTCTTGTACAGTCTTACTCCTCCTCCTACTCAGCTGGTGCAGAGGGGCTACTGGGGGTCTCCCATGGGGGGCTGCAATTCAGCGATGGGGAAGTGGGACACCGCATATGTAAAGAGCTTTGGGATGCTCGGTGATGAAATGCAATGAATCAATTGATATTTTATCCTAGTTAAAAAAAGCACAAAAACGCGCTGTGAATGCACGAAAGGACAAGGTCTTGCTGGACTGCTCGCGTCTGTGCAGCGGTAAAACTCACCGCGATGGCCAGGGCCACACCAGCCAGCTCGGTCTTCCCCAGATGGCCGCAGAAAACCGTGCTGACAAAGCTGATGAGAAAAATCATGAGCTGAGAGATCATCTGGAAGAAAACATAAGAATGGAAAACCGTCACCGAAAGCCCACTCTGCTGCACCTCTAATGGTCTGTAGATTCAGACAGTTCTCCTAAAACAGCAGAAACCCCACACTGATTTCTGAAAGGATCACCCTCCCTTTGGGGAGTTCATCAGTGACAAACCCCATGTTCAAGGAATTTCAAAAAGGCCTTTTGGAAATCCAAATTGTGATCTACACATAATAAACCCAGTCTAGCCATCTTCAAAGCAGGCTAGGCAGTCCCTGGGAGTGTTACCTTTCAGAGAAAATGCGTTTTAGTCCAATTTAGAAAGAAAACAGATTTGTTCCAAGAAAAGAGCAGGAATTAATCGGTCCCTGCGAAAAAGTGGCAATATGTTGTTTAATTTAAATAGACTTAATAATCTGAGTGAAAGTGCTGTTTGTTTCTCAGGTAATATAGGACGGTGCCAATTTAAAATAGCCTGAGAAGTCAATTTATTAAAATGTTTTAAGCCATTCAGGTTTTCATGATTTAACTACAGTGATTAACACACAGATCCCACTCAGCGTACACACAGGCTGTGAACTAACAGACAGCAACTGATGAAAAGTTAAACGAGTGAGTTTGATTAACGTTAGTGATGTTTAACCTCTAAAGCATATGTTGTATTTTTGAATGTGACTGTTTACGTGTCAGGAGTGAGGGTAGTATTGCAAACAATTGTCCGATTGTATTTGTTTCCAGAGAGAGGTGTTAATAGGGACAGAACATGTTCCCATCAAGCCAGTAAATTTCTAGTGGTGTGAGAACAGGTATTCAGTCCCTGGTGTTACAATGGCATGCAAATGCCTCAGTACAAGATCAACATTTAATTAACACTGTTCATGCCTTCTACTTTAAAAACTAAATGGAGATATTTGCATGTCTGAAGTACTTTAAAACAGGATTGAGAAAAACCTGCTGGAAATGCTGCTGCATTTTCTACATCCTCCCAATTTCAAAAAAAGCTTAGCCCCGCTCTGGGTCTCTGTGGTTCAGGGCCTCACCTGGCAGACAATGGGCACAAAGCAGGGTACATCCTGGACAGGACAGCAGTCCATCGCGGGACACACACGTCAGGGGGGGCAGTTTAGACAGGACAGTTGACCTGGACAGTGTGTGTTTGAGATGACAGGGCGAACATGCAAACTCCACACGGAACGTGCTCCACAATTGAACGGACCTCTCATGACCTGTGAGGCAGTAGTTCTGCGGTGCTCCCCTACAGTTACTAAAGCTTTTAAAAAACGAGTCTCACACCAAGGGCTAGAACGCCAAGGAAGAATGAGAGCTGGACAGACGCTGGTCACCCCTGTGGTTTTAAAATGATTAAAACGGGTTAACTGCAGAAGGCGACCTGGTGTTCTTCATGCCTGCGAGGTTATCTCATGCATTGCAACCGCCCTGTAACTCGCAAAGTTTCTATTTCTTATTAACAATACAAGTTGTGTCAGGCAAACCAGACCGAAGAGGATATTTATGACGTGCTGCATTTTCGTACAGCCCTGATTCAGTTTTTTTTTAAATATTTTGTGTGACGCTTTTCTTGTCCGTTATGTGACCGTTAATACAAGAGTCATCGTCTTCTGATACGCGGACACTTGGGATCCTGTAGGAGCTTGTAAACGTCTACAGTGAAAGAAAGGCAATATGACATACAAATATGAAATTATATTTAATACTTTCTTGGGAATTTTAAATTTAGACTCGTATCCCACAAACCTCGCGGTAGACGACGCCTCTCCAGAACCACTCAATCCCTCGTTTATTTCCCGTTATTTCTAATAATATACCACTCGGGTACTCCGTGTCCCCAAGCTGCGACGCTTCACAAGATATCGAAACCGCGATTTTCCTTGGAAAACAGGTAGATTTTACTAGTGTGGAGTGGCGGTAAGGTATGGACGTACTGTATGGAAGCCCGTTTCTGCCAGGGAGTAAAAAAAAAACGCGCTATGGTATCTCAGAATTGCGACTAATTAACTCAGAATTGCCACTAAGTATTTCAGAATTGCGACTTAGTATCTCAGAATTCCGACTTTGTATCTCAGAATTGCGACTTAGTAACTCAGAATTCCGACTTAAAAACTCAGAATTACCACTTTATATCTCGTAATTGCGACTTTATATCTCACATTTGCGACTTCGAAATAGCCCATATTTCATTGTCTGTCCTTTTGTTATTGTAACGGATTCGGGTTCTAGGGCTTGTGCCCTCGCCGCTCCCACCCTACTTCGTGACTCACTGCGTGGGCTCGAACCCAGGTCCTGCCAGCTGAGGTAAAGAACACTTTCTTTAGACTTTCTTTAGCCCCGGCGGCCAGCATTCCTGTTATGCGCAGGGGAGGGCGGTGCAGTCACCACACTGCAACCAGCTCGTACAACCTGTATGTCAGCCGTTCCGTTACACTAAATTCATGAATCGTACAGGATCATAGGATCTATAGGCCTGAAGACTTGTCTTGTACAGTGCCCTGATAAAAATCAAATTAATTACACTAATTTTTATAGAATCCTATTTCCGCCAGTGAGCCTTACATAGTACCCGGATGGAATAGTGGACGGTGGGCTTTTAAAAAAAGTTTTTGTTTAAACACCAGGAAGACAACAACGGAGACAGAAGATGAAATAAGATACAGAAACAGACACTTCACATCCAGAGGAATTCACAAGTATAAAAGCTGAAACTTATACTTTTTACATATTTCCATTGTATGTCCTTTTTTTACTTACAAAAGAAGGTCTTTTCTCTTGCTCAGCTGGCAAGACCTGGGTTCGAGCCCACGCAGTGAGTCACGAAGTAGGGTGGGAGCGGCGAGGGCACAAGCCCTAGAACCCGAATCCGTTACAATAACAAAAGGACAGACAATGAAATATGGGCTATTTCGAAGTCGCAATTACGAGATACAAAGTGGTAATTCTGAGTTTTTAAGTCGGAATTCTGAGATGCTAAGCCGCAATTCTGAGATATCATAGCGCGTTTTTTTTTACTACAACGGCGGAAACGGGCTTCCATAGGGAGGAATGGGGTGTATGGAAATATAACTTCATAAATGTAAAGTTGTAGGTTCGAATCCCGCGTGGAGCTGTAACCATTGAACTACATACTTCAGCCGACTCAAGAAACACGCTCGGGTGTAAAAATGAGTCTTCTGGTGATCATTATAAACGAGAATCTGTTCTAATGTGACTTGTCTGGTTAAATACAGGTTCGTTATTCTTACCATGATGATGCCTCCGAGTGCGGTTTTAAAATAGCGTAGTAAACTCGCAGTAACTGGATACTGTCTCGACGTATTTACCACGTGTGGACGGCTAAAGGGATATGTTTCCTCTAGTAGGATCGGATCAGCATTAAAGAAGACTGCAATCCTGCAGTTCGGTACACATACTGTCTAGGAATGTCATCGCTTGGGCACTGAGCTCTTTACTTTAAAAGTAAAATGCACGCAGAGCGGTCAGTCTCACCACGGGTCCGGCTAATCTTAAAATGTGAACCAGCTCGTCCTTGTAGTTGACGGGAATCCACTGTCGCAGGCGGCGGAGGCAGCCGGTGAAGACCGAGCAACAACTTGAGGCAGACATCCCGGGCGCGCTGTCGCGGTGAACCTGCGGCGCTGGGTCTCCGGTCCGAATCCCGTCCATTTCCATTTCCCTGCGCCCGGGGGAGGGCACCGCTCTGGACAGAGGCCGGGGAGCTGCGGGTCTGAGCACCGGTGGGAACAGGTGGGTTACGGAGCAGAGCAGGAAGGCTCTTCTGACAACACTCCCACACACCGCTGACTGCCGCGGGTGTAAGCGGAGGTGGGTTACACCGGCTCCGCTCTCTACAGCGGGTCACAGCACTGACCCCCCGATCCTGACGTCATTTTACCCCCCCCACACCGCCGCCCTTGACGCAGTATTATGAAATCGAAGCTCGTTTCTTGCAGCCGTCCCGTTGGCCATCTGTGGGGTTGTCGAAGCTGGGAGGGAGAAAAACTCGAAAATCACGTGGAACAAACTCTGAACACGCATAGAGATGTGTATGCTGGCGAGTGCAGTCTCATCTACCATAGCTCTTGTGAATGTAAGGCAAATACATGTTTTCTGATCTAGAATGTTCGAAATAATTTTGGTAACATACGAGAAAGGGGTACTGTTACAGATTGCCCATTATGAATGAATAGGTCTTTGTGTAAGAAGTTGTCATCTAATACTGTTTGACTATTATTTCGACGCGCTCCAGTGTCTCTGGTTGGCAGACACCCCTTCAGGAACTGCCCGTCCCGCCATTGGCCACGGTTGGTTGGAACCTCAAGCCAAGCACGAGTGGTCAGACGTTGGCAAACTATAGTCTGACCGCTTTTTCAGGCACTGGGGTTGAGTCCCCGTCTGACCTTTTTTAACCTGAAGTGGGAGACCGGTGTTTAAACATCGGGAAGGCCATTAACAAGAGACTGGTCCTACTAGTTACTTTGGCTGCAATAAAGCGTTACGCGAATATGCAAATCTCTGACATCCCAGCTGTTTATGTTAATGAATAACCAAGTGATCATTACAGTGATCTTTACACCTCTTAACCGGTTAAACAGTGGAGTTTAACCACCAAAGGGAGGAGCCCTTTGACGGGTGAGCTGTAATCCGCTTGATAAAGCAGCCGCTATGTTGCAGAGACAATAACAGGCGTATTAAATGCAGTAGAAACAGGCAGTAGGACATCATGTCGGCCCTTCGTCGAAGGAGAGGTTGATAATTGACAGTACGGTGAGTCCTTGGGTAATGGTTTATGCACCGGTATCAGAGCGCCTGACCGGAGGTCAAGGGCACCGTGCATGGTCACGTGATCACCCGAAAACCCAAGGCGCTATATCTCAGGAACGAGCGCGGCACTGACGAGGTGGGTTTCAGCGTTTGTGCTGTTTGTGGGGGGAGCACGGAGCCTGATGAGAAATGTAGTTGGCACAGAACAGCCCTCCAAATGCAAACGAATTTTAAAATTCCTGCGCGATTCACGACAGGCACGGTAGATGGCGCACGTTACCCAGTTATATTTTTTTCAACGGCCGATAATTCAATGTTTTTTCCTCGTTTTTTTTGGCCTGTCCTCACCCAGAAGAGAATAAAAAGCAGAGAATAAAAAGCAGTGAATGTGTGAGGCGCCGTATTACAGGTCCAGCGGTGTTCACTCGGCCCTGCCTTGCTGTCGCGGTAAAGTATTTGTATTATGTTTTTCATTTACATTTATTTGTATTAAGTACGTATTAAGTAGCCAGCAGCTATGTCAACGTGCCACGCACAACTGTCAGCCCACTGTCACTCAGCAGGTGTGAGCCTGGTCAGCACCTGGATGGGAGACTCCTGGGAAAAACTAAGGCGGCTGCTGGAA
This sequence comes from Lepisosteus platostomus, assembly GCF_059453375.1. Lineage (NCBI taxonomy): Eukaryota > Metazoa > Chordata > Actinopteri > Semionotiformes > Lepisosteidae > Lepisosteus > Lepisosteus platostomus. Next base: position 8,615,723 of record NC_142632.1, read on the forward strand.
GAGGTGTTAGTGGGGCCAGCAGGGGGCGCTCACCCTGCGGTCCATGTGGGTCCTAATGCCCCAGTATAGTGACGGGGACACTATACTGTAAACAGGTGCTGTCCTTTGGGTGAGACGTAAAACCGAGGTCCTGACTCTCTGTGGTCATTAAAAATCCCAGGGCGTTTAGGGGTGTAACCCCGGTGTCCTGGCCAAATTTCCCATTGGCCCTTACCAATCATGGCCTCCTAATAATCCCCATCTCTGAACTGGCTTCATCACTCTGCTCTCCTCCCCACTGAGAGCTGGTGTGTGGGGAGAGGACTGGTGCATCATCCAGGTGGGGCTGCACACTGGTGTTGGTGGAGGGGATCCCCATTACCTGTAAACTCTTTGAGTGGAGTGTCCAGAAAAGCACCATATGAATGCAAGAAATTATTATTATATAGAACTCAATATGTTTATATTATAGTGCAGAGTGCAGGAATTATTAAGTATTTTAACTCTTCCATAATCTGTGGAATTGTTCTTTGACAATTATTTAAGCAAGTAAGGACCAGTTCCGTATCTGACTGGTACTGGCCGGTAACGGCTGGAATGACTCCGATCCCAGTACTGACCAGGTCCAGCTGGTCCGAGGGCTGATTCACAGTGTTCACGTGGGATTGTCACTGCGTATAAACTCCTCCAGCAACCACTTTGCCCTTAATAATAATAATAATAATAATAATTGCTTACACTTATATAGCGCTTTTCTGGACACTCCACTCAAAGCACTTTACAGGTAATGGGGATCCCCTCCACCACCACCAGTGTGCAGCCCCACCTGGAGCACCAGAACACTCACCACACACCAGCTATCAGTAGGGAGGAGAGCAGAGTAATGTAGCCAATTCATAGAGGGGGATTATGAGGAGGATTATACCGTTTACAGTATAGTGTCCCTGTCACTATACTGGGCCATTAGGACCCACACAGACTGCAGGGTGAGCGCCCCCTGCTGGCCCCACTAACACCTCTTCCAGCAGCAGCCTTAGTTTTTCCCAGGAGGACTCCCATCCAGGTACTGACCAGGCTCACCCCTGCTGAGCTCCAGTGGGCTGCCAGTTATGTGCTGCAGGGTGACATGTAACTTAAGCTGTCGGTCTGCCCCTGACTCAGTTTCAGCATCCATTAGTGTTTTCATTAGCTGTGCGGGTTACACTTTGAAAGGAAGGGGGGAGAAAGGTAGTTACATGTGTGTCTACTTCTTTTTTAAAAAAAAATAATTTTAGAGAACAAAACAAAACCATTTGACATATGAACAACCATTATTCAGCCTTACATCACAGGCACAAATTCCTCTTTGTTCTCCTATTTGTTTTACAATTATATAAGTTTTTAACAAAATTATATCCATTCAAAAGAAGGAAGATGTGTACATTTATAAATATGAAAAGGGAGAAGACTATAGAAATGTATCGTATTAAATTGCAGTTATTTTGTATCTCAACAAAATCTGACCTTAAAGGTTTAATGTACTGAACCCATCTAGACCAATATTTGACATTTTTTTTCATTTGTCATTTTAGTGAAAATGTTATTTTTTCCATTATATATATATATATATTTCCTTTATTAATTCAATCCAATCATTTATTGTTGGTAGAGAAGCCATGTTCTGGTTATAGCCTTCTTCCCTGCTGATATAAGGATTCCAAACAAAGTTTCATCACTTCCCTTCCAAACAAAATCCAGTTTAGCAAAATATAAAGCCTCAAATGTAAAGGGCACATTCCTTTCAAGTATAGTTTCCAGGCCCTCATGTAACTCCTTCCAGAAAAGCCTTATTTTAGGGCAGTTTCAGAATATATGCCAATGATCACCTTGGTTTCCACATGTGTGTCTATTTCATCTGCAGGTCCTGTGATCAGGGTGTTGGAAGCATGTTGCTGCTCCTTGACCAGTCCGGTGAAGAGCACCCTGTCACGGACGTCCAAAGGGACTAACCGTGGGGAGCAGGAGAGCGGAAAAAGACCCATATGCGTAGCGGCGAGACGGGAAAAAGGCCCGGGCTCATTAGTGCAAAGAGTTCAGGAATGCCGTATAGAAACCTATGCCCTCAGGGAGCGGACGTGGGGCGCCCTGGTGCTAGGCGGGTCTCAGGACATCTGAACGTCAATGCTGAGCGAGGACAGAATGCAAGACCCGGAAAAATAAAGCCCAAGGGAAAGAGAGGGACCGGAAGGACAGCAGACCGGAAACTAGGGACAGGACAGAGAAGGAGCGCCCTCTGGCTGCAGAGGGCGTGACACACCCGGGTTCCGATCCGGAGCTCAAGGGACTGTCCCGCACTGACAGGCTGAAGGAGCTGGCACCTTGTCCGTCTGGGGCTCGGAAACCTGATACGGGCCCTCAAAACTCTCGGAGTTCCCCCACAGAGTCAACCCAGCGACCCCCTTCAGACCGGACGGTGACATATGAAGCAGAGGGCACTACATGCAAGCACATCAAAACCAAGAACGGGAGACACAAAGAGGGGCGGGGGCGTGGAACAAGCTATCCAGCCTGTCGAGGACGATACCTTGGCTGATGCCAAGAAGCAGCTGGCCGTGGTCCTGGGGTCAAGCCCCTCCTCACTCTCTGTACTGGCTGCATGGCCGCTCCTCTTGTCTGTAGCCTTGCCTGTGTGCCTGCTGTATGCAAACACCTGTAACCAGGCTCTGCGCTGACTTACAAGTGACCGTGCCCACCGAGGTGAACGCGCTCTGGAACAAACTGTAAAAGGCCTAAGGAAAAGCACTACAAATGTCTAATAATAATAATATCATAATGTTGCTTTATTAGCCCTATACAATTTCTTGCATTAGGAATTATCTTTTTGCATACCCCAGCTTGCTCTCCATGAGACACACAGACAGGGAGAGAAGCTGGGGGTCAGAGCACAGGGTCAGCCATTGTACAGCGCCCCTGGAGCAGCTGGGGTGAAGGGCCTTGCTCAGGGGCCCAACGGAGTAGGATTCCTCTGCTGGCTGCGGGATTTGAACCGGCAACCTTCCAGCTGCAAGCGCAGATCCTGAGCCACAGAGCCACCGCTCCGCCCGCTCCGTTAATATTGAAAACCAGATGAGTGAATTGACCCAGGCGGCATGTCTTTGGACGGCGTTAGGATACCAGGGTGAGCTATCCCAAGTTTGCGGACTTTTTCAATTGTCGTTTCCCTTGCCGGAGCACTAGGTGGCGCTGCAGAGCCGCCCAACCGCGCTGTAGCCGAGCTGAACAACTAGTGCAGTTGCATTCCTCAACAGACAGCGACGGACGAGGCAGCCGGGCGGGCGGTCTGGGAGCTCCGCGTTTAGGGGAAACAAGGCGAGCGGGCGTCTGGGTTTCGCACAAGCGCCTCACATTTTTATTTTTTGGGGGAGGGGGGGGGGCTCCAACGCACGAGGAATATCGGGGAATCCGCCCGGGGAGGAGACGCGATGTCGGAGTTCCTGGTGAATCTGCTCGGGGAGCGGCTCGTCAACGGCGAGAAAGCCGAGGTGGACGTGCAGGCGCTGGGCAGCAAGCTGTCGCTCGTCGGGCTGTATTTCGGCTGCAGCCTGAACGGCCCCTGCAAGCAGTTCAACGCCAGCCTCGGCGACTTCTACAGCAAGTTCAAAACCTCCTCGGAGCACAGAGACAAGCTGGAGATTGTCTTCGTCTCGTCCGACCAGGACCAGAAACACTGGCAGGAGTTCCTGCAGGAGATGCAGTGGCCGGCGCTGCCTCTGAAAGAGAGACACAGGAAGGTAAGCGAGCGGCCACGGAGCTCGCCTCGGCGGCGCTCACACGCAACTTTCGCCGCTGCCCACTTCGCGGTGCGGGGGGGGGGGAAGCGATGTGCTTTTCTCCCCCCCAGTCTGTGGATTTTCTCCCTCCGCTTTGCCGAGATCCCTTACACTCCCCTTCCCAATGGGAGCCACGCAGGTGTGCGATCTCAAAGCCCCCTCGACTTGTGACTTGAGACGGGGCTCAAAGTCGCTTGCTGCGCTGACCATGTGAGAGGCGAGCGAGCATTTTTTAAAGTACTGGAGCAAGTGTTAAGAATCTTTCATTCGTAGGCCTAATGGCCTGAGACTGTTTTTTACAGTTATGTTTACAGTGTTTACCGTTTTCTTACTATGTGGGGGGGGGGATTTTCAGCTGAACTATCGGGTCTGGCAGTGGCGATCTGATGGATCAAATTGACAAAAGTAATTAAATCCTACTGGTAGTGCGGTCGAGCCACAGTGCAGGCAAGCAATTATCCAGATAGGCTTCGGGCGGCACACGTTTGACTGACAGACGCGCAGAGAGGGGTTTTAACCTTTGTACACGGTTACAGCAACCGGACTCTTCGTTGCAATTCGTAGGCAATTGTTTTTTTTAAAAAAGGTCGCCTTTTAAATTGATCATTTTACCCCCACCCCCTACTTTCTTTAGCCGGCAGTCCAGGAGGTCCGGCCACTTGAACATGCAGGAGTGATGGTTGTGTGTCGGTTTTAACTTCACGAAATGAAGTGGAGGTTGCCGTCTGTTTGATTTAGAAAACGCACCTTTTAAAACGTGAGTTTTTATGTAAAGGAGATGGCTTGTAAAGGCCGCGGTGTGCTCTGCAATACAGCTCTGACGGCGTAGCTTAAGTGTCCCTGTGTGAGAGTTTATATTGGTGTAGTGTCATAAATGCAAATCGTCTGTAGGTCTCAGAAATACCATTTTTCGGCCCTACGCGCAGAGCAACTGTATGACTTCGTTTCTGACCATTGGGATTCGCAGTTTCTTACTCTGTGGGAACCTGGAGATTTTCGCCTGTCCCTTCATGTAGCCGCGGGAGGTGATTTTATGTCCTAATCGATCTGAAGTAACACCAATCGATAAGGACCCTACGGGCACGGCGGCAGGGAAAAGGTTGTGGGGAGAAAAAAAACGGGCAGAGGGAACGTGGACGCGCCGGACCACGAACTCCGGGGTGTGGAAACTTCGCAAAAATAAACTTATAAATGAGTAAAGTGTGATTCACAAGGGGAAAGCGACGTCGGAATAACTCCTTTCTCCCGCAGCCGCCTTGCGCCTCAGGGCGGCCCGACGATGAGGTTTCGCCCGGATCCGCGACGTCACGGCCGGGCCCAGTTCTTAATGTTGTCCGGTACAGTTCAGCTCGCAGTCAACCAGTACATGACGGGTGCTTTGATTTTACTACACTGATATTTGGTTTTGTGATTATTATACAAGCACGGATGAGAAGGAAATAATTGTGAATTAGGCCTACGAGGATAAATTCGTTTTTAATAACGGGCTTCAAATTGAGAGGATTTCAAAAGACTTTCTCTGCTGTGAAAAGTAAAGGAATTAAGACTGGGCAGATCTGAATTTGTCCTCCATTTAGGGACTCATTTCACGAATAATCTATTATTTAATCTATGTAGTTGTACCCAGATAGTTTAAAAATAAAATACCGAAGTATATGAATCGATTTTGAGTTAAAGCAGGTTTCGTCAAAAATATCTTCTCGCGGTGAAAATGAATAATGTGGTTTTGGTCAGAAATAAGATTTTTTTTGTGGCACATTCATTGCCATAAAAATGTCTGTGTAGTTTTAATGTTCGTCTTATAGGGCTGTAGGAATGTAAACTACCTGCAACTTTGTTGGAAAAATCTCCTGTTTTCGGAGAAAAATAGATGTTATGACCCCGGAGTGCTACAGTAGCAGTCCGAGCCCGGGTGAGGCCGGACTGCGGGCCGGGAGTCTCGCCGGTATCGGAGCCGGTACTGAGTGAACCGAGCCGGGCAGATGCTTCTGCTGACGCGCAGGTCAGCGAAGCGACGGCCTCTTCTACCGCAGTGCAATATTTTACTAGCTCAGTCCTGTGTGAAGAGAGGTTAATGTGCTTGTATATATTTTAAATAGAAATAATCTCTCCCACGTACCATAAATATGATGATGATTATTATTATTATTATAACTCAAAGGCTCGGCTTTCCGTTCTCTAGCAATTCATGCCGTGCGGGAAACGGAAATCACTGCTGCCTTTTCTCCATACAGTTATTCCTCAGGCTGGGGGGGGGGGGGTGATTCGCCAACGACCCTTTAAGAAGACGGCGCAGCCCTGTGAGTTGGGCCCGTCACCGCTGTTGGCTAGTGGGGTTTTTTTGTGTCATGAAAGGACTCTGGTTTCACCTCCTAAAGCCGAGTCTCCATCGAGCCCGAACACTGTAATGGACTCCAGACGTCAGTCCGTGCCTCTAGAGCGTTTGGAAGGTTATGTTCCCAAAAAACAGTGGGATAATTTTAACCCCCACCCCCCACCCCCAAGTAGCACTGAGAATTTGCTATTGGAATCCAGGATAGCTGTGCACACATGTGTACTGGCAGCCTGTATCTAAACTGGTTAATTCCCTACTGCCTGCTTGGATAATCGAGTATCTAAAAATCCGGGAGAAGTGTCATGGAGGAGTGAGCTTTAATGAACTATTTTTCAACACCTCGTGTTTTGCTTAAACTTTACCAGTAATGTTCCCACAGGAGACAAAGTCACTCCTTGCCCTAAGTGTTTTGAAGCTGTGAGGCGAAATAAAACAGACCTGAAAACATTTAACGTTTGTTTCTGCCAGGAGCGGGCAGCAGTATGTACTGCGTGTGCACATATACAGTCTATACGTATCCAGGTCTTTACATGAATCTGTACAATATATAGCATAACAACATCACTTTATTGGCCATATACAATTTCTTGCATTAGGAATTTGTCTTTTCGCAGACCCCAGCTTGCTCTCCATGAGACACACAGACAGGGAGAGAAGCTGGGGGTCAGAGCGCAGGGTCAGCCATTTATACAGCACCCCTGGAGCAGTTGGGGTGAAGGGCCTTGCTCAGGGGCCCAACGGAGTAGGATTCCTCTGCCGGCCGCGGGATTTGAACCGGCAACCTCCCAGCCACAGGTGCAGATCCTGAGCCACAGAGCCACCGCTCTGAATTTCTCCCCCTATGGCTTGGGTTAGCGGTCTGCTTCTGCCTGTGTGTGACACTGGCTTGTGATGTGCCAGGTGTCGGCTGTCTCTGTGCGCGTTGGCAGAGAGCTGGAGGGGTCTTCAGCGCCCGGGCAGGGATGGGTGTCGTGCTCCGATTGTCCTCATTCCTCCTGGTTGGCACCGTTCAGGGCAGATCTGCGCTGCTGTCACCTTGGCACACCTGGGCGCGGCTCCAGCGCTGAGCTTGTTGTGTGTGTGCGCGTGTGCGCGTGTGTGCGTGCGTGTTTGAGCTTAGTCTTGACAGGCCACAGCCATTATCCTCTCCTCACGGTAAATAGAAAATATAAAGTAAATTTCAGCCCATGGCCAGAGTTTCCCAAAGAACATATTCTGCTCTAAGGTGTCTATAAAACAATCTGTGTGTAGGATTTTCTTACTGGATTTTCCAATTGAAACTAACCCTGTATCCAACACACAGCTCTGATGCTCTTCCTTTGTTGCCATTTGCCGAGTGTTTTTGTGCCCGTCACTGAGTGGAATGCATTTTCAGCAGCCCTCCTCAGTGGTTTGTGATATATTTTAAAAATATGATTGTGTTGACATGCAAGGGCTTTTCCTCGCTGGTCTCTTTGGCTCTGCAGGAGAGCAGTTTCCCGATGGCTGAGGGGTGATTGGGACAGAGCTGGCCTGCAGCTCGTGGGCGCTGGCGCGCTCTTCGTCCTCTTCTGCGATCCGGGTGGATCCCTGGCTGTCTCCTGGCCCTGGTGTGCCTGCCCTAGTCAGCTGACGGTCCCAGCTGTTCCCTGTGCGAGGGGCGCGGACTGGCTCCGTTTTACGATCCCGGGACAACTGTCATAAACTGACCCGACCGCTGTCTCTCCTACCCCCCCCCTCCGAGTCCTCTCCGTGCAGGCAGAGGGTGTGCTCTGCAGGCGAGCTGTGCTTCTAATTAATTTCTGGCTTGCGTGGCACTGAACAGATACACAGAGCCGAACAAAGGAAGGCCTGGAGCTCCTACAGGTTTTTTGGTGCAGTCTCGTTCCCGTTGTGTACGGTTTTCCTCGGGGGGAAAAAAAATGCCACATTGCATCGGTAACGGAGGGGCAGCTGTGCCGAAGAGCTGCTTAACCACCAGCGCACGGCTCTGTTAGAGCTGTTTTTGTTTGAGAAAACCAGAGGTGAAAACGCAAATGCCGCTACGCAATTGGCTGCTCCGAAGAGGAGCTGCAAATCGGATGCCGAGCGTGGGGGTGACTGGTTGCTGCACGCTGAGGCAGATCGCATCCGGAGGAAAGACCCCCTGAAAATCAGGGCGGAGCCGCTCTCTCCCCCCCCTGACCTCGGAGACTCTGCGGCTGTGCTCTCTTTTTCCTTTGTCTTGGTTGGGGGGGGCGGCAGTTGACCAGCCCTCTGCCTTTCTTAAGAGCTGCTGCTCAGAGCAGCATCTCTCATTAAAAAAAAAAAAAGAAAAGACAGTCTTGCCTTCAAGCGAATAATAGTTTTAACAGGGGTGTCAGTGCTGTCTACATCTTAAGTGAAATTCCGGAGCCACTTCAGGACATGCAGGAAAAAGGCATCAAAGCATCTGTAACGTCAGGGTAGCAGACAGCGAGGTTGGTTTGGGATTTTGTGATGTTCGGTCAATGGGGAGAAATTTAAGACAAACGGCCCAGTTTGTCTGCCCTGAATTTGATACCCGGTCTGTAGGATAATGCAGAGAAGCCCTCTTCCTTGGCTGGAGGTCTGTGCGTTATTGTCTGGTGAATGGCCTCATTCAGGGGCCTGTCAGCTGATGCCGGCAGGCACACACACCCCTCTGACTCTTGTCTGTCATCCTGAGGCAGATTGCAGGCAATAATACCTGTTATCAAACTGCGTGGTGATAAGCTTTGAAGGCAAAGCAAATACAGGGCAGTGGTGACAATAATTCTTCTTTATTGGCAGTTTTTATGATAACGTGTGCAGGCCCCATCCACATGGATGTGGTTAAAAGAAGCAATCTGGAATTCAAAGATGTTATTTTTCCAAAAAAACTTTCTGAAAGGCTGCTGGATCGGCCTGTAGCTTCTAGGCCTTGTTTCTAAAGAGTGTCAGAGGGGCACTGGGTATGTTGTGATTTTTACACATCGTAATTCATCCCGGAGCTCTCTTCTGCGCAGGATAAAAATAGAGTACGAGTACAGTAAACTCCCGTCCCCAAAGCTCTGTGTTAAAGGCATTCCAGGGAAGCCGACAAAACTCCCAGCACCCAGCAGCTCGAACTGTTTCGAGTCTGACAAACAGCAGGTTCTATAGGAGCCAAGATCAGGCGATGCGTTGTTTCTGGTCTTTTTTTTTCTAAGTGAATGTGCATGCCAGGTGTGCAAAGGAGTATTTAAATATGTTGTGTTGGGAGTTGGCTCAGCCTTGCCAATTTACAAAATGACAACTTTTGTCTTTTTGGAACTGCAGAAGCGGCTTCATTTTCACCTCCGGCATTCTTGGCTCCTGCCCTGTCTTGGAATTATTTAAATAGGAGCTCTTCGCTGCTTGTTGTGGTGGTGCCGTGTCGGAGGGGGAGGAGGTGTAATGGAGGCTTACAGTCCTGCTGCTTTGTGCTTCTGTTTTAACACTTGCGTTGTTAGGGATCCTATGGTAAAACTCAAAGGAGGCTACCAATGTTCAGGGGGGTGGGGGTGGGGGCAGGAAAGGTATTTTGTTCAGTTTTCGAGCAATTTAAAATGAATGAAAACTGATTCACCCAAAGAGTAGTTGTATACGAGCCTGAAGTTTGTCAGATCCTGAAATGCATCAGGCTGCTTTGCAGTATCGGTCCACCTTCCCGGAGTAAAAGCTGTTGATATCTGATGTTCCCTATAGACCACGCGTCGGTGGTCCAGCCCATGCATGTCGCTGGCCCGCCCCCAATGGCGCCTCTTATCCAATGAGGGTGCAGTGTGGGTGGACGGGTCCTGTGAGCTCCTCCAGTTGCTGTTTGCTGTCCTGTGAGGCACTGGGGAGCTTTCAGCGAATCAAGGGAGACGGGGCTTTCGCACACGGGGCGTTCCTGGAGAGCAGGGCTTGTAGCCGAGAGCTGAGCTGATTAGCACTGTGCAGTTCTGAATACAAAACGGAAAAAGAAGAGATTCCGAACTGAACTGCACTGGCGATCCATACATAGGCAAGGGTAGCCTTGGCTTCATCTGATCTAAGCTCTCTGCTGTGTTTGTCCAAAGAAGGCACATCAGGGGACCTGTGCTCACTGGCACTTACTGCCTTACATGGAAGTCCTGGGAGATGATGGATAGCCAGTGGGATAGCCAAGAATCGGCATGTTTTATATACAGAAAGTCAAAGTCTTGCCAGTATTGTTAAGTAAATTCAGTGATGTGCAGAAGGACTGCTTTCTGGTCTCCTCCTAGTGTCTCTGTATCAGACCAAGGGCTCTGCTAAGAAGTCAGGTGCACAGATGTTGATGAACCCCTTTATTTCCGCAGCCCAGAGATCCCTCCAGCTCTCTGCCCAGAGATATTTCCTGGATCATCATCATCGTCACTACTGTGGTACTCATTCAGGCTGGAACGTGTTGGCCTTTTGCTCTTCTGCAACAGCAGCAAGAGCGAGTAAATATGGACAGTTGGAGTTCTGTCTGTCCCTGTGATTAATAAACAGTTCTTACTTCTGGGTCTTTAGCTTTGACCCTGACCACTGTTGTGTTTTTAGTGCTTTCCAGCAGCGTGTGTCAAGAAATATGTTTTTTCAAAGCCCCAGAATGCCCTACAGGACTTGTTTTCCTGAGCTCGCGGTGTGAGTGAACAGTCTTCCTCTGGTCAGGTCTGACCCAGTCTCTTTGCCTGGTTCCGGAATGTTCCCCACTCGGGATGGAGCTGTAGCTGGTGGTTGCCTTAGAGACCGGCCTGTCGTCGAGTCTGTCTCTGTAGGTCCGGCCATTGTCCTGCAGCTGCTCCTGCCTGTCACTGGAGAAGTTATTTGACTAGAGATTTAAGAAGGAATGGAGGGTGGACACCTGCCGCCGTGAAGCGCAGTGGGCTTGTCCGGGGGCTGGGATCTGGGATCTGGGGAGTTGACGGATGATTTGGTCTGACCAAACTTGGATTCCCTGTGCAAAACGTTCTCCTGCCCAAGTGTCTGGTTATCTGTTCTGTCCTGTCATCCTTGGGTGTACAAATATTCAGGACTGAAAACGGGAGGCTCTTCTTCACACAAAGGATTGTGGGTATGTAAAACAGGTATCCCAGCTGAGTGGGCAAAGGTCATTGATTGGGATCTTTCAAGAAATGGTTGAATTGGACCCATGAGCAGAATGAAACAAGCTGTTTCTACACTTGTTTCTAACCTTTATGTTCTTTTCTAACTCATGCCAATTTGCACAAATTATAACCAAATGGTTTTCCAGTTGCCTTCTGTCGATCCTACCATACAGTGAGATTTTTCTGAACCCCGGGCTTACCAGAAACTGCTTTTGAAAATGGTGACGTTCAGCCGCCGGTGCTCAGAGCGCCTTTGTCTTTGTCTGCGAGCTGCAGGCCTGAAGGGTCGTAGCTCATTCCTTGCCCAGTTGCTGTGGTGATGTTCCAAGCACTCCCTGCAGGAGAACACGAGTCAGACGGTTGCGTATTTCTTCTCCAGCCCAGAGATTATCGGCCACTGGTGATCCCCTCTCGCACGTCCAAGCATTTTGTTTGTAATGCAAAATTGATGGTTTATATTGGCAGCTTTATCTGAGGTTCTTAGAAGCCTGACCATATCGGGGAAGATAAGATCACTTTATTGGCCATATACAATTTCTTGCATTAGGAATTGGTCTTTTCGCATACCATGAGACACACAGACAGGAAGAGAAGCTGGGGGTCAGAGCGCAGGGTCAGCCATTTATACAGCGCCCCTGGAGCAGCTGGGGTTAAGGGCCTTGCTCAGGGGCCCAACGGAGTAGGATCCCTCGCTGGCCGCGGGATTTGAACCGGCAACCTTCCAGCCACAGGCGCAGATCCAGAGCCACAGAGCCGCCACTTTTTCTCCAGGCTGACCTCTTCACTCAGGAAGGAGGATGGGCGATCAAGTGGGTTCTGTCTTTTTGTGAAGCGCTCTGAGATCCTTCGGGATTAAAAGTGCTGTACAAATGCAAGACGCTTTCTTTCTGAAGTGGCTTCTAGACCCTGGCAGGAGCTGTTGGATGAAGAAACAAAATACCCTCCAAGCTCGAGACATACAGATCCTCGTGTTTGCAGATCCTAAGCGAGTTGAGGATTGTGTCCATTCTGACCGACACAATGGATGTGGTCCCTCCCCTAGCATTGTGTGCACTTGGCGTTTTATCACTTGCACATGTGTGTGCGCTGTGGGCTGGATTTCTGGCTGGGTAAGGAGGAATCGTGTGTCTAGTTTGAACAGGGAGTGTCTGTGTGGCTGCCCTCTTCTCCGTTCATAGTGTTCCTCCTCTTCAGATCCGGACCCTTGTCCTGCCTGGGATTTACGCAGAACTTCCCAGTCAAGGGAGTGTAGACTTCAGGGTCTTGGTCCAGCTGAGCTCTTGCTTTACTGATCAGTTGGAGGAATCGTTTGATCAGGCTGGGTTTTCCAGCTGTTTTCAGATTCCATACTCTGGTGGAATGGGGGGTCGCCTGTCCAATTCCGTTCTGCTGGAGATCTGCGGCCTTTCAGGCTGGGAGCATCATGGCCATGTGTCTAGTTAGGCGAGTCAATAGCTCAGTCACAAGGAGGTGGCGTGACAGTTTCCCTTCTCACGAGCACCAGGAGGGCCAAGACTGGGGATCCTCAGTGGATTCCTGACGCTCAGGGTCAGGCACCGCTGTGCATTCTGGGGATGGGCGTCTTCATTGCAGGCACGATAAACATGGCCATGAGTAATTGCTGCAGCTCGTTTGGACTGGATGTCCTGCACTTTGAACTAGGAACATTGGGATTAGCAAGTGGAATCTCTCTGCCATTTATGGCTGGGCAGTTCAGTAGCTTTTCATCCTGTGTAGAAGCGGCAGGTTAAGCTCTCCTAAGGTGGGGTCAGATGTTCGACTCTGGATGGGCGCCGTGGGCCAGGGTCAGATGCTGCTGATGCTGTGGACCCTGGCAGTGTGAGTTCCCGCATGATCCACTGCCGACACGCAGTGCAGGGCGTCTAGCTGCACGGCCTGTCTGCCCTACTGGCAGAGCATGATGGGATTGCTTATCCTGTCTCTACGGGCAGGGCCCTGGCCATGCAGTCTGCCCGCTGTCTGGTTGCTCGGGAGACGGGGTTTGATTTGGCGTGAGGCGAGCGGGGGGGGGGTTGTGCCGTCTGCGTGCTGTGGCGTGACCTGAGCTCTGGCTGATGGCACGGCGGCGCCCAGCCCGGCCAGCGCTGAGCGTCTGACCCGTGGAAGGCCCAGGCGGAGGGCCTGCCAAGAGCCTGCCTCTCCTTGCCAAGAGGCGTGCCGAAGAGAGCACAGCCTGTCTTTACCGCCGCTTTGACGCAAGCCAGCAGCATGCCAGAGATGTGAGCTGGGAAAACGCAATTCCATAAGAATTTCCCATCTGTCTGGCTCAGCACTGCCATCCCTCCGACCGGTAGCTCCCGAGAGGGATGCGTACAGCCATTGAAAGTCTCTGACACACGCTGGGGTCGCTGATCGCCTTTTTTTTTCCCCTGCTCTGTTCTTCTACAGTGCTGGCCCAGCATTCCTGAACCCTTGTGTGTTTGTGGTCCATTCTGGGAGTTTAAGGCATCAGGCTGCGTCTGGCCTACAATGCCCCGGGATTTACCCACTTCCCAAACGGGAATCTTCTCAAAGCTCACGACTCCCATGTGCTATACGAGAAATCCAGCCGAATGGCCTTTATTATTATCAATCTGGTCGCGTTGGGTGTGGCCGTGGATGATCCTGCACAAAGACATTCCTTTTCCTAAGGGATTTTCCTAGTTCATCCCTGGGTGGCTGGGGGGGCACTGGTTCTGGGGGCCGGGCTTTTTGCGTGCTGGGGGGGGGGAACCGCTGCCGAAAAACGAACCGAGCAGCAAGGCGCGGGAGCAAGGGCCGAGAAGGAGACTCGAAACCCCAGCATGTGGTGGGTCGCCCAGGGGACCGGTCTCGCCGCGAGGCCGGGGATGCGGCCTACACTCCTCCAGGGGCAGGGTTAGCGGGGCTCGTTCGTACCGGCAGCAGTATTTCATTTGCTCACTTTCGCTTTCTTTGTTTCTGCCCACGTCCTCTGGCCTAACCAGTGACCGCTGTGCGGTATTTATTTATTTTTTCCAGGAGAGATTTCCAAGAGGCCTCAGTCCTCTCGGCTCAAAGTAAGGAAGTGATGGGGGGGGTTCAGCATTCTGTTGAAGTTCAGGATTTTTCCAGAACTGGTAACGAAGGAGACCACATTTTTTTTAGGTAATGAGAGACCAATTTGGTGATCTTTTTTTTGGCGTTGTTGACACCTTTCACGCCATTTGCGAATTCGTTTAAAAGGCTTTAACTTCTGCAATTGTGTCCTGTCCTAACTTATGTGCGACCCCTTTACCGACGAGCTTCAGAGCTGTGTGTGACGTTCATTTGTATCCCTGCCTTTCGTCTCCAAGACGCATGTGACATCGGCGCGGTGTCCAGCAGGTTTGCCTGTTGAGCATCAGGGTGTGAGAGAGAGGGAGAAAGAGCCTGGCGTTCTTATGATATCGATCAGGGGGATAACTCCTGCATCAGAGTAACACAGATTGGCACCCCTTCCTCCCCCTAACCTGACTGCCCTGCAAGTGTTCGTTTAGTAGCAGTCCTACAAGAGGGCTTTGTCCTCTGACCCTCTGACCTCCTGCATTTGTGCCCTAGGCCCCCCTGACTGTCTGTTCATGCCAGACACACATGCCTTCCCTCTGGCCAGTTTATGGTGTTCCTCCTCTGTAGTCCTTCCTGAAGAGGCCCTCTGAGGCTGCAGACATGTGGGAGGGAGGGATCAGTGCCCTCCAGGGCCACCTGGCTAATGAGGTCCTCCAAAGACCTGGCAGGTCGGATCTGCACAGGGGGTTTCTCAATTTTCTGTTCAGTTTCAATTTCAAGAAGCTTTATTGGCATGACTGATGAATTACAGCGTTGCCTAAGCATATACATTTAAGGTCTTAACATTTAAATGCAGACACATCATAAGACATTTACAAACAACCTACGGAGCATGATTGGGAGACAGGCTCGCTGTTCCTCAGGCTGTGACAGGAGATCACGTACTGGGCTGCCAGTTCAGCTGAGTTCCCTCCCCCCCTCTCCCGGTAGGATGGGGAGCTTTTCCGATTCTGGCAGGTGTGGGATTCTCCTCCTCCCATCATCTCCTCCTTGTTCAGCTCCTCTTTAATTGCTGAGCTGTTGGAAGTGCTCAAAGGGGTTAGTGGGTTTTTTTCTAACGTGCACAGCCGCAGTTGGAGTGTGAACAGTGAGTGTGAACAGTGTGAGTGTGTGTGGTGCGCTACACCAGGAAGCACTAGAGGTGCTGGAAATAACAGCCTACAGCTTTTCCAGTCTGTTCTCCCGAGGGCTCAAGCGCAAGCCATGTCTGAGCTCTTATCTCGGTCCCCAGCCGTGAGTCCGCAGATCCCCAGCATGCGGCAGGGCAGCTGCGCTCCCCACATTGACAGACCCCCAGCAGCGAGCGACTGGGGCTGCTGAGGTCAGCATGGAGGGATGATTGCTGGTCTGCACTCCGAGGCCTGCAAGCACTTAGCGTGCCGGAGAAGGCAGTGCATTCTAGAAGGAAACCCGCTGAGCTGCCCTGCACAAAAAACAAAACCCAGCATACATCTGGAGTGATTTTCTGTTCCTGGAAAGCCTGTTTCCAGCTAGTGCTGATTAGCTGAAGCTGGAAGTTACAAAAAAGGAAAAACGACATTTTTTTTTACTTGCTAGCAAGCGCACTCGTCAAGTTTTGCACAGAGATTTTGCCGGAGCGACCCGCGAATGGGGCTGGGCTGCTCCCTGTGGGATCGTTCGGAGAATTTCTTTCCTGGAGCAGGGGCTGCACGTCGGTGCTCCGAAAGAGACCCCGGGCTTCTCTCCTGAGTGGGAACCGGTGGGGCAGAACCAGGGCTTGGCGTGAAGCACGCCTGTGATTGTCCTCTGTGAGAGAGAGAGGGAATTTCATTGTTTTCCCATCATGGGCTGGGCGCCGTGTTGGAAGAGTTTCAGGACACTTTCTTGGGAGGCGTAGCCTAGGAAGCGCTGTCAACACTATGTTAATAACCGCTGGGGAGGTACTAATGGAGCATATTAATCAATACTGGACAAAAACAACGAAATGCCAAATTATGCTGGCAGCCGCAGCTGAAATGCATTAAAAAGAAAACAATCACATCTGTCTTTTATTCCCTTCATCTGCAATTCTAATTGGGTGCAAGCACGTCATGCGATCTGCACAGGGTGGACCCTTAACCCTTGCTTGGACGCTGTTGGGCTTGAGCTCTGCGGGACCTGTATAAATCTGAACTTGTGCGTCAGTAGCACCTTTTATGGCCTTTATCCATGCCTCCTGCTTCTCCGATATGTTGGTGTACTGATGTCAACAGGTGGGCTCCGGTGAGCTGCCCCTGTATGTGTGTGAGTGTGATAGGATGTTAGGATTTAGCTTTGCCAGGGAAGTTTAGGGAATGGATTAGTTCATTTTTGATAAAGCGCAGGGTCCTTGCGCTGAGATGAGTGTTGAGCCTGAGCCCTTTGCCCATCACGGGTCATCTGCTGCCAGATCTGTTCGGGATTTCTCCCGGCTGATCGAGCCAAGTATTTCCGGAGCACTGGATTCTTTGTCTTCCGAATCGGGGAAGTTTTTTGGCCCAGCAACAGACCCCTGCACACAGTGTTTTGTTACAGAAGCTGAACTGCCGACGAGAGTTTTCCTGCTCTTGTTTAAAACGCCACTTCAGTCTTAAAGAATAGTTTTAGTTCGGCACATAAAACCCCTTGTTGCAAGGCAGGCCGGGGTCTTGACTTAACCTCTGAAAGATGAGTTTTTTTACTTCTTTTTTTTTTCCTGCAGGAGGCTTCTTTCAAGAGACTAAGTGAAATGCGTAGATCAATTAGAAAGTGGAAACCAAACCACCTGAACGGGCTCGTCTTCTGCGCTGTGTGGGGAGTTTAGCTTACACTCAGATTTACTTTACTTGTGGCCCCTCCAATCCGCTGTTACAGAATTTTGCTGTAACTGGCTCTGTCATTAACGGATGCAGAATTAAACAGGATCAGTGCTGCAGTTAAAGAGCTCCTGCGGTGGAGTGGGTTGGAGGGGCATGCGGGATGAGTTTCTCAGGCACTTACCGTCTTCCTCTTGATTGCACTGCTGTTGCCAGAACTGCAGTGCGGAAATCTCCTCTTGCGGTTCTGCGATGTAGTTTAAAGGACTGATGTTGAACATGCGGAGTGGCACATGGTGGGGTTTTTTTTGTCTACTGCAATGGGCAGCATCTCAAGCGGTGAACTATTGCATCGTGGGCCTGGGTGCAAGTCTGCCGCACGTGTCACTGCAGGGAGGAGGGGCAACGGTGGCGCGGCTGGGCGGTGGCTGTGGCCGGAGGAGGAGGAGAAGGAGGAGGAGGGGGGTGGGGCAAGAAGCAGCTGATGCCACGAGGGGCGCTCTCAGGGACGTCTGGTGCTGCTGCTGCTGCTGCCCCTCTTGGCCAGAGCACATCGCCGTGAGGAATCAAAACTGCGGAAGTCGACTCTTCGGGATGTTTTTTTCTGATTTCTGGATTAGAGGGTCCCAGCTTGATAGGATCCATGTGATTGCACTGTGCCAGTGCCTGGAATGTCCGGAATGTGCTGGGCCCATTTAAGGAAGGAGAGGGAGAGACGGGGCAGGC
Organism: Lepisosteus platostomus; assembly: GCF_059453375.1. Lineage (NCBI taxonomy): Eukaryota > Metazoa > Chordata > Actinopteri > Semionotiformes > Lepisosteidae > Lepisosteus > Lepisosteus platostomus. The sequence continues at coordinate 8,633,487 of NC_142632.1, forward strand.
CAGCACTGTTGCACTCGCTGACTGAGAGCTGCCTGCTGGAGCAGAACGACTTCACTGGTGCCTGGGCTGTAGTTCCACTTGCTCAACAGTGCCACTAGGTCATCGACCCTGATACTGAACTGTGCACAGCGCCCTTGTGCTTCAGGACCTGGGTGCTTTTAGTGGTGTGAACGATGTGGTTTGCATGTCTTTTGCAAATTGCTCAAAATCCCCTGTCCAGCTAGGTGTACCTCGGGGATCATTTAATAATATGCAGTGGATATCAGAAGTCTGCACACCGTTATTGGCTGTGCACAGGAGATCCCCTCGCACTTTGACTGAGCTTGACTGAGCTCTTCTTTGCAGAAGAGTGGGATAAAAATGCAAAATCCAGTTGTGGTAAGTTGATAGGCACCTATACAAACAGACTTACTGCTGGAGTCAAAGCAAAAGTTACTTCCACAAAGTATAAAGGCTGTGCACACTTTTATGCAGCCACGACATTGGAAGTTTCTTATTTTTCATAATTTTTCCTAAAAATGAGCCATTTTGTTTCACTGAAATATTGTTGGTTACACGATCTTATTAAAGGTGAAAAAAGGTCTGACATGATTTGTCTGGGTTTCAGCTCTTTCATCAAAAACAAGCTGGACTTTCATTAAGGGTGTGTAGACTTTTGATATCCACTATAACTAATAATAGGAGCCTCCTTGTGTTTACGATAATCAGTCTTGGCCTCAGGTGTGCAGAGCCTGACGTAGATGCTGTAGCCAGTGTGGGAGTCCGGAAGGGAAGATGGGAGCTGCTCATTTTCATATGTCCTTATGCCTTCAGACCGGCTTGCCGGCAAAGGCTGCTGTGACCCCCTCCTGCTGGGCTGGGGCTGCTGAGTGCCTGGCGCTCCACGTCGGCGCTAATCTGCGGATTGATCCCTCTTTGTATCCATATTATTCTGGGATCAGAGTGGGAATTGAAGCCGGCGCCTGTTAAATGAATAGGTTCATACGCTAAGCTGCTTGTAAGACTCCGCTGGGGCTTTCAAGTGGAATGGGAAGCGGGCGAAGTGTCCGGGCAATTGGAGACGCCTGCTTCTCGGAGGAGAGCTGGTTGGCGAGAGCTGTGACTGTCCGAGCGAGGTGGGGGATGATCCCTGGAAAAAAGAGGAGAGGAAAATGAAGGTGGGGGTCTTTTTTGGGGGTTTTGGGGTATTTGAATCAGTTTTTTTTATGTGTGTGCATGGCATGGTATTACTGCCAGAGATCTCTGTGCTTTGAGCCTCATTCTTGCCTTCCCTGGGTCTCCCACAGTTTGTGGTGCACCTTCCCAGAAATCAGTGCACCTCTCTGTGTGCAGTTGCCTCCTGTATTTTCCCGAATACAGTGGCAGGGGTACCTTATCTGCATCGAGTGCATTAAGCCTCAGCTCTGGGCTCTGCATGGTGCTCATGGCCAGGCTGGCAGAAATGATGGTCATAATGTTACTATAATGAAGGGTCCTGCCTGCTGTGTTAAAATGCTCTGTCTCCTGAAGCATGCCTGTATCTGGTAGCCTGGCCTTGGTGGTGGTGCCAGGGCCTGATGCAGACACTGACGCAGGAGGCTAGTACACAGTATAGGTTGCAAGTGTGGGCGTCGTGGGGGAAAATAGAGGCTCTCGGGTTTGAGTGTGCTCCGCTTTGTGCTTGGTGTTTGCATCCTGGTTTGGTATGCAGCGAGCTTGGCCTACGCTGGCTCCTGGAATCCCAACCAAAAAAAGGGGGTTTGTGGGGAGCGCGGGTCGCGTTCCTCAGCCTTGATTTCGTCATCCCGATTCTGGGATTGACTGTGCTAGTGCCTCACTGGGCTGGGGTGGGCGTGAGTGAGCTGACCCTCTGCCTACTGCTCAACAGCGCCCCCTGTGGCTCTCCCTAGTGCCACATTCAGCACCGATTTATAGTAAGAGGTTCTTGTCGGGACTTTCTTTAAAAAAAGCTTTGCTCAGTTAAAGGTAATGAGGGATACACTGTATGGGAAAAAGTTAGAGGGCAGAGGCTGAAAGAGCCCCAGCAAGAGTTGAGGGTGTGAGAGCTCTGTGGACGGTAGAAGACTCAGCTGTGGCCTCGAACCCGGGGCAGTTGTCTGTGAGCTTGAGATTTAGACAGGCTGGCCGAATTCGAACGTGTAAACAAATGCGGACTGACCCCACCGCCCCCCACCCCCCATCCCAGCCCCCTTAGAGGTAGAGGCCGGTCTCCTCGGGCTCCCATCGCGCAGCAGGTTCGAGCCGTGTCGGGTCTTACTCGCTGCCGGTCCCCTCATGCGAGCGTTCATCTTGGTACCGTGTGGCAACATGGGATACCATTGGAAAATGAAACCCGCGGCGTTTTTCTCCGACGGGATTCCGCCTTTCCGGGGCTGTAGATGAGCTGCCGAGAGACTGAGCTTGCCTCTCCGGCGAGAAACCGAGTCCTGGTTCTCTCCCCTTCTCGCTCGCCAACGCGGCGGGGGGGGCTGCCAGGTACGCTCCGAGACCGTCTTCCAGCGCTGGGTGGTTTAGACCAGCAGGTTTCCCGGGGAAGCCGTCCATGACGTGTAACTTCACCTGCTAATCGCCGAATTCTGTCAGAAGGTTTTCATCTGCCGCCGGAGTCCCAGCGCAGAGGCTAAAAAAAAAAAAAAAGGAGTTAATTGTTAGCTGGCTCCTTTCGTGCGCCTGTTTGTTTTAAATATGGGAGCCGTGGGAGAAAGTTCTGGAAAGTAATCTGACAGTGCAAACAATGCAATCCCTTTCCTTTGGCCCGTTGGCCTGCTCCCCCAGCCCCCTCCCCGCCCTGCTCCGGTTTGTCAGCTGAAAAAGTCCAGCCAATTTAAATACAGGGCCAGGGCTCAGAGCACGGGCTCTTTCCGAGGCAGAGTTTACGCAAGTCCGAGATAAAGCAACAGTATAGTGTTCAAATAAAGCTCTGACCCCTCTGGTGCCGGTCACGGCAAAAATCTGTTTCTCTTTTCCTGTTAGTTTAAGAATTTGACACACGAAACGTTCCGGACCTGGAATATTCCAGCAAGTTTTCTTTCTCTTCCTTTCTCCCAGAGGCAGTGAAGTTTCTGGACAGCCCACAAAGGAGATAAAAAGCCAAAGTCACGAAATAAGTCGCTAAGTTGTGGGCGCCTTAAAAAATATTCTTTAAGCTTGGCTAAGTTTTTTTTTTTGGTCATGAAAGGGCTATTTTTGGCTCAGAGGTCAGAGGTTAGCCAGTAGCTTGGTGGTCCTCTTTGGGAAGACAAGTGATACAAAAGCTTGAAATAAAAATAAGTCATCAGCGGTCATTTCTTTAATGGGCTTTTGCTCCTCGACTCTGTACTTTTAAAAGGGCCTGTATGACTCCAGCTTAATATTTAGTTTTAATCGTAACATCAAAGATCTTTGTGCTGATCCAGGTAAAGTACATTTTGCACAGCCAAAGGAGAGGAAATCTCAAGACTTCGGGAGTGTTTGCTAAAGACGAGAGAGAGAGCCTTTCAGGACAGGGCATGTCTGTTGTCCAGGGAAAAGCCTAGGACTGTTGGCACAGGTCAGATGATGCAGAGGTCACTCAAAATCTAGTTACCTTTTGGCGTGTTTTTTTTGGCACTATTTTTCGAATTCTCCCAGTGGGTGTTCCCTTTTCCTGTTCTTGAAAGATTTTTCTTTCCCCAGTGTTTGGTTTCCTTTCAGCTCGTTACCCAGCAGGAGCAGGCAGTTTGTCCCAGTTAGCCAGCTCAGCTGTCCTGGATTATCAGATTGCTGGCCAGCCTGTTCTGCCTCCTTCAGGTTTCTCCACATTGCCAAGGTGCCCTGGGGACTTTAGAACAGAAACCAGCCAAGCCAGTGATCGATCCTTCAGTTACCTCTTGAAGCGTTCAATTTTCACTTCACTTTGACTTGTTTGCCGTTTTTTCTTTGGGTAGCTTTGACAAAAAAGAAAAGATTTTGACAGTTTTGTCTTGCAGGTTTATTCCCTGTCTCAGCTTGTAGTGTAGAAACCCTGTCAACGCACACGGGAGAGGGCAGACTCCTGTGATCCTGCCCCCCTCCGTGCCGCTCATCCTATAACAACTTGCAGGCAGCACAGACCCTTGCCGGAGGTTCAGCGCCAACAGAACGAGAACCTCCAGCCTGCAAGTGCCTGGGAGGCCACAGAGGGCGCTGTGTCCCCGAGAGCTGACTAATCCCACCCTGCCCTCTGCAGCACTCGGCCGATTGGGGAATCTTGGTTACAGTCGATCCCTAATATGGTCCAGGCTCAAACCCTGATTGTGGAGCTCGACCTGCACTTGGGAAAAGTGCTAACGTCTTGAGCCACTCAGGAGGCCCAGGGGGTTGATATTTTTAATACACACTGGGTGTGTCCCTTTGGCATTGGGATGCCAGAATGAGTATTTTGTGGATCTGCGTTTCTGTGCATTTGGATGCAAATAATATTTCATTAGATTTTAGATCCGTCCCTAAGTGAGTGAGCTTTGAAATCTTCGGCTTTGGCTTCAGTCTAATTTTGCGGCTCCTGTCTGCGTAGTCGGACGTTCTCAGGTAGAGCTGTAGCATTCTCTCTCGTTGACGCAGGGCGCTCTACAGTCCAGAGCAATCCCGAACAGGATTTGAAGCATACCCTGGCTCTTCCTGGGGCGCCTGGCGCCTTTGTAAGCGATAAGGCTACACGCAGGGCTCGTTTAACACTCTGTTATTAATTTTGGACCTTTCTGGTCCATGAAAATCCAGACAGCAGGATCGCTGGCGCTGCCTGGTACCTCTTAAAAGGCCGTAAAGGGAGGTTTGTGTCCCCTTACCCGAAAGAGCTCAAGGGATGCCAGCAGGGCTTTGAGGTGCTGCCCCCTAGTGTGCCGGATGATTCCAGAGGTCCGGCTCTGAAACTGAGCTCTGTGGAGGATCAAGTGTTTTTGTTTCCACATTTATCATTCCCTGGCTCTGCCACCCATTTCCATTTCATTCAGAAGCTCATTTCCTGTGGAACCGGGCTTCTGGTTTATGACTGCAGCCCGATCTGTGCCACGTTTTTTTTTTTGGCGAGAAAATGTTCCGTTTCGGGGGTTTTTTTTGGAGCCAGAGAGGAGCGAGCGAGCAGGCGAGGTGGTTCTCCAGCGCTGGATCCTGCCGGTCCCCTGTTAGGAAGGTAAATAGAATTCAAGTGTAGGCGCCCGGGGAGGCAGAGCTAGGGCCTGAGCACAGGGCCTCGTGAAGGCAGGCTCTGAACGGGAGAGGCCAGCTCCAGATTTATTGGCTGTGTGGAAAGGGAACAGTGGGAGGGGGGGCTCCACTCTCTCTCTCTCCTGTGGGGGTGGGAGGGAACATTGTTTTGGCCGCCAAGACTGGCCCTTTCCTTCCAGCCTCCAATAGAGCCGCCGAATGGCTCGTCTTCAGTCCCCCCCCCCCGCTGCTGGCTTGAACGTTTCGTTTTCTCTCCTCTGTTTTGTGCCCCACCCCCCCCTCCTCTTCCCTTTCACCTACCTCTGGGGTGTGAGTACCATCCAGGCCCTGAGGGTGAGGTCGTGGCATGTATATGAACTATAGAAAAGCCTTTGCCACAACCCGTAAATTAGCACGCAAGTGCGGGCTAGTTAACACAGTACTGTATGGAGATCATCTCCAGCTCCGAGCTCAATTGCAATGAAAAAACATACAGAACAGAACTGGAGAGCAGCTGAATTTGTGCTCAGTAGGGTGGGGAGTAGGGTGCCCTCCGCTGTGAGCGGACTGTCGCTTCAGAGAGCACAGCCTCCGACCTGGAGCAGAGCTGACTTGGTCAAAAGCTCTGCTAAATGCCCCCTTTCCAGTCGGTGCTGTTATAACCCAACAGCTGGCCGTGCACGCTGTATAAGGCGGGGGGGTTTGTATGATATGCGGGTCTCTTTCCTGCAGTCGTCAGTTTGAGTGCCAGTGATTCTAGAGCGGAGCTGGAGCAGAGCGGTGGCACTTTGGCTAACGATCTGCGCCACTGGCTGGGGGGTCGCCGGTTCAAATCCTAATTCCTCATGCAAGAAATCGTCTATTGCCAATAAAGTGATCTTCTGCAGCAGCTCTTTGAAAGTGGTCGTGCTGAAACGTGGTCGGTTGTCTGCCTCGTTCTTATATTGCATTTTAATGTCCACCCGTGTACAACCGGGAGTTCACCCGAGACGAGCTCGGAACTAGACTCCTGCTTTTTGGAACTTTTTGGCCGGGATAAGCCAAGCAGGTGCTTAATCTGAAGCCGAAACCATCCGACACTACCAGCAGCATAGTTCCACTGGCTCCCGTTGCAATCTGGCTGGAGCGTTTCAGATTTGACAGTGATAACTGGGTGAACAGGAGTGATGCTGCACACGTGCGACAGCGTGCTTTTGTGCACCCAGCTCCTCTGTTCACATGCAGCAGTCTCATTCTCCCTCAGGCTTCTGACAAAGACCCTCAGATACGGGCACCTCAGTTCTGACAGAGACCCGCAGACAAGAACAGGACACCTCAGTCGTCTGTAGACCCCTGCTTAGAAACCCATGGGCCCAGAAACTCAAATTCTATTGGCTGTTCCTGTGCAGTACCGAGTTAGCTGAGGTGCCTTGGCACCTCGAAGGATTTCTCAGGAATTAGAGGGTATTCCTTTTCGGTGGCAGGCTTGCTTTTGAAAGATCCCAGAGTATCGCCTGCCTGCCTGCATGGCGTGACTTGACAGAAATAGCAGGTCCACCCAAACGAGTTTTCCTTTTCTTTTTGGAACTCTTCTTGAGTTCCACTGCTCTGGGCTTGTGTCCAAAACTGGACCAGACTGAGAGGCCGGGGTAAGAGAACGCAGGCTGTGAGGTTGTTTTTTTTTTTTTAAAGAAAATTCTCTTCTCCTCACCTGCGGTTTTGCATACTTGCGGCCTCGCGGACAAGACTGGCCTGAGACTCGCTCTCGAAACTTCTAGAACATTCCCAGAGGCCCGAAGGTTCACGGGAGTCTCCGCTGGTCATTAAGACTCCTCGTATCTCTTCCCAGATCTTCTTTCACTCTGCATGGGGACGGTCGCTCGCAGTCCAATGCTGCCTGGGGTTGACGTGTTTGGGATAAAAGCCTTCTGCCCACAGCAAAACATAAATGAAGCAAAAGACGAGCGTCAGTGATGCAGTAATGCACGATCGTTTCACCATCGTGGCCACCATCAACACATCCTTTTGCACGTTCGTGTGCGTACTGTAGTCTCATCACGTCTTCCTGAAGATCATTGCACTCTGTCGTTGCTTTTTTTTTAGAATACTCCTTTTTATAATGTAAATCTGCAGTGCAGTATTTTCTGGTGAATTCTTGTGTTAATTGGCGGACTTATTGATTTGCATGGTGTTAGGTATACCTGTGATATATATATATAGTATTTAGAGACGGGGACACTATACTGTAAAAAGGCGCCGTCCTTCGGATGAGATGTAAAACCGAAGTCCTGACTCTCTGTGGTCATTAAAAATCCCAGGGCGTTTCTCTTAAAGTGTCCTGGTCAAATTTCCCCCTGGCCTTTACAGATCTTGGCCTCCTAATAATCTCCATCTCTGAACTGGCTTCATCCCTCTGCTCTCCTCCCCACTGATAGCTGGTGTGTGGGGAGCGTTCTGGCGCTCCAGGCGGATGCTGCACACTGGTGGGGGTGGAGGGGATCCCCATTACCTGTAAAGCACTTTGAGTGGAGTGTCCAGAAAAGTGCTATATAAGTATAAGCAATTATTATTAATAATAATATTATATACAGGACAGCTTTCTCCCAGTGTCTGCAGAGTTCAGGAACAGATCCCCTGTGCACCAGGAGCACTGGTTATATTGAAGATGTCTTTCCTGAACTTTCCTGCCTGAACTGTCACTCAGGCTGTGCGAGTCAGAGTCTCACAGGAGCACGGCTCTTATTTTTGGGCGTCAAACCCCAGAGGACTGCGGCAGTTTGCGATCTTACTCGGTATTCCCAGTTCAGCGTCAAGCAAGCTCTTGGCGCTCCTGGACTGTTCTGAGGTTATAAATCTGTGTGCCTGCTTCTTTCTGTCCTCCTCCTAGTTTGCTCGCATCTCCTTGATTGTGCAAAGCCCGGGCGTATTTCAGTCCCGTTTGCTCCCACAGAGGAAATTCCCGACAGGAGAGCTGGAGGGCTGCCGAGCGGCTGCATGCCTTAAACATCGGCTCTGGGAGGCCGATCTTCCGAAGAGCCGAATTCCTGCAAGATTTCTTGCCGGCGCGAATGCGACTACGCAGGGGTGCAGGGGAGGCTGGAACTAGTCCGCAGCTCTGATAGGCTGGAAGGCGGTCCCAGCTTTCATTACGTTATGTGACAGAGGCATTTGATTTAAAACCTGAGTCATAAAGCAGGGAAATGTTAACTAGGCCGGTCTCCTTTGTCCTTATTCCGTGTTTTGTAGCTCAGGGCCGTGCCTGTCGGCGGAGAGCGTTCTCGGCCCTATAAAGACCGTTCCCGCAGCACTGCTCAGCAGAAAGGGAAGCAAATTGTTCTGTACAGCAGAAGAGCTTTACTGTTTCCTGTTATTCTGTGGGTATGAATGCTCCTGCAGTCTCGGGGCTGTGTGCCTCCCGCCGATACCTCCCCTCCTGACGTTCTCAGGCTGTGGGAACAGCCGGGAACAATGCCGGCCTTTCTAATCCCCTCACCTCAGTCTCTCCAGCAACATCCAGCCCCAGGCCTGAGGCCTTGTGTTAATATGGGTCTTGTGTGCGAGTGTTTGTATTGTGTGGCTCTGTGTAGGTGTCCAGCAATGTGTGTGTGTGTGTGTAGAGATCTTGGGGGTGGGGGGGGGTGTTTAACTCATGGGCGTGCAGATCTCGGCGCAGGCCTTCTCTGTCAGGCACAGGGAGAGGAAGGAGGGTTCTGGGAAGGGAGAGAGCCGGGTCTTACTTGGGCTGCCCTGGCATAAGTCAACAGGGACGACAGGTGCCCAAAAACATGCTCCTTTTTTATGTGCAGTTTCTGAAAATTGGGTTTCCCCCTGGGGCGCTCCTGTTCATTTTCACCACCAACCCCTGATCCTGATCTGCTTATCGTGGGGGTTCTCTGGTCGGAGCTCTAGGGATTTCTGTATGGCACAAGAGAGAGACGGAGACGATATCGGGGCACAGAAAGCTCTTCATCTCCGGCATCATTGGAGATGTGGTCAGAAGATCAACAGACTTTTTTTTTTTTACTTTACAGGTTGTAAAGGAAACTTGTTTTGAGACCAAAATCCTCAGCAGGAACCTCCTAATAATGAGCCTGCTGCTGTGGAATCATTCCCTTCGTCTCCTGTCGCAGTTGGGAACAAATTGGGAGTGTTTACTTTTTTCTGTTGGTGGGCTTTTGGGGGTGGGGGGTTCGTTACCTCGACAAATGAAATTCCCTGCATCACTGCGGGAGAAGCAGTGGAGGGAGAAGGCGTGTGGATTGTTGCAAACTGGGAACGCAACCCTGATATGAAATAATAAAAATAATTGCTTAAACTTACACAGCGCCCTTCTGGACACTCCACTCAAAGCGCTTTACAGGTAATGGGGATCCCCTCCACCACCACCAGTGTGCAGCCCCACCTGGATGATGCACCAGTACTCTCCCCACACACCAGCTCTCAGTGGGGAGGAGAGCAGAGTGATGAAGCCAGTTCAGAGATGGGGATTATTAGGAGGCCATGACTGGTAAAGGCCAGGGGGAAATTTGGCCAGAACTCTGGGGTAACACCCCTAGTCTTTTAAAGAAACGCCCTGGAATTTTTAATGACCACAGAGAGTCAGGACCTCGGTTTTACGTCTCACCCGAAAGACAGTGCCCTTTTACAGTATAGTGTCCCCGTCACTATACTGGGGCATTAGGACCCACACAGACTGCAGGGTGAGCGCCCCCTACTGGTCCCAGTAACACCTCTTCCAGCAGCAACCTTAGTTTTTCCCAGGAGTCTCCCATCCAGGTACTGACCAGGCTCACACCCGCTGAGCTCCAGTGGGCTGCCAGTTGTGAGCTGCAGGGTGACGTGGCTGCTGACAAAATCTTCAGATCAGTTCAGTCTGGCCCACCTGTCTTTCTTTCTCTGCTCATTCCGTTCTGGATCGGTTCGGGGAACATCTCCAGTGAAGCTGAACCCCCTCGCAGCGTCTCGGATATCGCATCTCTCTGCGGTTTTTAAACAGGGCCGCTGTCACCCAGGGAGCTGACGGGCGAGTGTCCGGAGTGCGCCGGGGTGCAGCACAGTGGAGGAAAGGGTTTAAACTGAGCTGCGTGGTCAAGACGCCCCAGCTTCGGCCACTCGGCCCAAATTCACCTCGAGTCGCGCTCCTTCTTGAATAAGCCACACTGTGTATGTTCGTGTGTGTGTTCGTGTGTATCTTCAGCAGTTCCCGCTGTGAAGAGTTTAACCTGTTACAATTCACCAGGCGGAAGCCATCGCAGAGTTAAACCCTGGTGACCGGCTCTTTATAAATGCTAATATCGGCCCGGAGTGACTGTATGACAGGTGGCGGGGATTAAACGAGTTTTTGAAACGAGAATTTTTTTTTTGTCATGCAGAGATCCTTTCAACCTGATTAAAGTCGTAATTATTCATCCATTATCCCGTTAAGCGTTAAATTGCCTTTTTTTTCCCCTCCTTCTCGGAGCCGTGACTTCAGAAAGCCGCGAGTGGCGTGCGGTAACTGTGGATCAAGCCGTGGGCGCGGAGCTCGGCGATGCCCCGTTAATGCCGGGGGCGTGGGGGGGGGGGGGACGACGACGTGGCGGGACGGATTAGATTTACTAACCGCCGCAGCGTGCCTCTGCGGACACGTCCGTGCAGCTGGGGAGTCAGAAAGACGAGCTGCTCCCGTCCCAGCTCCGCCGCCTCCTCCTCCCGCGGCAGCGAGACCCCACGTCCCGAGCCCCCCCGTGGCCCTCCGTGGCCTCCCGCCCCGCGCTGGGACAGGCCGGCGGTCTGGACAGCCGCCAGCCGCTGGTGCCGCCCCGGTTCGCGGCTCCGCGGCTTCGAAAGGGAGGAAAACCACACGAGCCTCGGAGCACAGCAGCCGGGCGCTGGAGCAGGAAGGATTAGGTGACCCAGCTTGCACTCTGAGGGGGTGTCGAATCAAAGGAGAAAAGCACATGTTTCTCACTCGTGTCAGACAGAGTTCCGAGAAGGCTCGGGAGAGCCTGATCTGCGCGTTTCTCCTGCAGCTCAGCGGCGAAAAGCTTTAATATTCCCATTTCCTGGTTATTCCCGAAGTATAGGTCTGTTGGTGGCTTCTCTTATTCTGTTTATTGCCTTGAATGCTGTGCAGTGTTCCCTAGCATTCCCTAGGATAGACTCAATCTTCCCCTCCTCTCTCTCCTCCCCCCCAAAAAAAACAACAAATACCCCAAAGGTGCAGAAGTTTTAGTCAAGGAGGTGTGAGGTCAGGGCCCTTTCAGAGTCTGTTCCAGTCCAGATCTTCGCTCCAGCCAGCTCCTTAAATCGCTATCCTGATCCTACAGTTTTAGCACTAAGGAGCTGGTTGGAGCAAAGATGCGGAGTGGATCGGCTCGGAAGGGCTGCGAGTTCGTGTCCCTGCCTGGGGGGGGGCGGGCAGATGTTCTGTGGAAAGCGAGGTCAGGGGTTAAAGACGCTGCATTGCAGAGCATCGCCAGCGACTCAATCCACAAGTCACATGGGCCCCACGAGCCCGTTTCAGCTTGTAGCTGCCACTCATTTTGGACTCGGATGGAAAATTGGAATCAAATTATCTTCCTGTTTTCTCTGGGATTGTTCAGCTAGAGTCACAGTTAATTGCCCTTGCAAGACAGCTGCATGGTAATTAAGGCGGCATTGCTGACCTGCAGCCTGGCTTCCCTGATGTATTTTTAGGCAGCAGCAGCAGCTCCAGACTCTGCATGTCAGTCCCTTGGCTAATAGACACTGCAGCCATTACAGGAGTATTTGGGCCAAATCCAATTAAGAGCAGAATGTCTCCCTTCTCTCCGCGTGGCATCTGGCTTCAAAACGAGCTTAACAGGGCGACTCTTGACGTTGGCCTTGTTCGCCCCCTGGTTGACTCCAGCGATCTCCGAAGTGTTTGCAGATGTTTCCAGGTCTCTGACCTCCAGGGATCAGTCCCAGCTCCGAGACCGAAAGCCACATCTGTCTCGCGTCCTCCCAGCTTCATTAGAAGCGAAGTGGCCCTGCGGGGTTGGTCAAGGTTATGGGTTTGAGATGATGACTCTTCCCGAGTGGTGCTTGTTAAACCGGGAGGACGCGCTAAGGGGGCGCGGAGATTCCGTAAAAATACTTTTCGGAACGCTTCAGGAATGCTGCCTGCATCTTTTCTGCCTATGTAAATGTCTCCCAGGCTTCCGTACTTGGGAGTGGACAGTCTGTACTTGGGAACTCTTTTGATTGAAGTTAAAAGAAAAAAAATGAGCTTCTGGATATGGACGAGCCCTGCTGTAGTGAAATGAGCAGCCGCGATGTTAAAAGATGATAATGGCCGCAACTGAATGCCAGGCACAAAATTGAGGAGGCACGAACCCCACAGCATCTGGTACAGGCTGGCCTTGTGCACTCCGCACACTCCAGCTTTCCAGAGCCAGCAGTGACATACAATGATACAACTCGCCAGGAATTGCTCTCGGGAGGGGAGTTTACATTGTTCCCTGCAGGGTTTTCGCCTGCTGCTGTTTTTTTTTCTGCAGTATTCTGTTCGGCCCCTGCTGAAAGCTGCCCTGCCCTGTGTTTCGGCTGTGGCAGGGCATTAATAATGTTGCGCCCTGCTCAGGGACCACTTTTCTGGTGTTTCTTAGTAACGGGACCCAGGGACAAACAATGTTCTGCATAAAGGCACATACTGAGCCAGAGGGAAGCCCTGAGAGGGGGCTGTAACAGGAGATTTATGTGCTGTCGGGAGGAATCCAAGGGCCCCGAACATAATTTTTGGTCTCTTAGGAAGTAGGTTTGTACGGTGCCTTTATTAATTCTGCAGTTTACTTTGGACTCGGATCGGGGAAACAGAGCCTTTTGGGAGGGGGAACCGGGTCATTGCGTCATTTGGTATTGCAGAATTCGGGTCTGCTTGTGCCGAGCCGGAGAGCGACCCGGGAGTGTGTGTGTAGCTGTGTGTGACAGAAGCGTGGTCAAGCAGGAAAGACATTTATTAGTTCTGGCTTGTTTTTTAAAATTATTGCATTTTGCTTCAGATGAATTGTGCAAGGAAAGATGGTTGCTCTGTTATGTCTGTTTTTTTCTTCTCTCTTGCAGTTTGGTCTTGCTGTATAGGTTTATTTGCTTAATAGTTCAACGGAACATTTCTGCAGTCATTATTGAGGTTTTCAAGGTCTTTGAAAGAAATAATGGGGCCATTCAGAATTACCGGGGAGGGGGGATGGTTCTAGGATGATGTCAGACAGGCTCCTACAGAACTGCACTGAACTGGACTCTAATCTGAGCCCGTTTGCCGGTAAGTCAGACCCGTCTGCACAGCAGTTCAACTCAAAGTGCACTCCTGCAGTGCAAGCAAGTCGTGTTCCCGGATCTATCTATCTAGAAATGTGCCGCGTTGACGTTCGACTGCTCCTCTGCGCTGAGCGCCTGCCAAAGCTCATCGCATCACAGTCATCACGGTCTTGGCGTCCGAGCGCGAGGGTGGGTGGGCTGGGCTGGGCTCTGTATACAGGACTGCGGTCGGCCTATAGCAAGGAGGCCGAGCTTCTGCTGCGTCTCTGTTGTCTCCAAAGCAGTATCCACAGAGCAGAGACGGGGAGTGGGGGTCAGTGGAGGAGACGGAATCAGCGATCAGCTTTATAAATTAGTCTGGTCTTCGTTTTGGTTTTTAGTTCGATCCTTTTACAGACCCTTGTTGTTTGGGGGTGCCAAGTGGACTTCAAGGCAGCTTAAGCACGATCGCAAAAGAAGGGGTGCTCTTATAAGCTCCTCCGATTGCGTATTGATCGGAAGTTCTCACCCAGCTCTTCCCTTAAGGATCCCGGGAAGTCCCTCCAGTGATCTGGCTGCTCGGCTTGTTGCGGATGCCCCCGGATTGACTTGTGGTTTCCCAGGAGCTGGGCGCCACGCGCAGCGCTACCCTCCCTGTGAACTGTACCAGGGTGTCCCTCAGGCTCCGGGCACACCCAGCAAGGGCTGCGCGGAGACGTTCTCCAGCTCCGGCAGAAGACAGAGCTCCCGCTGTTGGATTCCCAGGTTGTGCCAGCGGGAAGGAAATGGGATGGGTGCCAGAAAGCTCTCCAGCGGGCGTTTGTGTAGGAAAAGCAGGAGATGGTCCCAAGGGCGGAGCACGTGCTTTGTTATACAGGCCAGACGGGGGGTTTTGCTCTGCGTGCGTTAGGTGTTCCGTCAGGTCCTGTAAATACTATTAAACCGGATAAAATTCCAAGGAGCCGGGGCTGTGCCTGCTGGACTGGGCGGCTAGGGTTCCTAGCGGTTCTGTGCGTTGGTTGCTGGCAGCTGCCAGGAACGCTCCGGGAAACTTCCTTTCCCGGGAGTCCGGACGCCGAACTGCCGCTCGGGCGGTGTTCTGGTGTAGGCCGCCTCCGTGACGGAGGCAGGCGAGGAGGAATCAGTGTGTGGGAAAGCGAAGAGCAGCTTGTTGGCGGAGCAGGAGGGACTGCGGCGTGTCCCAGATGCTCAGGACCTTCTCTTCTGCCGCTGCTGGGGGTGGGGTCCCTGTTGCTGTTTTCCCTCGAAGGCCCTGGCAACAGAAGGATAACATTTAAAAGGAGACTAAGTGGATTTAAAACCTTGTGCTGTGTAGTAGTAGTAAATAATTCCTTACACTTATATAGCACTTTTCTGGACACTCCACTCAAAGCGCTTTACAGGTAACGGGGATCCCCTCCACCACCACCAGTGTGCAGCCCCACCTGGATGATGCACCAGTACTCTCCCCACACACCAGCTCTCAGTGGGGAGAGTACTGGTGCATCATCCAGGTGGGGCTGCACTTGGACTTAAGTCCACTTGGCACCCCCAAACAACAAGAGAGCAGAGTGATGCAGCCAGTTCAGAGATGGGGATTATTAGGAGGTCATGATGGGTAAAGGTCAAGGGGAAATTTGGCCAGGACACCGGGGTAACACCCCTACTCTTTTCGAGAAATGCTCTGGGATTTTTAATGACCACAGAGAGTCAGGACCTCGGTTTTCCGTCTCATCTGAAGGACGGCGTCTTTTTTTTTACAGAAATAGTGTCCCCGTTACACACAGACCACAGGGTGAGCGCCCCCTACTGGCCCCACTAACACCTCTTCCAGGAGCAGCCTTAGTTTTTCCCAGGAGGTCTCCCATCCAGGTGCTGACCAGGCTCACACCTGCTGAGCTCCAGGAGGCTGCCAGTGGTGAGCTACTTTGCAGCCTGTTGTGAATCTGCAGGTCCCCCTCCATCTGTTTTTATATTTGAAGTCAGGAGAGGGCTTTATCTCTTATTAAGGAGAAATGTGCTGCACAGGCCCCCAGTGCAGACTTGTTGGGGTCTCCTGTGGCTTCCAAGATCTCCGATCTTGTGCCGCACAGAGCAGCGCGGAGCCTGAAGGGGCTCCGGATTCTCCTGGCTCAACGCAACGTGGCCCCCCCGCGCCCCTCGTTCCGCTGGCATCCTCTGGGGTACATCTGGGGGAGGTCTTGCAGTGCTTTAAATGAGATGGGTATTCAGCCTGGCAGTGCATCTCTGCTGTTCCCAGGTTTGGGGGTGAGGGGGCGGGAGTGGGGACACCCTCCACAACCCCCCCCCCCCCTTTCCCAGATAATGATAGAACAGAGCTCTGAAAGGAAATCCAGGATGCAGGGAAGAGCGAGGGAATTTGGAGAACGGCAGATTCCACCAGCTCCAGCTGAGAATACCGGTGTTCAGAGGCGCATGATGCTTGAGCGCTTATAGTGCGTGTAAGCTAGCTAACCCGGAGGTGCGCTGTCTGCATCCCAGTGTTTATACCTCGCCGGTGGAGCCTGTCTTGGGATCGGAACAGCGGAGGGGCTGTGGGGTCTGAATGCAGGCACACATCTTATTTAGATTCTGCCCCCCTCTAGGAAATGTCATCTCAGCCTGTTTATTTCTCTTGCCATTTGTGTCACTCAGACCCAGAGGGAACATCCTGGAAAACTGCTCGATCCTGTTATGTGGAACTGCGTTTAATTGGATTTGGTTAAAACGGCACAGACTCCGTGCGCCAGAGTGACAGGCAGGCCCTGTTTCACAAATCTGAGTCACAAGTGCAGGTTACCGATTCTTACTTCCCGAGGAATAACCAGGAGTACCGGCTGGAACGCTCCTTGTCTTGAATCTCAGTGGTCTGCTCTGTTGGAGAAGCACCCGAGAGGGAGACCGAGGAGCCTCTCTTGAGTTAAATTCCTGACAAAACACTCTTGTTTGCGGGCGAACCGCAGACTCCAAGATGAATACAAATGAACGTGTTTCGGCTGCGGCTGATTGTCATGAACCTCTTCGCAGTGAAAGGACACGGGAATAGACTGGTGGCAGAAAGGGGCTGTGCTGTTGATGAGTGTCACGTTCCCCACCTCAGGTTAGGAATGGAGGCTGATGGGCTTGATTTTTGTGTGGTCTCGGACGCTGCAGACAGCTAAATGAGTGTTGTCAGCCACTGCGGCAATCCGATTTTCTGCTTTGGGAGAATTATTCACTAATGCCCCTCCCCCCCCCCCCCCCATTCAGCACAAAAGGCGGGACGGTCGGCCCCCGTCCCATTGTCGAGCAGCCTCCTGCCTCATCGGCTCGCGCTCGCCTGAGCCAAGCCCCGGCCTTGCCCCCTTCTCTTCCCGAGCGGGCCGCCGTGTCTTTTCGTTTTGTGCCGTGAGAAGAAAACGGGGGGGGTGAGAGCTGGATCCCGTTCCAATCGGATCAGCGCTCCAGGCGGCAGCCCGTAACGGCTCCTCGGCCTCGCCCGCGGTTGTCTTTCCCTTCCGGTCCCTGGCCCTGCGGCTTCTCCTGCTCCCAGCCCACCTCTCCTTCCGCCCCCCGCGTCGGCAGGGAGCAGATCTCCAGCCCGAATTCGGGAGGGCTCACACGAGGGCTCACACGAGGGCTCACACGAGGGCTCACACGAGGGCTCACACGAGGGCTCACACGAGGGCTCACACGAGGGGTTCCCGCGCGACGAGCGGAAAACAAACCAGCAGCCACAGAGTACGCCGGCCTGTCCCTAGGGCAGAGTGCGCCCCGTCTTGCACCCCTTCATGCTGCTGCGGGACATCTGGCGGCCATCCTGGCCCCCTCTTCGAGGCCATTAAGGACCACCTCCGGCAGCCCAGGTGTTAAAACAGGAGCTCTTACAAATGATTTTGCTTGCGTGCGGCCTGATCGTGTTATAATTGCGATAATACCTTAATAGCTCTCCTGAGTGGACTGCATGGCTTTCTTATTGGGATTTGCACCAGTAAGTGGCTGGGCTGTAATACTTTAATTACCATGCAGGTTGCTCGTACAGTTGAGCCTTTTGTGTAGTTTCACCTTTGCCATCGTTTTTTGTTGCGTCAAGGCTGGAGCAGCTCCTGTTAACATCCCTGCACCTTTATTTGCACGTCAGGATCCCCGAATGACGTCGGACAATTCCGATCCGTTTCCTGCAGGCGATCTGAATGCTTTTTAAAACGGCAGGCAGACCGGCACTGTCGCTGCCGCCCCTCGTCTTTGTCGAGAGGCTGCTTTTCTGAACAGCTCGATCGCAGGTTGTGGTTGGCCCTAGAGGTCACGGGGTCACATCCTGTGATGCGGTGTGGCGCCGACAGACAGACCCGGGCGTCGAAGGTGACAGGCGTGTGTTTATATTTGCACATTTAAAATCGCCCTCCTGAAGGCAAAGCTTTTGGAAAGGAAAAGACTTGCGTTAAACCCCTTTGGGTGCGCTGCCAAGTCGGCTCAGGCATTTCAAATGGTGATCAGCATCTGTGAATGAAATGAGGTTTTTTTTTCAGGTCGCTGTGTTTTGGTCTTCGGGGCTACCCTGCTTGAAAGTCAATTGGCCTTGCGTACTCGTTGGCTTTCCGGATTGTTCATCTGACCCTCACAGGTTGTAGGACTTGAGCACGAGCCCGCCTGCTGGTCGCCTCTGGGCTCGCTGCAGGGCTGATCTGGCGATGGGGGGGCTCCTCTGTAGCCTGATCTGGGGGCTGTGGAAGACTGGGGTGGGCAGGGTGGCAGATCCGAGGAGCGAGATAACGACCCTTCTCTGCCCTTGCACTTAACTTTCCCCCTCTTTTGGAATTCGCCACGACCCCTGAATGGATCACATAGCGGGGGCCCCTGCTGTGAAGCCGGGGGCGTGTCTGCTGCAGGCACCTCCTCCTCCTCCTCCTCTTCCAGGTTTCCCTTGATGGGGCCGACCCGAGGTTAGAGCCGGTGGGGTGGGAACAAGGCCACATTCCTGCTCTTTGGGGATTACTGCCTTGAACTCTGACCTCTCCAGTGTTGCCGCTGCGGGGTGCCCGTCTGTCAGGCCCCTCAGTCCCCCCCAGCTGTCCCCCCCCCCCTCTCTGCTGGGCCTGGCCCAGGGGGAGCAGGGACTTCAAAGGCTGAAGCTGTCAGTCATAATTCACTTTGCTGGGCCTGGGCTTCTGACTTAAGAGGAGAATAAAGTTAACTCCTTTTATCTTCTTTCACCAGGGCAAGAGAGGTGCCCTAAATGTAAAAAAAAACAGCTAATTAGTTCTGGTTTGTAATGAACTCCCGTTATTACTTTTTATAACTCTTAGTGTACGTGCAGATGTCTGACTGACAGGAAACCATCATTCCTGCTCCGTGTCCACTCTCTCGTAGTGGCCCAGTGCATGGCGCTGGTGTTTAAGAAAGACCTCTGCTGTCTGGAGAAATGAACGGGAGCTTTAGGGGGAAATCTTGTAACTTAGAACCTTTTTCAGGATGATGGCAAACAGCTGGCGTGTCTCTTGTTTTTAAAAAGCTTTTTCACAAACAAATTAAAGCTGTTTATTGTGAAGGTGTCTGCGGGGGTAGGCTTTGTTGATGCCCTCACGGATTTTGAATTTTTCGATCTTGTAATCTCCCCTTTTCAAGACTAAAAAGATTCAGTTCCCCTGGCCCTTGAAATGGACTGAACCTCTTCTCTAGACCGATTCAGGGGCAACAACTTATTTTATATATAACAGGGTGCCCTAAAATGTACGCGCAATTCTATATGAAGTCTCACTAAGAACACCAAATTGTTTTCTTAATTTCTTTGTGATTTGTGTCCGTGTCGATCACACTGTTGTAGCTCCCAGAACGGACATCATCCCCTGCAGGCAGGTGAGCGGAAGGGAATCTCCCTGTACCTCGATGAGTCACTGGTGAAGAGTGGCTATACGGTCCAATAATCCCTTAAGGCAGGTTAATACCACAGCCTGCACTCCTCTGTGCTGACAGCAGAGATCATCTTTCACCTGGAAAGGTGATTTCAGGTCCAAACCTTTGAATGTTATTGGAATTGGCTAGTTAAAGCTCTTAGGAAGTGTCAACCTATAGGAAGCTGGGGGGTTTTTAGCTCGGAACTCAAAGCAACATAATATAGAAGATCAAACTTGGAGCTCAACACTTTTTTGACTTGCTGGCTTTGCAGCATAACATAGTGTAAATGGTGCATAAGCATATCTTGTGTACAAACGATAACAAGATGTCTGCTGCCAGCAGAAACGCACAAACACAGAGGACTCCATCGGGTCTATAATGGTCAGTCACTCAAGTTGCAGTTCATCCCCAAGAGCTGATTGGGCCGGATTGACCTTTGCTGTCAAAGATCTGTACACAGGGCTTTGCCGGTTTATTATGGACCTGAGACTCGGAGCGAATTTGCCCAGGTGGTGCTGTCTGGGGTACAGGGGCTGAGACAGAAGAGGTGAGATTAATGCGGGAAAGTAATTGGGAACTCACTGGACCCCCAGCACTGCACATCCTGAGCAGTAATTTCTAGTTCCATTAAGTGTGTTTTATTTAACCTTGGAGAACCGTAGGATTTCTCAACAAACTGCAGAAGTTTAAAGGCACTGGATCTGTCAGCCTAGGCTCGAGTACAGTCTCAGCACTGCTGCTCCCCTTTCCAGTTGATTAAAACCAGTCTCTGCCGAGCTGCACAGATGGTCTCGGTTCCCTCTGTCACAGACCTCGCTCTTTTTCCCTGTTCCTGCCTTGGCTTTCTGGAAGGGCTTGGTGCATCGCCGCCCGGTTAGTAACACTCAGTTCTGCCATGCCTGGGTCGTTTCCCCTCACTGCTCGGTTGATTGGAAAAAGTTCGGAACCCCAGAGTTGGACAGAGCCTGTGAGGAAACGCCGGCTGTCTGTGTGGTCTGGAGACTGAGCGGGCTGGGGTGGGGAGAGACGAGCTGCAGGTTCCCTCTTGGTGTCTGCTGGGTTGGGCTCAGGCTAGTGGCTGGGGTTTGATTTCAGAGAGAGACGTCAGGCCCTGCAGGCCCTGATCTGAGCAGCTGTGGCCTTTTCTGGTGGGGTTTTTTTCTTACTGCCTTGGACAGTAAGGAAAGTTTTATTGGCGAGCAATGCTTTTCATTGGCTCTGCCTCCCTATGGGATCCAGCCCCTCCTAGGGGGCTGAAGGGGTGAAAGAGCAGGGTTGAACAGATCCACCCCCCCCCAACGCACGCACACTCTCATGCACTCCGAGTCTTTAAGTGTTTTAACATGGGGAAGCTAGTCTGGATTCCCGATTCCCGATCTCTGAGCTGTTTTCCATGCCTGCTTGGTGTGAAGGTCAGACAAAACAATGAGATTTGTTTTTGTCTCCTTTTATGTCTTTAAATTCTAGCAACAAGAAAAAGAGGCAACACACACACACAAGGGAAAAATGTTGTGCTGCAGCCTATTATAACAAAACGTGTTAACGTTCTGTTTGCAGACTCAAGCTCTTGGATGACAGACTGGTGATTTATTCCGGTCGCTCGGGAGGGCCCTGTTTGGGCTGTGAGCTCCAGGCCTGAGGCGGTGCTGCTCTGTGACTGCAGGAATGAAGAGAGGGAGAGGAGGGGGTGGAGAGTGGGAAGAGGGATTGCAGGATCTGCTTATTTTTAAGGACATGTGCCAAGATCCATTCCTTACACTATTAGATTACTGAGCCTCGGAGATAGAAATTGTTTTTGGCAGATGTCAAGGATACGTCTTACCTTTTTTTTTTTCTTTTCTGCTCGGCATTTCTGGCAGCCCTGACAGGGCCCATTGTGAGCCGGCGATGCCAGTTCCAGTCGGGTCCCTGTGCCCGTTTCAGTCCAGGTGGGCCAGACTGGACGCCAACCAGAAAACGACCTGGGGACCTCTTGGAGTTTCCCCAGTCGTGCTAAGTTGACAGTAATCCCGATGGCAGCACTGCAGAAGTCACATGTAACTCACAGGAGTTTCTCTGGGCAGTATTATTGCAGAGCAATTAAGAGCAGCTTTCTTCTGAAGAGCGCTGCCAGTTTAGCTTAGGAGAAGGTGCTACAGTAGTGTTGGGCTCCTCATTTCTCCTTTGCACACCCCTGGGATGTCCATGAGCTTCCTCGGTCATGGTGACTTTCTTCACTGCTGTCGGGAGAACAGACACCGGATCAAGGCCTTAGTCTAAAATCTAAAACGCTCTCCCAGTTGCTCCATTAAGAGCTCGCCCACAGCCGGCATGTCTTCCATACTCATTTTGTGGTTCTCTCTGCATGTTGGGGAATTGCTTTGCATTTGATGAAGTTGCTGTCATGCAGTTGCACAGGAGACAGCAGGAGACCACTTCAGGGCTGGGCTAATAGGTTTAGGAAATATGTAGCAGGGAAGGAGCCACTCTCTGGTTTGCCCTTTGACCTAATAGCAGTGTAATTTGTAGGGGATCTACAGAGTAGCACAGGGGGGCCATGGGGGGCTTGTTCTACCGAGATGGGCGACGTTCTTTCTCTTTGACAGCCTGTAATTCATCTCCACTTGGCAGTCCGTCAGACAATATAATTCATCTTCTCCAGCGCGCAGCGCTGTGTATCGCACTACGCCTCGGGGTTGAGACACCGCAGTGGCCTCGCCTCGTTTCTAACCTTTCACCCCGTCTAGCTTGCTCTGGTGGCTGCCGGTGGCTAATGGGGTCTCGTGGATGAAGCCAACAATGGCGGCCAGTTTCTTCAATCGCTCCTGCAGCCCTCCGCACAAATCGGCGTCTCTAAATTCACTTCCCTGAAGCTCCCACTAGTGGCCCCCCGGTGCGTCTTTCACTGCTGATGCGGAAAAGGTCCACTGGAAAGGTTGACTTTGTCAGCGCCCTTGAGGATCTTAAATAAACTATGAGTCGAGGACGGGAAGCGATAAACTTGGAGAAGCTTCTTCTAGGAGGACAGATGTTTATATGGCCGTCCAGGGGCTTCTCGAGATGCTGTGATCTGTTGTGGGTGGGGATGTACCAGGTGAGGGGTTCCTGGAGCACAAGGTCTCGGGGGGGCTTGGCAATTCTGGGGGAGCTGCAGCACCCCCACAAGGCCAGTGTGCCTGCTCCAGTCCAGCTTCATTGGTCGAATCTTCAGTTATTCTGTATTGGCGAGCAATCCAACATTGGGACTGTGGGGCGGCTCTCTCCCCCGGCTGCCTCCTGAGGCGCCGGTACCCCCCCCACCCCCCGCGACACTCCCTTTCCCCCCGGTGTGGTTTCTGCGGCAACGGCCGTCTCCCAGAAAAGCCACCTGGGCTCCTCTTGTCCTCGTGCGGGCGGCGGAGGCAGGCCGGCGAATATTCCAAGAGCTCTCTGTGAGACGCGACGTTGCCGTGCTGCGAGTGGGGCTCCCCCCGGTGAAACCCCCCCGGCTGCCGGATTTGTACTTGACGGAAGGCAAGTTCTTAGTGTAGCAGTACGCAGCACTTCACAGCGGGAGGAAATGCTTCCCTGTGCCCTGGGAACGGCACAGCTTTGCCCCCAGAAACCCAGAAAAAGGAGCAGAGGATTCTTGAGCAGAGAGATGCAGCAGACAGGCAACCTCTAGTGGGAAGAAGGCGAGGTAGAATTTTTTATACGCAATAAGCTGTCAGTGGCTGATCCGGCCCTCTCATTAGATGCGCGAGTTAAGTGCGTCGTGACCTACTTCACCGAACCATTTTTATCACTTCAAAGAAAACTGTGCCGAACAACAGTTCCGTGTCAGAGCAGGTTTGATTACATCTCTTCAGAACCTTTCCACCCAAAACGCGCCACTTGGTGCGTGCGATTTTCTTCTGGGCCGACCAACTCCATCACGGCATTAAATTGAGCACATGACATCGAGAGGGCTTGACAGACCAGGCAGGAGCTTCAAAAGGATGAAGATCCCCTCTTCAGCAGCGGTTTTGCTTGAGCCTGTGAGGGATGGGTTTTTCTGGGACCTCGTGCGCTACAGTACTGTTCTGGCTCAGTGCACGTGTCCTTAAATCCTCTCACGTGTGCGGGTTGCTGCTAGTTCAAGGCCTCAGAGCTGCAGAGAGGCGCGATGAGTGATGGCTCCAGTTGTCGGTACTGTGTGCGCTGAATTGCCAAGTGCTGGGAGACTGACGACCCCGGGCTATGATGACCCTCGATCATCACTGGTGGTGATGTGGCCTTGAAATATAGGGGAGTTGAAAGCAGCCAGCCTGGGCAGGCCACCAGGCTGGATTCAGGTACATATCACCAGGCCATGTCACCCTGCATCTCACACTGAAGCCCAGCAGGTGTGAGCCTGGTCAGTACCTGGATGGGAGACCTCTTGGGAGAAACTAAGGTTTCTGCTGGAAGAGGTGTTAGTGGCACCAGCAGGGGGCGCTCACCCTGTGGTCCATGTGGGTCCTAATGCCCCAGTATAGTGATGGGGACACTATACTGTAAACAGGCGCCATCCTTCGAATGAGATGTAAAACTGAGGTCCTGCCTCTCTGTGGTCATTAAAAATCCCAGGGTGTTTCTGAAAAGAGTAGGGGTGTTACCCCGGCTTCCTGGCCAAATTCCCCCCTGGCCTTTACCAATCAGGTCTCCTAATAACCCCCATCTCTGAACTGGCTTCATCACTCTGCTCTCCTCCCCACTGAGAGCTGGTGTGTGGGGAGAGGACTGGCGCATCATCCAGGTGGGGCTGCACACTGGTGGGGGTGGAGGGGATCCCCATTACCTGTAAAGCGCTTTGAGTGGAGTGTCCAGAAAAGCGCTATATAAGTGTGAGCGATTATTTTTATTATTACGTTTTCACCTCTGCATGGAATCTGACTCTGTTTCGGATCCCTGAAAAGTCCCAGGCCGCTGACATTCAAGCTTTCAGCCCGCAAATGAATGCAGGGCAAATTAACGGGGAGATGTTTTATTTAGGCGGAACAGAATCTCATCTTCCCCTACGGTCAGTGTTCCCCAGGGTGCAGTCTCTCCCCATAAATGAGTCTCCGTGCCTGTGTGGCCATTTATCGTAAATGGAGAGTCTGTGCAGAAGAGCTCAGCTCATCTCATCTGCAGCAGAGCCGGAGGGGAGGGGCTGTGAGGGGGGCTGGCGTAGTGCTTGATGAACCAGAAGTCCAAAAGCGAACCAGATGTGAGAAGAGCTATATGGGTTCTCCTCACCTCAGGGGGGCTGCAGCTGTAAAACCCCCCCCAGGGGTCTTCAAAGTCATAAAAGCGCAGTAACACCGAGGCCTGAAAACAATTACTGCTGCTGGCATAGGGAGGCTGTGGAGTGCGGAGTTTTCCCTGATTCGAGACCCCCTCTTCCTTCCAATACGGAGATCAGGGCTGGGAAATAAAACCGCAATTCACAGCAGTCTCTTCTGGAGCTAACAAGGCTGTGCATCAGCAGCGAGTCGCAGGGAAATGTCTGTCACTTCCCAGCATCACCAGAAAGGCCAACTTTCTTTTTCCGTTTACTCCAAAACCCCAGGGGCGCAGGATGAGGAAGCTGTTCCCCTGGTGTTACGCTGGAGGTTGACAGTAGAGCTGGGCGGGGGGTGTGTGAGCTCAGGTAACCCAGAGGTGTGTTGCTGTACCAGCGAAGGTGTCCATTTGGGGTGCAAGTCGTGCCCTATTGCCTGGCCAGTACCTGGATGGGAGACCTCCTGGGAAAAACTAAGGTTGCTGCTGGAAGAGGTGTTAGTGGGGCCAGCAGGGGGTGCTCACCCTGCAGACTGTGTGGGTCCTGATGCCCCAGTATAGTGACAGGGACACTATACTGTAAACAGGCGCCGTCCTTCGGATGAGACCGGGGTCCTGACTCTCTGTGGTCATTAAAAATCCCAGGGCGTTTCTCGAAAAGAGTAGGGGTGTAACGTCCGGCATCCTGGCCAAATTTCCCATTGGCCTTTACCAGTCATGACCTCCTAATAATCCCCATCTCTGAACTGGCTTTATCACTCGGCTCTCCTCCCCACTGAGAGCTGGAGTGTGGGGAGAGGACTGGCGCATCATCCAGGTGGGGCTGCACACTGGTGGTGGTGGAGGGGATCCCCATTACCTGTAAAGCACTTTGAGTGGAGTGTCCAGAAAAGCGCTATATAAGTGTAAGCAATTCTTATTCTTATTCTTATTCTTATTCTTATTATTATAGTCCAGGCACCCCTGGTGAAGTGTGAAGGGTTCCTGAGGTACACGACAGGCTGGGGGCGTTGCAGGGACCCGAGGAGCTGGGGTTCATGGCGCTGGGGAAGTGAGGTTTGTGCTGGAAGTTAAAATAAAGATCTTCCACCGCAGATGGCAGCGAGGGCGTATCGGCTGAAAGTGTGCATTTAACTGTGCCTTTTCACAACAGCCGCTATTTCCAGAGAAGAGACCCTTGTGAAGAAGTGACATTCCCAGCCGGGCACGGTCACCCCAGTCTGGATGGACTGTACAGCTCCGGACCTCTGACACCGTGGGTCTGTAGTATTTGAAATCCGGAGAGATCCTGCAGATTCCTGAGCAGCAGCCAGGCCGTGAAGGCAGACATAATGAAATCCAGTCAGTTCTTCTCGGGGTTTTCAGGCTGAATCGTCTCGTTAAGAGTCCCGTGACTGGTGGTCTTCCAGCTGGGATGTCAGCAGAGCAATCGCACAGCCCGAGCTGGAGTCTCGTGTAACACTTTAAATCATTTTGTTGATCTATTTTGATGCCTTGGTCTCGGTACGAAACATGTGCACATGCTCGCTTGCTCGCTCGCTTCCAAATGCTCCGTATGCCAGTCGGTTTGAGGTCCTACTGATGGTCCTTGCCGCCATCGTCAAGTCGAAACGAAAAGCTCCGATTTCCCAAACTGTTTGAGTTCCGAGGATTTATGGAAAGAGAGCAGTTCAGCCCCTTTCCGTAACTGTGTTTCAGAAAAGCAGCCAAAGTTCTGCATCCCAGTCCGGCCTCTGATTTTTATGAATCTGTTCTGGCCGCTGTGGGCGCTGGTGTCTGGAGGGGCTGTCCGATCGTGGACAAGCCCCCCCCCGCCCCCCCCAGTACCTGTCTGCTTTAGCCATTATGGGGGAGAGCTGGGGAGTGGGGGTCCCACCTCGGGGGGCCCCGCTGTGTAACCAGACCTGTCCTCCCGACAGCTCCCCCGGCCTGTCTGATCGTACCTCTCGCCCCCTCGACCTGACATCTGTTTCTGCCGCAGTCCTTCCTTGTTTTCTTCGCTTTTCATTTTGCTTTCCTCCCCTCCTCCTCCTCCTCCTCCTCCTTTTCTTCACATTCCAATTCAGACGCGTCGCGGAAAAGCATCCTGAAAGGCCCGGCACAATGCAGCAACATCCGACACCCAAGAAACTGGGTGTCGGAGTCTTCGATACAAACGGGTTCTAAAAGCATAACCTCGCCGAGCTGCAGGGTCAGTTTCTGTTCATTAAGGCTGTAAGATCAGATCACATTCTTGGCAACATACAATTTCTTGCATTAGGAATTTGTCTTTTTCGCAGACCCCAGCTTGCTCTCCATGAGACACACAGACAGGGAGAGAAGCTGGGGGTCAGAGCGCAGGGTCGGCCATTTATACGGCACCCCTGGAGCAGTTGGGGTTAAGGGCCTTGCTCAGGGGCCCAACGGAGTAGGATTCCTCTGCCGGCCGCGGGATTTGAACCGGCAACCTCCCAGCCACAGGCGCAGATCCTGAGCCACAGAGCCAGCGCTCCGCCCCCCAAAAATAGGGAACGCTTAATGAAATGTGGGGTGTATTATAACATTTTTGCAGGAAGTTGGGAAGCCCTCCTTGGCTCGTTGGTCAGCAAAAAAGGATCGGAGTGGAGTTTCCGGGGGCTGGATTTGAGGCGCTATCTCTCCAAGAGCTCCGCCAGGTGCCGATTGGAGCATGAGCAGGGCTGCGCTCCGCGTGGAGCTGAGTTAGGTCATGGCGTCTCCTGGCGACGTGTTCTTCTGAAATTTGCCTCCTGGGCTCGGCCAACCCTGTCCGAGTTCTATCTATGGCGCGGTTGAGGGTCTCTCAGTGTAAGCAGACCCCAGGTCCAGCTGCAGCTGAAGACAGGCCAGTCGTGAAGATGAATGTGGAGCCAGATGAGCCACCGTTAGGGCTAGGCAGGATGAGCGGTATTCTTAAGGCTGTTTACAGCTAGCCCTGCTTGAGTAATGTTAGCAGGTCCTCAGCCTGGGCGTGCGTCACTCAGTGTATTCATTCTCATATTGTCTTTCTGATGTGTTGGGAAATGGGGCTTTCTTCTGAAGAGCTTTCACATAACAGAAGGCGGCACAGCAAAAGTCTTTCTGAAGGTACAGTCGAGAATTAAGCTGTGCACTTTTCTCGTTTGAATTCTGCAGCATTCACCATTGCTGTGACTGGGTTTGAAAGCAGCCTGGTGTTTATAGCTCTGCTTCACAAACATGATTGCTGAATTATTTCCTCTGTGGTCTTGGCACCACTGATAAGCGCCCCCGAAAATGGAGCTAAGGAGAGATGTCTTTGTCAAATGTAGATTTTATTTTTTTAAATTCCTTATGACTTAACAAAAGGCAGACAGATCTTTTCAGATTCTCTCAGAAACTCGCTCCGAAGATGATCTGCCTTTAAAGCAAACTGAGGCACGTAGCCTTCAGCAGCTGTGCTGGGAGTATGGTTTTGGTGCCGCCGAAGAAAGCAGTTCATAATTTTAGGGACCTTTTTTTACCGTAAGGATTAGATGAATGGGAAAAAAAGGGAAATCGAACGTTCGGGGCTCTTTGTGTTTTTACTGAGCAGGAACAATCCCGTGATTGATGGAGGCTGGCAGGTGATGCAGGGCAGTTCTCCCGCTGTGAGATCCGTGAGGCACAGAGAGCCGAGTTACTAACACAAGAATGATCAGGAGTGATGATCGTGACGGCATGATCTGTGAGGCGTGACATTCCTATGGGAGCAGCAGGAAATGATTATGGCAGCCTGGAGAGAGCCGACTGTTGTTCCAAAGCTCTAGACATCCTACCTTTCAAGTACTGTTGAATCCCATCTCAAAATCACTTCCATACTCTTGCTTTGAATTTAGTCTGATTTACCATATGAATCTGCTTTATTGTAAAGCACCTTGATGCATCATGCAAATCTCCAGATAAAAATATTTATATTACTACTATTACTGGTGTCATAATTCTTGAGATCATTTTGTTTTCAGCAGCTTAGAATTGCCGATGATATTGTTACTCCCACCCGACTTCGGGAAGTGTTGTTTCTAAATCCCGAGCATAGACAGCTACTGACGTCACCCTGGTTCGGACCCGCGCCCATCAAGCTCTCGCTGTGCTCGGTGGAGCGCCTCAACCGGTCACGGGCCAGTGTTTTCACGAAGGGCCGTTTGAAATCACTGCAGGTGACATTGGCTACACCCCAAGAGAGCAGTATGACAGCTCTAATACTCTCATAATCGGCGCCCTGTTCAGAGATGGCCAAGTCTGGCTCTTGGGGGGGGGGGACATATTATTCACCTGATCGAGTGATGGCACAACCGGGCTGCAGTGTCAGAGCTACAGGCTCATGTTGTGCAGCTGTAATGCTGGCCCCCCTCACTTCCTGTGGCTCTACGGGTCTCAGTGCGGTGCCTCTCTCTGCCTTGTCTCTCCTCCTGCAGATGAAGCTGTGGAATAAGTACAAGGTGACCAGTATCCCCTCGCTGGTGTTCGTGGACGCTGCCACGGGGAAGGTCGTGTGCCGGAACGGGCTGCTGGTGGTCCGGGACGACCCCAAAGGTAGGCGGGAACCCTCGTGCTTCCGATCGCGTCCAGAGAGGGGAAGATGAATCGCGCCAGGTGGGGGGCAGGCGAAAACGCCTTCAGACTATCAGACGGACAGGAATTCTGCCGGACGTGTTGGCGGCACCTCTAGAGCAGTCTGGAGGAGCTGAAGTCTCAGCTCGCTGCCACCTTGTCCACAGGGAACCAAATGCTTGCAGCAGTGTTGTAGTTAGGGCACTTTTATGTGGTGCGCGTTCTGGGTCGGCCTAATCCCTGCACTTGATTGTGCTAATTTGTGATTTCACAGCAAGCGTGTTCTCATTTGTTAAGAAGTTCTCCATGAAATTGATTTGTGATAACGAGTGTGTCAGTTTATTTATTCAATATAAACTTTATTTTATGTAGCTTCTGAAAGTGCTCTACAGTAAGAAAAAAAAGTTACTGTAAACTTAAGATAACATCAGCACAATTGAAAACGAGTTTAGAAGGAAGTAGAGGATGCACGTTTCTGTCTTCCTCTTTGTGCCAGAGGTATCCCAGAAAGCTGCACAGACTTAAAATCCCACAGCGGCCGCAATTCTTCTCAGTGTGATAGTGTTTTATTATGGGATCACTGACAACACACGGAGAAAGGAAAATATACACTTCCACTGCGGAGACCCCTGCCCCCTGTGCCTGGGAGGGCTATAAATCCAGTAATCAGTGCTCCTCCTATAGCCCTTCATCCCGGTGCTTTTCCCTTTGGATTAACAGCCGAGACACCACAGGGAAGAGTGCTGTATGCAGGAACAGACTTGCACTGATTACAAAGCAGTTGGAGTCTCAAATATATCATTTGCATGATAAAATCTTGGATCTGGGGCATCATGGCTTTTGCTCAAATAGCAATAACACTCTGACTTTTTAATGGTGATCTTTGTGTAATAAAATAGGGGAGAGCACATGACAGACTCTACAGAGAATAAAAACACATAAATCACCCATGTGCTCTGATGATCTGTGAATTCCTATCCTATATTATTTGTGCAATTCATTAAGCTGGGGGCCCTTTCCTGGGTGTTTCCTAAGGAGGTCTGATTAATCGTCCTTTCCATAGTGTACAAAGAGTCTAGATCAGCGCACACTGGGGCACTGGAAATGCAGTGAGCTTTAAATGCCAGATGCCAGATACCCACAGGGCTGACAGAGCGCAAGGAGGGAGCACTCCTGCCTGTCGATACCAGCTCAGACTGCTGGAGCGCCGGCTTTTAGCTGGACCGGCGTTTCTGCGTCTCTCTCGCACCCCCTGATCTGTACAACTGGGCAGACGCCTCGGATGGGACATCTGTCATGATGCAGGAAAAGCTCCCTGTTGCAGTGTTTTATTGCTGGCCCTTTGTAAAAAGGGTTGTGGCAACGGCACAGAGGACCATCAATCAGTGAGATCCACACCATCGGCTGTAGCCATAAAGCCCAATCCATCCTTCAGGATCCCAACCGCAGTGTTAAAGTACGGACCACTAGACTCAAGAAAAGCTTCTATCCCACTGCAGTGAGCATCCTCAACAGCTCACTGCAGGGCCTCAGACTCAACACACATCTGCACTCTGCAGGTTTTATAGTCTACCATTTTTTTTTATTTTCTCAATGTCACTACTA
Source organism: Lepisosteus platostomus (assembly GCF_059453375.1). Taxonomy (NCBI): domain Eukaryota; kingdom Metazoa; phylum Chordata; class Actinopteri; order Semionotiformes; family Lepisosteidae; genus Lepisosteus; species Lepisosteus platostomus. The sequence continues at coordinate 8,664,111 of NC_142632.1, forward strand.
CATATTTATTTATTTTCCCACAATATAGTTATTGTTCCTGACGTCTACACTGTGCGGTGTTGTCTGTTGTACGGTGTATATCCCGAGAGATCAGCGCGATTAAGGATTCCAGTGAACATGTACATATGGCAATAAACTACTCTACTACTCTACTTCAATCCATGAAACCTCTCTGACACCTCAGCCATGACATCTGTTTCTCCTCCAGATGGAAGGCCTGGGTTTGTTTTAGAGAAGGGATGGATCTGGACAGAATCTCATCAGATTTACTTTGGTGCTGGGGAATATACGGTATCGAGAACATCAGCTCGTATACCTCGACGCGTGCGTGCATGTTTGGATTGCTTTATGTGTTGGCATTTCTTAGTGGACATAAACACTCTACTTCAGGAGGGTTTTTTAAAAAACGTTTTCAAACCTGAGAGCTGATGCTCTTTTCTTTTTTTCTTTTTAACTTTTGATTTTGGCGCTGAAAGGATTTACAAACAGAACTCGTCCAGAACAGCAAAATAAACGTTTGCCTTTGTCTTTCATTTTTGTTACGTTATCTTTATACATGCATCTAAAATAAACGATTTACGTTATGCCAGCAGGTATGGGGGGGTGGGTTATACAATTGTTTAATGAGAAACGCAACAAACAACAAAATAAACCACCCAGAAATATTACTGTATATTCCATCATAAACTGAAAAGGGTCTCAGTGGGAAGATTAAATGAATCCATCTTTCCCCGTATTTGCTAAACTTCTCTGCCTGTAACCTGAGAGAACCATTATAGAGATTTCATTCACATCATGAACCTGTTGTCCGTATGTTGGGGATTTTGTGCTGATGCTCTTTTCAAGACGCGACAGGTGGGAAGTCGGGGTGTCCTCCGTGCACTGATGGCTCCCTCCTTGCCTCCTCCCCTCTGCCCCAGGGCTGGAGTTCCCCTGGGGGCCCAAGCCCTTCATGGAGGTGGTGGCGGGGCCCCTGCTGAGGAGCAGTGGTCAGACGGCGGACAGCAGCTGCCTGGAGGGCTCCTACGTGGGCGTGTACTTCTCGGCGCACTGGGTGAGTGAGTGAGTGAACCGCCCAGCCTCGGAGGTCCCGCGGTCGCCCACTGCGTGCCAGCGCGAGGGACGGCACAACCCGTAAACCCCGGGAGCTGGGTTCCAGCCCTGGCTGCGTGCAAGGCGCTGGGGACGTTGGCAGGCTGCTGGCCGGCACGCCGCCCTGGAGCTGATTCTGGAGCTCTGTGGGAAGGGAAAGGTGCCAGCCTGGGGAGGCGGGGGGGAGAGCAGATGCTGTGAAGTCACTTGGCCACTTGACAGAATGGGCTCTGAAAGAAAAACAAATGCGCCAGCAGAAAATAAATCCGTAAGCCAGTGGATAAATAGTCATTTAAGGGCCCGTGGATTTGAAGAGGGCAGCCACCCATCTGCTGTCTGAAAGCCGCTAAGCTCTGGTGAGCGTCACGGCAGCACAGAGCCATAGGGTGGGGCTACATCCTAGACAGGTGACTGTCCATGGCAGGACACACACACATACAGGCACGCACTCACACGCACCCAAACACATACATACATATAGTACACGCACACACAGGCACACAAACGCGTACATGCACTGCACACACAGGCACACAAACGCGTCCATGCACTGCACACAAACGCGTCCATGCACTGCACACACAGGCACACAAACGCGTCCATGCACTGCACACACAGGCACACAAACGCGTCCATGCACTGCACACGTGTACACACACAGGCACACAAACACGTACATGCAGTGCACACGTGCACACACACAGGCACACAAACACGTACATGCAGTGCACACGTGCACACACACAGGCACACAAACGCGTCCATGCAGTGCACACGTGCACACACACAGGCACACAAACGCGTCCATGCAGTGCACACGTGCACACACACAGGCACACAAACGCGTCCATGCAGTGCACACGTGCACACACACAGGCACACAAACGCGTCCATGCAGTGCACACGTGCACACACACAGGCACACAAACGCGTCCATGCAGTGCACACGTGCACACACACAGGCACACAAACGCGTCCATGCAGTGCACACGTGCACACACACAGGCACACAAACGCGTCCATGCAGTGCACACGTGCACACAATTTTGAGCAGCCAGTTAACCCGTCATGGCCAGTGTGTCTGTGGAAGATGGAAGAAAACCTGGCAAAAGCCCGTATGAAAATGTGTGAAACTCCACACAGAAGGTGTTGCCAATTTGGAGTCGAACCCACAACCCAGGAGCTGTGACACACCAACCACCTAGACACCATGCTGCCCCCTTCAGGCCATCCCCTGAGTGTTTATTTTCATCAAACAATGAACATTCAGCTGTATCTTAACTGCAGGGAAATGCTGTAGTGCATACTGCCTACTGAGTGCAAAGTCAGGGAAGTCTGTGATTATCAGCTTACTGCTAGTCAACTAAAAGCACTCTTGGCTTGCTCTGTTCTTTTGTCATCCAGTTTCATCTGTCATTTTCTACATAAAATGAGACGTATATTATTCACTAGGATATAAAATATTTAGTCTGTTCAACCACCAGTATCTTTTTGTATTGTGTTTCCCAAATGCCAGAGCAGAAACACAAACTCTTGGATGTGTTTCAGAGGGAATTTCTACTTACACGCCCGAAAGCAGACGAAAGTATCATGAGCTGAAATACAGAAGACTGATCTTCGAAACCGCCACGTGGACTATATTGTTGCGGCTTGTGTCCTAAAGGCCGAAGCCAGCATGAGCTGTCTGAGTGTCAGGCCTGTGAAGAGCTGTGTTGGAGAGAGAGCTCTTGTTGGATTTCGGGCCCGGCGGGGGGATGTTAATGTGCGCTGTGTGTGTGTGTTGGCAGTGCCCGCCATGCCGCAGCCTGTCGCGGGTGCTGGTGGAGTCGTACCGCACGGTGAAGGAGTCGGGACAGAAGTTCGAGATCGTGTTTGTCAGCGCCGACAGGTGAGTGACTCGGCGCTCTCCAGCCAGGGTGAACCCAGGCTGGTAGGGAGGTTTCTGTTGCCCAGCTGACAGGACCGTTTCAGGTTTTTACGAGCTCCAGGTTGACGTGTTAAAGTTACCGATGAATAGGAAAGTAAATATTTTTCAAATTACAAAAGAGCCAGCGCCAGATGTTCAGCCTTCAGGTCGTAACATCCGAAATGCATCAAAACAGCTAAGCAGCGGGAGTCGGATTTCACTTTCAAAGAGCTTTGTTTCAGTTCAGAACAGGCTGCTCGTTCCTCTTAATCCTGGTGCCCGAGCCCTTTCCTTTTCTACAGCTACAGTAGATATTAAGTGTAAATGCTGCAGCTCACGAGACGCCATGGGGGACTGGAATTCAAGTCTCCTGGGTGTCTTCTGCAAGGCTTGTGACTACGGAACAAGTAAAGGTTTATTCCAGGCTGAAAAGAGAAGAAAAGAAACACAAAGTTTCGGCTGTGGAGCCTTCTTCGGGTGAATTAATCTCGAATTACCCAAAGTAATTGCAGAGTAATTGCAGAGTATTGCTTCTGATCAGTGAATAATAATATAATAACAATAATAAACTTTATTTAAAGGCAGAATGACAGCAACAATAAATAAAAAGAATACACAAGATAAAACACAATTACAATATACAGAGGAGACCGTGGATGGTGGTACTAAGAAAAGGCTTTTCTAAAGAAGAGGGTTTTGAGTCTGGATTTGAAGGAGTTTAGAGAAGGTGACTCTCTGATATCCTTGGGGAGAGAGTTCCAGAGCTTGGGGGCATAACAAGAGAAGGCCCTGTCACCCATAGAGTGTAGACGGGCTTGGGGGACAGCAAGGAGACCAGAGTTGGAAGAGTGAAGGTTGTGAGGTGGGGAGTAGGGCGATAATAGTTCAGACAGGTACTGAGGTGCCAAGCCTCGCAGAGCCTTGTAGGTCAGCATGAGGATTTTAAAGTCTACACGGAATTTGACCGGAAGCCAGTGCAAGGACTCCAGGATAGGAGTAATGTGAACACTTGCACTAGACCTGGTCAGGATTCTGGCTGCTGAATTTTGGACATACTGCAGTTTGCTCAGAGTAGATTTAGATACCCCAGCGAGTAGAGCGTTACAGTAGTCAATTCGGGAGACCACAAATGTGTTGAACAGCTTTTCAGCCACAGGTAGTGATAGCATAGGGCGTAGTCTAGCGATATTTCATGTAGTGAAAAAAGATGTTTTGACAATGTGCTGCACATGTGGGTCGAATGTTAAACCAGAATCGAATATAACCCCAAGGTTTTTCAATTTAGATTGAAGGTCAAGTACAGAACCATCTACAGACAGGGTTACGGGACTGGCTGTTACCGGACTTGTGAATGAATCACAAGAACGTAATCTTGTGACCGAGTGTGTTCGTCGATTCTTACCGTTGCAGGTCGGAAGATTCCTTTAAACAGTATTTCAGCGAGATGCCCTGGCTGGCCGTCCCGTATTCAGACGAGGGCCGGCGCTCACGGCTCAATCGACTGTACGGAATCCAAGGTGCAGTCCGTGACAACGCTGGGGAGCTGTAGTTGGGTTGGGAAAATTCTCCGTGAAGGTCTGGACATTGAGTTTGAGGCTCAATCGCTATCTCCGGCCATTAATTCTTCATTGGGATATTATTATAATTGTGATGCACGTGCTTCCCTCACAATCTCTGCTGCATGCAGCTGTAAATTGGCATGTTAACGAGCTTCTGACGAGGATGGGTCGCCGATCCTAAATTATAAAAGCTCCCTGCGTCACCGTGGGACGTCTTCTCTGGGCACGAGACGGGGAATTTGTCATATTCCGAGATCTTACTTCCACGAAATGACATTGGTAGTGTTTTTGTCATTTGGAGGCACTATGTGTTTGAAACATTTTTAATTTACCAGCTCAATAGATCATTTATTGTCCGCCGCTGTGGCAATGTGTCTTTGGCTTCTTCCATAATTGTATCAAACACACCAGCCAAACATAAAATGAAATCACGACAACAATACTTAAACATAGGAAAATGGCTAAATAGGGAGTGTGGGAGGCTACACCTACGTGTGTTTATTGAGCAGTTTTGTTGCACAGCTATTCCATGAAGCATGTGCTCTGTCTTCTAGTATGTGGGCCAAGTATAGCCTTAGTTTCATGAAGAGGCCTTCCTGCACTGACTGGAGAGACGGCGCATGCGTTCTTGCCCCTGGTGCGGGGGGGGGGCTATTTCAGAGGTAGCAGGGGAGCAGAGAGGCAGCAGTGTTTGACTGCGAGGAATCTGTGGAATGTGTGCGGGACGAGTCTGTACTCTCCCCCCCTGCTCTTCCGCCATCCAGCGCACAGCAGCCTGCTGTTACCGCCTGCTGGCGGTAAGGGCTCTTAAATCCTGTTGCGGCTGATCCTTATCACAAGGGAAGGTGAGAGAGAGAGAGTGTGTGAGCTGGGACAGGCCGGGTCTGTGCAGGCAACCTAGTCCCTGATTTACCCCAGGGCGGACCTTGACCCCGATAGAGGTGATTCGCCGAAAGCTGTCGAGGAAGCTCGGGTGCCCCCCGACAAAGAGCGTGCTGCTTTGTTAAAATAAACAAGGTGGCGTGGCCGGCGGGTACGCAGGTGTTCCCCGCAGGGTGGCGAGAGGGGCGCAGACGCCCCTAGGGTGAGATTGCTGTAACCGCAGGTGGGGAGGGGGGGGTGATTTGGGGTTCAGCTCAAGAACGCAAGGAGAGGAGCCTGTTCAGCTCCTCTTTCTTGCTAGTCTGGTTGGGGCCTGCGCAGCGATCCCAGAACACCCGGGTTCCGGAAAGCGAGGGGTGCAGCTCAGGTGTTGGCGACGCGGAATCTGCGCTTGATTGACGGCAAGCTTTGGCTGTGACCCTCGGCGTGCGCCACATTGCCCGCAGATCAGGTTTTTAACTAGAGAGCCTCGGGTTCGAATCCCAGAGTTCCCCCCCCCCCCTCGATCTCGCCGAGCGATCTGGACCATCAACCCTCTCCCCGTGCTGCGGTGGCACAGGGGTGCTCAGGGCTGTCCGTCTCCCCGTCTCCCCCCGGCAGGGATCCCCACCCTCATCCTGCTGGACGCCGAGGGCCGGCTGGTCACGCGGCAGGGCCGGGTGGAGGTGCTGAACGACCCCGAGTGCCGCCGCTTCCCCTGGCACCCGCGGCCCGTGCTGGAGCTGAGCGAGTCCAACGCCGCGCAGCTGAACGAGGGGCCCTGCCTGGTGCTGTTCGTGGGTGAGTTGGGATGCGGGGTGCTGTACCCCGCCACGGTCTGCCAGGTGGGAAGTCAGCCGTGCGAGATTGCGGTAAAAACGTGGTGCCGAGAGCAGCGCTGCAGTAAAGCAAAGCACCCCCTCTTGCGAGAGAGAACCTCCCCTCTCCCAGAAGCCGGTGGTATTGGGGGGGGGGGGGGTCCCCCCAAGTGTGCACGAGTATTTCTGTCTATTGTAACTAGCAGGTGTGAATGATTTCCGTTCGGTTCACTTTGTCATGTGCACAAGTGCAGTGACATGCTTATTTGCACGTGCGATCCACTACAGAGACACTAAGGAATCGCCAAAAACATCAAGACAGAGCAGCAGCTTCAATAGAAGACCAAAAAAAAAAAAGAGTTCAGTCCGTCAGTATTTCTGACTCCTGTTCGAGTTGCTTTTAAACTGCTTCTCATAAAAATGACTGAGCCTCTCGGGGCTTGTTGAAAAGCATTAGTGTACGCAGATATTGTGCTTTTAATGGCTGTTTTGTGTCTTTCTGGACAGTGTTGTCATTGAATTAGCAATCTCCACTCCTGGTCTGGACAGGCCACAGTTCTGCAGGTTTTATAAGTGACTTTCAGTCCTTGATGAATCATTTCCTGGAAAGAAGCAATATAGGCCATTGAAGTGAACAGCCGATTCAGATCCGGTCATTAAGAGTCCAGGCTGCAGTGAAAATCAGAAGATGCAAGCATTGCTGGTTATGTTGATGTGCAATGACAGCCAGAGGCCTGCAGGAGGCACCCTTTTCCTTTGGGGTTCCCTCAGTTTCCTTCTGCGCAGTGTTTGATGATCTCTGGAGCAGAAGGTGAGAGTGGGAGGCTGCAGGGCTGGTAAAAGACAAGGGCCCTTCCTCAGCCCCCTCTCTCCCTCCTCTTGCAGACGCGGAGGAGGAGGGCGAGCTGGAGCCGGCTAAGGAGCTGATCCAGCCTATCGCAGAGAAGATCATCGCCAAGTACAAAGCCAAGGACGAGGAGACGCCACTCCTGTTCTTCGTAGCTGGCGAGGTGAGTGTGAGAGGTCGGAGGTCAGGGGTCAGAGGGCAGTGTGACCTTGCGCTGGCAAGGGGACTGTGAGAGGTCGGGTGGTCAGGGGTCAGAGGGCAGTGTGACCTTCCACTGGCGAGAGGAGTGCGAGAGGTTGGGGGTCAGAGGGCAGTGTGACTTTGTACTGGTGAGGAGAGTGCAAGAGGTCAGGGGTCAGAGGGCAGTGTGACCTTGTACTGGTGAGGGGAGTGCGAGAGGTCAGGGGGCTGTGTGACCTTGTGCTAGAGGGGGGGTGTGAGAGGTCGAGGGTCAAGGGGCTGTGTGACCTTGCGCTGGTGGGGGGAGTGTGAGAGGTCGGGCGTCAGGGGGCTGTGTGACCTTGTGCTAGAGGGGGGGGTGTGAGAGCTCGAGGGTCAAGGGGCTGTGTGACCTTGCGCTAGTGGGGGGGGGGGGTGAGAGGTCGGGGGTCAAGGGGCTGTGTGACCTTGTGCTGGTGGGGGGAGTGTGAGCGGTCGGGGATCAGGGGGGCAGTGTGACCGACTGCCCTCTGCCGGCTGCATGTTGGAGGTGGGCAACACTTAGGCGGAAATTAAGGGCGAAAGAATGTGACGCGGGTTGAGTGGAGGGCCGTCCTGCGAGCAGGGTGAGTGTGTTGCTGAGTCAGCTCTAAGAAACTGGAGGAATCTGTCAGCGGTGTGAACAGCCGGCGAGTGTGTGCTTGTCTATGCCAGTGTGTGTTTGGAAACACTGGTTAGCGAATCACTCACCGCCAGGACCCTGCTCTCCCACACTGCTCCCAGGAGACATTTTCTCCCACAGTCCTCGGCAGCCTTGCTACGGATGTTTTACCCTCGCGAATGACAGCTGACAGGTGGGACTCGAGCCCGTGATACAGAATCACACGCGCTTGGCGATGTTGACAGGCATGACCTAGAAACACTGAAATCCAAACCTTATGAGCCGCACGGAGTCATATTCGGGAAACATTTAAGATGCAGTAAATCTACAGCCGGTTTTTTGAAACAGGAAACGCAAACTCCTAAGGTTACAAGATGAAAGCAGGAAATGAACTAACTCCTTAAATCCACACCCACAGTGGCTGTTCACCTCCCAGCTTTGCCGAGATATTCTCCTGTTGGGAAAATCCAGCTGTGTGTTTTTCAGGAAGGCAAACAAATTGTATAGTAGCAGGTGAAGGATCTTGTGCACAGCAGAGGGTGACTGCTCTGTCAGTGGAACAGCCTCATCTGCCTTTTGGCTCTTTTTTTGGACAGAAGTGGAGGGGGGCTGCTGATGCCCTGGACCCACAGTGACCTCCGTGACCCCACCAACAAAATCTCCCTTCCAAGGCTAAGTTTTCATTAAGTCGGCTGCTTGGTTTTTTTTTTCTACTAGCGCATCCCAAAGAGTTAGTAAGGAAGCCCTGATTGCCTGCCTGGATTATCCCTCCGCAGAAAGTAACTTGTTCCGTTCCCAGTTGTTGACTGTAAGCGGCTCCTGGTGGCGGCAGGCTCTCGCTTTTCCATTTCAAAGCGAAGTCGGGCTCGGGGATTGGGTTTCGTTAGTTGGGAATAAAGTGGAGCACATCTGGTTCCTGCCGCATGACGGCGGAATGTGTTCGCTGTCAGCCTGCTGATCCCTGCCTGGCGCTTTGAGTTTCTGGGACAGAGAGCAGGGGAGGTCTCCTTTTAATGGCAGCAATCTGGTAACAGAAGAAGGCATGGGCAGATAAGTTTGTTACACCCATGCGGGCGCGTTACTGAAGTGCCCCAACGCCTGCTGTGGCTTCTGTGTTGCACCGCGGGCTGCAGGGAGCTGACATCACTGACTTTATCCTCTTCAGACACCTGATCTCCTCCTTAAAAACCGCGTCTGTTTTCAAAGAGCCGAAATTTAGGTTCTTGGGGCTCTGCGACACCTAACTTCCTTAGTTAAGCGTTCTTGCCTTAAAAGCTGCACCCTGAGAGCAGCACCCTTAGGTCTTCTCTGAGGCTACAGCGCTCATCCTGTGGAGAGTCGGTGGCAAGAGAAGAACATGTTACAGACGAGAGGAAGCTGTTCGGCCCACCTGGCCTGTGGGGGCAGTTGGTACTGTAGCGAATTAATCCAAAGACCTACACCCACAACCCTTTGGGTAAAGATGTACCTCAGTTCTCAGTTCTAAATGCTCTTCCCCTTGTGCCCTGTGGGTTTTGCAAGTTATGAGTGGATAGTTAAAGGGGACCCACAGTCCCAGTTTCGCAGGCTGGTTATAAAATCTCAGTGACAAAATAGATCCATTGACGTTGTAGAAAAAAAAAATCACATTTCGGATTAAGCACAGCAGTTGACATGTCTCAAACTTGAGGTTCCCGTGAATTGGGAGGTGATGTGGCCCTTCCTGCTCACTAGTCACTGTGATGACCGAAGTAATGCGATGTACGGGTCGTGCAGCAGACATTTCTCCGCAGAAATGTTCCAACATGACCTCCACGCAGGGTTATCAGTAGGTAGTATTTGTCGGCAAAACCGTCGGCCTTTCACAACTTTTCACAACTTTCACCACTGTCAGGTATTCACAAGCCTGGTGGTTCACAGTGCAGCAGGGCCACTTAACCTCACCAGACGTTTTGTTGCCTTGTTGCCTTGGAGCTGTGGAAACCTCGAGATTGCGTGCTGCAAATTGGAGGTTTTACAAGTTACTGTGTACATTTTACTTCTGTGGCATGAAATGCACTCATCAATGGCGATTCTTTCTAACCCTGAGATTTGAAAACAGCATTGCAGTTCCTCTTTAGCAGCCTGGCAAACGCCTGCAGATTCATTGCCTGGTTGATCCAGTGGCCATTCAAAGCTGGGCCAGGAGTCGCTGTCAGCAGTGGGAGCTTAGGGGGCCTCTGTTCCTTCTCTTTGGCCCCTCCCCACGAGATGCAGTTTGTGTCCCCTGCAGCAGAGACGCTGTCTCAGCTCGTTTCCGTAGCTCAGGGCTGGTGGGAAAAGTAGGGCGCCAGCCTCAGCCCTAGATCAAGAGTCAGGTCGTCAGCTCTCGGCACCTGCTGGAGTGCCAGAGTCGAGCGAGAGTCATGTCATCATTTAAAGAGCCGGTGCGGATTTCTGCTTGAGGAGCACCGAACTGAGACCTCTTCAGAACCGAACGGGAGCACTTGATCCTTCACCCTGGAATTCCAAAGCCTGACTGCAGTGTCCAGACGCAGCTGTTGCCCGCAGGGACCTTGGTGCAGCGCCCCCTTCAGGCCAGACCGCCCTCGACTGGCCGGCCAGTAGCCCAGAGCCCAGGCGCGTGGGAGCTGTGTAACTTCATACACGCGTCCCTCTTCGTTTGAGTAAGATGATTCTAAAAAGATAACGCAGATCAACCCCGGCGCTGACTCTCAATCAGCCTCATTGTGTGTCTACGTACGCCGTGCATTGCCGAGCGATGACCTCATTTGTAAAGTGCCGGTTGTACAGCCCCGCCAAATGTCACAACATCAGAACGTTCCGCATCGCCCCAGCCAGCAGAGCCCTGCTCCCCCTGCTGGCCAGTACGAGCTCGCGTCCTGCAGGGCTTATCTGATGGCAGTGCCGATGGAATGCTACAGTGGCACCGCGGCTTGAATAAACGTGACATTGTACAGCCTCGGCGATCTCCCAAACAAGCTCTCTTATCTCGATTTTGACTTGGCTGCCGTTTGCCATCTTGGGCTTTGTACACAGTGAGCAAGACTGGTTGCGGTTCCAAAAGAATAGTTTACACAAGGTTAGTTGCTACCCAAAGGTGATGCCTGGTGCCAAACAGACAGCTGCAAGATTAAAATCTGCTCTGATCTCTGGAAACCGTCCAAGCACTGATTGCACTGTTTTTCCCTTGTCATAATAAACCCCCTCCTGGGGTTCGTTTTGGCCAGGTAATTTAATAATGAAATATTGGCAATATTCTTGGAAGATCGTATTATTTTAGGAGACCGTGAAACCCAGAAAGAGAGAAGGCCTCCTTTAAGACTTTTGTGCTTCTGTTGTGCGTTAATCTAAAGGTTTTGCCAAGATTGCATTTTGTCTCCCTTGTAAAATTTCACATAGCAGCTGAACACTGGGTTACTGACCTGTACAGGGGAAACGTGCATCACATCCCTCAGAGAACACCGCATGCATCCCAGAAATACAATAGATCAACCCCTGGAAGTATCTGCAAGATGGGCAGAGCAGCAGCTCAAGCAGATACTGCTGATCGATTGCGATTCCTGATCGTACCCACTCTGCACACGGCCGGCCGGCAGTGGCTGCTGTGAACTCTGTTTTTTTCCTGACTCACGCACAGATGGAGAACAGCAAATAGCATGCCTAGCTATAATGGTTTGTCCTTTTTAGGTAACAAAGCAGCTGAACAGCTGGGAGAGAAAGAAGTCTGATTGCACAGATTAATCCATTTAGGTAGCAGGGCTGGAGGAGAATTCCATATAAAAGCAGACGATGTTAATCAAGGCCATCCTGGAAATGAAGGGGTTAATGGCTCGGTGGTGTTGCAACAGTGCCACCTGCTGGCAGATTTTGAAAGTGTACAATTCCTTTACACATTATTATGAATTCCTTGGATTTATGTAACTCTTCATCCCAAAGGACCCCTAAGTTCCTGACGTATAGGAAGGGACCCAGTTTATGCAGCACTGAAGAACAATTGAATTCAAAGGAAAATTGAGGGAGGGAGGATTGTTCCAGGACTACTCTAGAGAGCAGTGCCATGAGATCTTTAATTACAGGATCCCAGTTTAATGTGTCTAATGTAATTGAAGGACAAGACCTCCAACAGCACAGTGTCCCTTGTCACCATACTGGGGCACTGATTGGCACTATTCAACTGGGACCTGAATTTTCTCTCCTACAGGTCCACTAGAGCTGCAGAATATTACCTAGCTGCTTTCACAGTCATTAAAAATGGCTTTTCACTGAAGCTTTCCTGAAAAATAAACGGGTTATTAATGGTTTGAGGAATGAGTATACAGTTTTGAGAAAAACCCTTTTTTTGTTTGTGAACCCTTGGAAATTGTATGGATTTCTGTATGAATGGCTCCTAAAATTTGATCTGATCTTGATCTAAGTCATAATAATAAATAAAGACAGTCTTATTTAACAAACAACACACACAACATTTTACATTGCCATATCTTTATTGAACAAATGGTTCAAACAATCAAGGTCATTGATGGAAAAAGTATGTGAACTTCAAGGATAATGACATCTTGAAAAGAGGCTAATTGGAGTCAATTAGCATACAATTATTCATGGAGAAATCCAGATAATTCACAAACTTTCTCACAACTGTATAAGATGAGGAGCTGGACTGGGGCTTGTGTGAGTGTAGCTGGACTGTGTAGAAGTGGGGTGTCCTCCTACCGTCCACAGACGGGCTGACTAGGTTAATTTGTGTCTCTGCATTGTCCGTGCATGTAGGTGTGTACTCCCTGTGCGTGCTTGCGCGTGCGTGCGTACACGTGCGAGTGTGCGTGCAGACGAGTGCTCTCTGCAGTGGGCTGGCCGGCTGGCCCCTGTGTTTGCCTGGTTAGGCTCAGACCCCTGTAGGGCGAAGCGGGCTCTGACAGTAGACAGGTGATGAAGGCCGGTGTAGTCTGTGATGACCCGCGCGCTGTTGTGATGTGTGCAAGGGGCTTCAGCGATGCAGGAAGCACGAGAGAGCCGCGTCTGCTGTTGTCCTCCTCCTTCCTGAGCGCAGGGCCTGGCTGGGGCGGTGAAGGGTTAAGACAGGCCCGGGGGGTCCGCAGTGAAACCAGCCCAGAACACAAAGCACAGGAAATGAGCTCCGTACACACCCAGCCTCTCCCGCCCGGATCACTGCCCTTGCTCCATCCCGCTCCGCACAGATTGAGGGGTTAGAACCGGGCCGTTCTGCCCGTTTCCCGGCCTCCCCCTGCGGTGTCGGTGTGTTTTGTGCGCCCTGCTTGAATTCTGCACGTGCTCTTGGCCGCTTCTGCTGCCAGCTGTGCCACAGTACGGTGTGGTACAGTGGTCCGTTTCAGAATGGTGCCAGTGGGGCAGCTGGTTGACGGGGTGTTATGAGTGAAGCAGTTGGCTGTTACAGTTTTTGCCCGGGCCGGGCTTCATTGAGTACTGTAGGCCTGCTGCCCAAACCCCGGAGCTCACAGTGTTGTGGCCCCTGTATGCTTGCGGAATTCATTCTGCGATTTCAAGTGGGATCCTGTGCTTCCCAAGGAGGTGCTGAGTTTGAGCTGCTTTAATAACAGGCTCGTGTTGTATTGCTCATTCAGCTGTTATTTAATTCTTTGTTTCATAAGAAAAGCGTGTAGCCCTTATTTTAAGAAGAATCCCTAGAGGAACTGGGGATTAAAGCCTCTGTAAGTCGGAGGAAGGCAGCTTGGTCTTTTATAATAATAATAATAAACTTTATTTTATATAGCGCCTTTAAAGGTGGCTTCTCAAAGAGCTTTACAGAATGACAACAATAAATAAATAGAATACACAAGATAAAACACAATTATAATATACAGGGGAGCCCGTGGATGGTGGTACTGAGAAGAGCAGAGGGGTGAAGAATGGAACCAGTTCAGTAAAGGCTTTTCTAAAGAAGAGGGTTTTGAGTCTGGATTTGAAGGAGTTTAGAGAAGGTGACTCTCTGATATCCTTGGGCAAAGAGTTCCAGAGGGGCATAGCAGGAGAAGGCCCTGTCACCCATAGAGTGTAGACGGGCTTGGGGGACAGCAAGGAGACCAGAGTTGGAAGAGTGAAGGTTGTGAGGTGGGGAGCAGGGCAATAATAGTTCAGACAGGTACTGAGGTGCCAAGCCATGCAGAGGCTTTGTAGGTGAGCATGAGGATTTTGAAGTCCACACGGAATCTGACAGGAAGCCAGTGCAAGGACTCCAGGATAGGAGTAATGTGATCACTTGCACTGGACCTGCTCAGGATTCTGGCTGCCGAATTTTGGACATACTGCAGTTTGCTCAAAGTAGATTTAGATACCCCAGTGAGGTTCCAACACTTTTCCAACACTTCAGTCTGACGGGATCTTCCTGAACTTCACTTCTTTACTCGCTGAAGCCCGCTGAGAGGGTCAGGGCTGTGTGGCGCTTGAACACACTGCGACCTCACCCGGCCTCTCCTGTGTCCGTCTGTCTCTGTGCGCAGGACGACATGAGCGACTCCCTGCGCGATTACACCAACCTGCCAGAGGCGGCGCCCCTGCTCACCATCCTCGACATGTCCGCCCGCGCCAAGTACGTCCGCGACGTGGAGGAGATCACGCCCGCCGTGGTGGAGCAGTTCGTGGGGGACTTCCTGGCCGAGAAGCTCAAACCCGAGCCCATCTAGCGTGGACAGAACCGGACTGTACCCCCACTCTTCCCTTTACCTGTACACAGCACCCCCTCCCACACACACACACACTGCCAGACTGTTAGAGCAGAGCCTCGCTTTTAACTGATGTTTTACACATTTTCTATTAACTTCCATCCTGAGGTCCTCTTCTCCATCTCCTGTGGTGCCTTTCATTGACTACAGCGCCCCCTTGTGTTCCGAATCCTGAAGTGCAAGCATTTTTTTTTCTTTTTTTGCTGTTGCTATTGTAAGGATTATTTCAGCATTTACTGCAAGAAAAAAATAACTCCCCTCCAGAATGGACTGGTGTTCTTCTGTTTTTATTTTTCTTTCGTTTTTTTTAAACCTTTTCATTTTACCCAGAACACGCCTTTTTTTTTTCCTTTTTCAAAACGATCTAACTTGCCAAAAGATATTAAGTAAAACTGAAAAAAAATAAAAAGTATTCAATAAATGAGCTGTATTTCGGAAGCAGATGCTGTGCTGGAGCCGTGAAACGTGTGCCTAAGTTGCTCTGATGTTGAGTGTTGTCTCTTATCCGTGAAACAATCCTCCCAGCAGAGGAAGAGCACTAGAAGTAACAAGCCCTTGAAAAAAGAGAACTGTAGTGTATTTTTGTCATGCTGTGCTGTAAATATCCTTTTTGCAGATGAAAGTTTGCTGGGAAAGGGGGGATTTTCTGCTTGAGGCTGTCTCCCTTATCTTCCTGGTATGCAGAACTGCATAGATAGATACTTTATTGATCCCGTGAGAGAAATTGCAGTGCAACAGCAGCTTAACACAGCCACAGTGTAACAAATTATATAATAATAGTACAATACAATACAAGAGTTACTCACAGCCGGACACACAAAGAACAAACCAGAACAGAACAGTACACAGAAAAATCGTGTCACACATATGAATATAAATGTAGATATATAGATATAAATATAGATATAAATGTATTGCACAGGTCCCTGGCATATATTGCACAAAAAACGGTTGTAAACGGGAAAAAGAAAAAGAAAGAACTGATGTAGCAGTAGATGTGTAGATGCGTTCAGTCCAGAAACAGGTCACTGTCGATGTTCCCTGAGCAGCGGCGCTGTCAACAGCTGTAGCACTTCCAGGTCCGACTCGCCCAGGCTGGATTGAGGAGACAGTCTCGTTTGAGGTGGCGGTGGCTATTCTGGCTTATTTTCCCAGAGGGATTTTGCTCGATGGAGTTGTTGGCGGAGCCTAGGGCCGGGCAATGAAAGGGTTAATAGTGGATCTTCCTCCTCCAGGTCTCGTGTCAATACTGGTGACTGAGCTCCTGGAAGCAGTTTCTTAACCCCCCAACCCCAGTGTGAATTAGTGATTGGTATCAGATTGAATCATCGGACTGTGGTGGGTCAGTACCCTACCGGGTCGGTGTTAACTGCATGGAAACTAAGCTTGTCATCTCCTTTGCCTCCTTTATGAACCACTAGGAGACCAAGTTTTTAAGCCTTGCCCAGTAAGCAGCCTGCCAATAGGACTAAAGCTCTGTGCATCAAAATAGTAAGATAAGATCACTTTCTTGGCCATAAACAATTTCTTGCATTAGGAATTTGTCTTTTCGCAGACCCCAGCTTGCTCTCCATGAGACACACAGACAGGGAGAGAAGCTGGGGGTCAGCCACAGGAGCAGCTGGGGTGAAGGGCCTTGCTCAGGGGCCCAACGGAGTGGCATTCCTCTGCCTGCCACGGGATTTGAACTGGCAACCTCCCAGCCACAGGCCACAGTGCCACTGCTCCGCCCCCATGATTAGTAAATAATCATGCCAGTGCCCAGCAGGCGAGTTGGCACAACAGGCCCGATTCCTACTGGAAGACTGTCCTTCCATTCCATTCAGCAGCCAAAATCTGAAGGAATTTAGCACCTCGTGGAAATAACCAGAGTGCAGAATGCCCTTTCAGTTTCGGGAGCAAGAGCCAGCCCTTCCCCAGAGTAACAGCAGTAACTGTAATCACCCCCCTCAGCAATTCTTTCTAGTTAAGAGACACGCACACAGGGGCAGCTGCTGGTCCCCCTCCCTTCTCTGAAACAAGCCGCATGGTTCCTGCCTGGCAGCCTGGTGACCCCGGGCCGTGCTGGGGTGTCCCAGACTCCGGGGCGCCCTGCCAGCACCGCGCGGAGGAGGAGGCTGGGGGACGTGGGAAGGGCGAGCGGACGAGAATGGAATGTCCTGTTGCTGGAACACGCCATCGTGTCAGTTCTGTGGGTTTCCTTCTTCTTTCTTGGGCTTTCCCATGTGGTTTGTGAAGCGGGCCCATGTGGACTTTTAACCTCCTGTAGCTGCTGCTGCTGCTGCCCGCACCCAGGCTGCGGCTCGGCCCAGCAGCGAGAGAGAGAGAGCCCAGCCGTGCCAAGAGGCGCCCACGGGTGTATTAAAGGCGGGGTGCCAAAGACGAACAGCGGATTTCCGGGCTCAAGGCTGGAAACTCGAGACCTGGATGGCCCTGGGTACTACTGCAGCGAGGGGCAGACGATCCTGCGGCCCGGCTCTGGTGCCCTTTAAACCCTGGCACCCGCGTGGCATTCAAGTTCCCCCCGGAAGACGACTCTGCCTGGAGGAAGGAGGACTATTGAGCTCAAGAGTCGCTCCGACTGGAAATGAAGGCCGGGAACCGCTGAGTACGTGTTCAGAGAAGAAGCTGTTGCTCCCCAAGGGAGGGATACTGGGCTTCTTGGGAAACGGATGTTAAACGCGGTGGTATGCACCGAGATCTCGGATGTGGTTTGTTCCTACCATCACTAAAACGGGCACAAAGGAAGTTTAACTTTAAACACATGGATCCTTGCAAACCAGCAAGTAACTGTCACCTCATGTCGTAAAAAAAGAGGAGTAACGTGCTGCTTTGAAAAAGAAATATTTAATAGTGTATTAACTGTTAAATGACCAAGCAGACACCGGAGCACGGAGGGGCGGTCAGTGTCCTGCTGCCCTGGCCTCGGCGCTGCTGTGCTTGCCCCGCAGACTCAGCTGTCTCTTGGCTTCAAACAGCAGGATACTGGCCGCCATCGCGGAGTTCAGACTGTCCACGCCGGGAACCATGGGAATCGCCAGCCTCCGCCCTCTCGTCCTCTGGGCCAATAGCAGCGCCTCCAGGCTGAGTCCGTGAGTCTCTCCGCCAATCACGACAGCGGTGTGGCTCCGGGCCCAGTCCTCGTGATACAGCTGGGCCTCCACCACCGGGAGCGACAGCTGGGCCTCTTCCTCCTCCTCGGAGTCGGAATCCGAGTCGGAATCGGCGGGGGTCTCCCTGGAATGGGAATTCCTCGGGCCGGGTCCGCCTTCTGCTTTGCGGGGTGCTGTGGAGGGCGCCCCCTCTCCAGGGGTCTCCCCAGCAGGGCTGCAGTTGTCAGCCAGGTGCACGGTCACGGTCTCCTCCAGGAAGCGGGGAATCTCACTCCAGGGCAGGCCGGGAATGATGGGGAGGCGGAAGTGGGCGCCCATGGCGGCTCGCAGCACCTTCGGCTCCCAGACGTCCACGCAGCCTGCGGGGTGAGAGGGGGACAGCGATGAGACCCCCAGGGCCCCAGTATAAAATCCCCCCGGCGCAGAAGCCCCAGCGTGGTTACAGCCCCCCAGTCCTGCTGGCTTCTGTTCCCTTACGCTGGTGAACGCTTCATTGATCTAACAGGATTGTGGGGAACTGTTTGACTGTTTTCAGCTCTCAAACAACCAGAGCTTGACTTTAAACTATTGCGTTTCCTCCCCGTCAAAAAGCCCAAACCTTTGAGTATAGAAAAACAGCAAAGGTTCCTATTGAGCACCATAATTCCATTCAGACTTTAATGTTGTAATTAAGCTTGGCTGGAAGGAAAACCAGGAACAGGAATGGAAGCTGCTGGGCTAAGCAATGGAATATGGGCCACATCCGGACAGTGCCAGGGGCTGCAGGTGGCTCAAGATCTGCGCCTGTGGCTGGAAGGTTGCCGGTTCAAATCCCGCAGCCGGCAGAGGAATCCTACTCCGTTGGGCCCCTGAGCAAGGCCCTTCACCCCAACTGCTCCAGGGGCGCTGTATAAATGGCTGACCCTGCGCTCTGACCCCCAGCTTCTCTCCCTGTCTGTGTGTCTCATGGAGAGCAAGCTGGGGTATGCTAAAGACGAATTCCTAATGCAAGAAATTGTATAGGGCTAATAAAGCAACATTATATTATTATTATAAAGGACTGTATGAGCACTGTGCAACACATCACCAGTTCATAAACAAGCACACAGAGTGATGTAGCGCCCTCTAGTGTGCACTCAGTGCAGCGATTCTCAGTGCTGTGTGGTGCTCAGTATTTGGGAACTGCTGGAGGAGGCCAGTTAACTGTAGAAGCATCCCACACGTAGCCCTGGTGTATCGACTGTGGTATATTCATCCCCCCGCCAGGGCTCGATTTCCATGAGCTGCTGCCCCTTCCTGCATCCACCCCCCCTGCGTCTGCCCCCGCTGCGCAGTCTCACCCCGGGTCAGCAGCACCCGCTGGCAGCCGGCGGCGGCGGCGCTGCGCAGGATGGTGCCCAGGTTGCCCGGGTCGCGGATGTTGTCGCAGACGAGGGAGAGGGGCAGGGCGTGCTCCCGCTGCTCCGGCGGGAAGGCCAGCTGCGAGGGCTCGGGCTGGGAGAAGATGGCTGCGGGGGGCGAGACGACGAGACGACGCGGCCGTCAGCTCCCGGCGCCTCCCGCTCCGAGGCGCCGCCGCGGCCCGCGGCCCATCGGGACAGCGGGCGGAGCTGCTGGTCTAGAGGGGGGTAACGGGGGCAGACTGAGACCGGCTGGGAGAGGGAGAGGGGTGGATTAGGGTTGAGGGAAAGGGATGGAGGGGTGGATTGGGGATGGAGGTAAATTAGGGATGGATTAGGGAAGGAGAGATGGAAGAGGGATGGATTGATGGATTAAGGATGGAGAGATGGAAGAGGGATGGAGGTAGACTGGGGATAGAGGGATGGATTGATGGATTAAGTATGGAGAGATGGAAGAGGGATGGAGGTAGACTGGGGATGGAGAGATGAGGGATGGATTGATGGATTAAGGATGGAGAGATGGAAGAGGGATGGAGGTAGACTGGGGATAGAGGGATGGATTGATGGATTAAGTATGGAGAGATGGAAGAGGGATGGAGGTAGACTGGGGATGGAGAGATGAGGGATGGATTGATGGATTAAGGATGGAGAGATGGAAGAGGGATGGAGGTAGACTGGGGATAGAGGGATGGATTGATGGATTAAGTATGGAGAGATGGAAGAGGGATGGAGGTAGACTGGGGATGGAGAGATGAGGGATGGATTGATGGATTAAGGATGGAGAGATGGAAGAGGGATGGAGGTAGACTGGGGATGGAGAGATGAGGGATGGATTGATGGATTAAGGATGGAGAGATGGAAGAGGGATGGAGGTAGACTGGGGATGGAGAGATGGAAGAGGGATGGATTGATGGATTAAGGATGGAGGTAGATTAGGGATGGAGAGATGGAAGAGGGATAGATTGATGGATTAAGGATGGAGGTAGATTAAGGATGGAGAGATGGAAGAGGGATAGATTGATGGATTAAGGATGGAGGTAGATTAAGGATGGAGAGATGGATTAAGGATGGAGGTAGATTAGGGATGGAGAGATGGAAGAGGGATGGAGAGGTGGACTAGAGATGATCCAAAAGTGAATATCTTTGAAATCACTCAAAATCTAAAGTTTAGCCTTTGGAAAAAAAACAAGGGAAATCACGCTTGATCACCACATCCTACCCATTTCTCCGGTGGTGAAGCATTCCTAGGGGAGCCTGGTTTCAGACTCTGGGCTCACCTGAATCAACAGAAGTGGCGCGCAGCAGCACCTGCCAATCCGGTCGCACCCGCCCCTGCAATCAACGAGCGGCGACCGCGGCGAACAGGCTCACCTATGACCCCCTGCGGCGCCACCAGGCCCGACCAGAGCTTGATGTCCTCGAACCTGACCTTGACCAGGCTGGCGCGCCGCAGCTTGTCCGCCGGCAGCTCCCGCAGCCGCTCGGCGGAGCTGAAGAACAGCGCCTGCGGGCGCGCGCCCGCCGCCAGCGCGTCGCGGATCAGCCGCCGGCCCTCCAGCAGCACCTTCCGCTGCTGCTCGCGGAACTTCCGGGAGCGCGCCGCGCTCGCCACCTTCCTGCGGAGACGAAGGGGCGGAGGTCAGGGCCCAAGCATCCCGGCCACAAGCCCGTCTCCCCCCTCCCCTGGGGCAGGCGGGACCGCACTGTGAAAGCTGGACCACTAGACTCAAGAACAGCTTCTATCCCGCTGCAGTGAGCATCCTCAACAGCTCACGGCCATCTCTCGGATTTCATACGCCAGCAGCCATATCACCCTGCAACTCACCACTGGCAGCCCCACTGGAGCTCAGCAGGTGTGAGCCTGGTCAGTACCTGGATGGGAGACCTCCTGGGAAAAACTAAGGCTGCTGCTGGAAGAGGTGTTAGTGGGGCCAGCAGGGGGCGCTCACACTGCGGTCTGTGTGGGTCCTAATGCCCCAGTATAGTGATAGGGACACTATACTGTAATCAGGCGCCGTCCTTCGGATGAGACATAAAACTGAGGTCCTGACTCTCTGTGGTCATTAAAAATCCCAGGGCGTTTCTTGAAAAGAGTAGGGGTGTAACCCCAGCGTCCTGGCAAAATTCCCCCCTGGCCTTTACCAATCATGGCCTCCTAATAATCCCCATCTCTGAACTGGCTTCATCACTCTGTTCTCCTCCCCTCTGAGAGCTGGTGTGTGGGGAGAGTACTGGTGCTGCACACTGGTGGTGGTGGAGGGGATCCCCATTACCTGTAAAGCGCTTTGAGTGGAGTGTCCAGAAAAGTGCTATATAAGTGTAAGCAATTATTATTATTATTATTAATGCACTCTGCACTTCTTGCATGTTTTTTTTTTACTACTACACAATTATCATTATGATTTATTACATTTGTAATGTACTGTCTACGTTGCGGTGTTGTCCCCAGAGATCAGCGCGAATAAGAACTCCAATGTACATCTACATACGGCAATAAACTCCTCTACTACTATTACTGGAGAACAGCTCACTGCTATGGTGGACATTGTTACTGCTCACTGTCTCAGGAAGGCTGGAAGTATGGTTAAGGATACCACTCACCCTGGTTTCTCACTTTTCTCCCCCCTTCCCTCTGGTAAGAAGCATAAAGTTTCTTATCACAAGCTGTCAGACTACTGAACTCTACCCCTACCACTGGCTCCCACTGATGGGGTTTTTTACGTTGTATGTTATTTAATTTGTTGTTGTTGCTGCTCCTGCTGCTCCGTGTTGATGTTTCTGGTGATTCCTTTAATGTCTTTGTATGGGAGCCCACATGCAAATACGCGTTTCATTGCACTTGTGCACATGACAAAATAAACTGAACCGAATGGGGAATAAAATACCAGGACAGCAGTGTGGGGCAGTGGTCAAGGGTCTGGACTTGTAAGTGGAAGGTAGAGGGTTCAAATCTCACGTGAGATACAGCAGTAAGAATGCACAGCTAGATAAATGGTTTGGATTAAAGAATCAGCTGTATATCCTGGTATTTACATTAAACATTAAACATTTACATTAACATTAAAACATTATTTTAAGCATTCCTTGGATTTATAAGGCACCTTCCATCCCAAAGCACGTCACAGAGGGGGGTCTCACTTCCTCACCCCACACATGATCATTAAGTGCAGCTAATTGCAGGGACGTTTCAGGGAACCCAGCTTAAGTCCAAGTGATTCTTCTGCTTAAGTCCAGTCAGCTGACAACTGAGGCCGAAGGGAGATCTGAACAACAGTGGTTGATCCATCCATTTTCTATCCGTTTTTTCCAGTCCAAGGCTGGAGGGCAGCTGGAGCCTATCCCAGCAAGGGGCAGGTGTAGGGCAGGATACAGCCTGGACAGGATTCCACCCCATCACAGGACACACACACACACCTGGGCTTGTTTTCCCAGAAGCCAATTAACCCACCAGTATGTCTCTGGACTGTGTGGGAGGAAACCCACACAAACACGGGAAGAACATGCAAACTCCACACGCACAGCTCCCCCAGCCCGTAACTGAACCCAGGGCCCCCGCACTGCGAGGCAGCAATGCTGACCACTGTGCTGCCACGGCAACCACAAATCCTCATCGACCTTTTCAGAGATTGTGTTCGTTTCTTTAAAATTTGGACCAGAAACTGGGATCACTGAGGCAAAGCCCATCCTGGCGGCACAGAGCACATGGATAAATTCATCCTGGGATGGACACGCATCTCACGTCCCGGGTGTAGAGACACCAATTAACCTGGACAGCATGTCTCTGGACCTGAGTAGGAGAGACCATGCAGATTTCCCACAGAAGGCCTATACTGAGCAAGCTTGCCGAACATACTTGATATCTGCTGGCCCACTTAAGAAAGCAACCCGAACAAGTGCCCGTAGGTCGCGGATCTAAAAAAGCCGACCGCATCACTATGAGATGGGCGTCTTATTCACGTCATTGTACTGCACTGCGACGGAATAAGAGGGGGCTCGCGAATCAAGCGCAGGGTGACCGCAGACGGACACAGAAAGAGGGAACTCACGCCAGTCTCTTGTCTCCGGGAAAAGCCTTTTCATAGCGGAGCCCATGTAGCTCGTCGTGGGGATCGGAGACAGGGACAGGAGCTCCGCTCTTTTTTACCGATTCAGCCAAAGGCGGTCGCTTGCCTGCGGAGCCTATCGCTTCTTTTTTATTTTTTTGCCAGTACTCTGGAATGGATCTGCCCTCGACCTCGGATTTTGGCATATTATGACCCTTCTCTGCGCTCTTCCTGGGGGTACTGGTGGCTGGCTGCGCTCGGATACCCGTTTTGTCAAACGAATTTGACGTCGACGGATCATCGGACTCATTTTCTGGATACAACACCCTAACTGGTTTCCGTCTCAGAGCCCTGACGTATCTCTTCGCAACAATGCATTGGTTTTCTTGCACTGTCAGAAAGATATTTGACTCTAGGTTAAAAAGACCACGACTCGCACGCTTCAAGAACGCAGCCATATTTTTTTTTCGCCGATAACTGATGACCTCACATCCGGTGTGGGTCATTCTATTTTCTACCCACATTCCTGACGTAAAGGCGGGGCATGGGAGGGGAGTGCTCTCTTACGACGAATAAGAGCGATCTACAACAGCAATACGGGTGGAAAACAATTACCCCTCCGGCTTTGTAGGAGTTAGGGTGCGCAGATGCTCCACGAATCATCGAGAATCTGTTGAGTCTCAGCAAATTCAGACAGCGACATTTTTTTTAGCAGTATGTTCATAAACGACGCTGCACTGGAGACTACTGGGTGACTAAAGAATTATCCAGTGATTTTGCAAATAAAAACAGTTTAGCTCTACAAAGCAATTCCGCACAGGGGATAGCGATACCAGAGATTATAAAGGGCGTGGTCTCGTGTTATACCTTAATAAAATCGGGGGTTTAATTGAAGAAGGGAATTAGCTTGTTTCCCGACGCGTCAGGTGACAAGGCGGTGTTAATCTATCGCCGAGTCAGAGCTGGGCGAGCGAGAAGATCGCACTGTCGGCTGTCATCATGACTCTCAGACGCGCTCTGCATTTTGTCTTTAAAGTCGGCGACAGGCAGAAGACCGCCACCTTCTATCGGGAGGTGCTTGGCATGAAAGTAAGGAAAGTCTCCTCCACAAAGTCCTGAAATTGGAACTGCGTATGATTACCCAAGCAAACAATGATTTTGTATTGCATAACACAGTGAATAGCAGCTCTTATCTGGGAATCTACGGGCAAAGTTACTTTACTTAAAGTCCGAGACGGTGATCTCTATTGCTTAAACTTTAAGCAGTGCTGAAACTAATTTTACGTATAGGATCTTACAGTGCTTAAGTAAGACATTAGTACTGAGATCATCTGCAGGTCAGAAAGCAGAACACAGTGTTGTTTAATGAACACATTGCGGTATTTAAAATCTTCTAGAATCGCAGCGTTGCCATGTTGTACAGTAACAGTAACAGCCACTGGGCTGGCGGGCGCCGGAGACACATTGACAGCCCCAGCCCGGCCCCCAGTCTAACCAGTATCTCCTCCCGGCTGGACTGCAGGTTCTGCGGCACGAAGAGTTTGAGGAGGGCTGCAAGGCGACCTGTAACGGGTGAGTGTGAGGCGTGCAGGCGCTCCTGTGGGCAGAGCGGCGCCCCCTGCTGGCAGGTGTGCGTGCCGAGCTTGGCTCTTGGCGCAGGTCCCTCCTGGCGGACGGCGCGTCTGTATAACGCGTCTCCCGTGTCTCCCGTGTCTCCCGTCAGCCCGTACGATGGGAAGTGGAGTAAGAGCATGGTGGGCTTCGGCCCCGAGGACGAGCACTTCGTGGCCGAGCTGACGTACAACTACGGCGTGGGCGAGTACCGCCTGGGCAACGACTTCCTGGTGAGCGGATCGGATCGGATCGGACCGGCCCCCTCCTGGACTTCCTCTTTCCTTTAGCTTGACCCGAGAGTCCGCTGAGACTACACGTGACCGCATGTCCTCCAGGCCTGTGCTTGCCCATTCTGCTTGCCCTGTGCAAAGGCCTGATGGGCATTTCAGCGACTCGGGTGCAGCTGTAAGGCCAGAGGAGGTCAACGTAAGGGTGAAGTTAGTGCTCTAACTTCAGATCTTATCTACCTCTTTATCTCCACTCCAAGCGCTTTACAGATAATGGGGATCCCCTCCACCCCCACCAGTGTGCAGCCCCACCTGGATGATGCACCAGTACTCTCCCCACACACCAGCTCTCAGTGGGGAGGAGACCAGAGTGATGAAGCCAGTTCAGAGATGGGGGTTATTAGGAGGTCATGATGGGTAAAGGCCAATGGGAAATTTGGCCAGGACGCCGGACGTTACACCCCTACTCTTTTCGAGAAACGCCCTGGGGTTTTTAATGACCACAGAGAGTCAGGACCTTGGTTTTACGTCTCATCTGAGGGACGGCGCCTTTTAACAGTATAGTGTCCCCCATCACTATACTGGGGCATCAGGACCCACACAGACCGCAGGGTGAACGCCCCCTGCTGGCCCCACTAACTCCTCTTCCAGCAGAAACCTTAGTTTTTCCCAGGAGGTCTCCCATCCAGGTACTCACACCTGCTGAGCTTCACTGGGCTGCCAGTTGTGAGTCGCAGGGTGATAGTTACCAGTTGAGGCCCAAATTAAATAGATCATTTCCCTACCTGTCCATCCTGAGTTCCAAGTGCAGTTCTCGACTTATCCACTAGAAAACGCGTGTGTTGAGCTTAGAATTTGATTGGCGAGTTGGTCTAACGTTTGCTTCAAACAGGGCCATGCTTTCAAAAGCTTGAGGGATTGTGGGTTTGGTTTATGTGAACAGTGCCCCTGGGCTGTGGTCCTTGTGGAGAGTCATTGCTTTAAGGTGTGGTGTCCTGCCAGGGCCTGACCGTGTGGTCCAGTCAGGCGGTCAGCAATGCCAGGCGGCTGGGCTGGCCCCTGACCGAGGTTGAAGAGGGCACCTTCTTCACTGAGGCCCCTGGGGGATACCGCTTCTACCTGCTGGACAAGGCCCAGCCGGAGATGGGTGAGTGCCCGGCAGGGACGCGGGTGGGGTCGTACGTTCAAGAAGAGAGTCTCTACACCTGGGCTCAGAAAAACCAGAACTGAGGGGATGAAGCGACAGGTTTCCTCCTGCAGTTCTGTGGGGTAGCAGCTTCCTCTGAAATAATTCCATGTGCAGGGTGCTGTGCAGTTACAGGACATAAATCTTCCCTTGCTGCCTGCTTCAGATTCCTGTAACTCTGGTGCAAAGTGAAAAGAAGTAGGCAGGGGTGTCGCTGAGATTTCTGTGGGTAGAAAGAGCAGGGCAGTGGGTCAGGAAGAGGCACTGATTATTCTGCAGGCTGCAGGGGAGTCTCAACAAGAGTTGGTGTCTCTTGTCTCTCCAAGATCCGGTGCAGAAGGTGAGCCTGGCTGTTTCTGACCTGCAGCGCTCCACACACTACTGGGCCACGCTGCTGGGGATGAGGGTTTTCGAGAGGAACGAGGAGAAGAGGACGGTGTTGCTGGGCTTCGCCGAATCCCAGGTGGGCAGAGAGTATAGTTTCCGAGCCGGGGCTGGGGGAACCGGTGCCAGATGCACGTCGCCTCGTGCCTTTCTGTTAATTAAACTGCTTACGCAGTGAGTGCGTTTGTGAAATGTGTGTATGTGTGCTTTTAAAACCACGTACAGTGTGCATGTGTTGTCATACAGGGTGCGGTTAGACAGTGTGCACGTGCTCTCGTGCAGTGTGCGGTTAGACAGTGTGCACGTGCTCTCGTGCAGTGTGCGGTTAGACAGTGTGCACGTGTTCTCGTACAGGGTGCGGTTAGACAGTGTGCACGTGTTCTCGTACAGGGTGTGGTAATACAGTGTGCACGTGTTCTCGTACAGGGTGTGGTAATACAGTGTGCACGTGTTCTCGTACAGGGTGTGGTAATACAGTGTGCACGTGTTCTCGTGCAGTGTGTGTTCTTAAACAGCGTGTTCTCACACAGTGTGTGTGTGTTTGCAGTGCAAGCTGGAGCTGCAGGCCATCGGGGTCCCGGTGGATCATGGCACAGCCTTCGGGAGAATCGCTTTCTCCTGCCCACGGGAGCAGGTAACCTCGGAGGCCAACGGAGTCAGTGCCTTCCACTGGGGTGGCTGTTTTCCCACTTAATCCCTGCAGGATAAGTAGGACGCGAGGTGGAAAAGCAGAACTGCCTTAAAGCAGAAGTGGCCGACCAGTTCATGCAGAGCTGCAGAGCAGCAGGTTTAGGGAAGATCTCCTTGGGGCAGTGAGTTTCTAAAGACACAAAACAAGAACCTTTGGTTTGAAAACTGCCACCCAAAGAGCGGAATGGAACATTGCTGAATTAACTAAGGAAGTGACTTTGCTTCAGTGATTAAATCTAGAACTGTGACAGTTGTGCTGTGAGCTGGGACGCCTGTAAACTCTTCTGCACTGCAGCTGTCCAGAACCAAGATCCTCTGAGCCTTTGCTGCTCTGAAGCTCAGAGCTGTGCCTGCTGACAGCAGGATTCATTACAGCATTCTCTGATAGAGAAGTCAGTTTTGCTTCTGCTTCCATTGGTGGAGAGCTGTGGATTGTTTCCCATTAAATTAAATGAGTTGAAAGCTGAGAGCTTTGAGAGGGATTGAGTGAATAAATAAAATATTTCTCTAGGGAGATTAGTAAGGTGCACATCTTTCAACAGAATAAGTTGTTGATCAGTAACCCTAGCAGATCAGGTGACATGACAGCCTTGTCTTCTTACTAAACGGGAGGATGTTGATCATGACCTTCCAGCTTCTGAGCTTCTATGCTAGTTTGATATTTCTCTGTCTAAAAGAGAGACCAGACTCAGGCGAACCAAACCGGTCTCGTTCGTTTGTGCTGTCCCGAGCTATAATGGCTTCTTGTCTGGGCAGGGAGTCACATGGCTCTTGTCGTCATTGTAGGGGGGCCGAGTAACGTCATGCCCCATAAAACAAGCAAGACCAGTTTGGTTCTCTTGCGCCCTGCTAGGGGAGGGGGGGGAGTGACGTCGCACTTCTGGATAAATAAGGCGCTATATCTCAGGAACGAAAGCAGCACAAACCCTACTTTCAACGGCACAAACCAGCAGAAACGGAGCACGGAATAAGATAAGATCACTTTCTTGGCCATAAACAATTTCTTGCATTAGGGACTTGTCTTCTTGCACACCCCAGCTTGCTCTCCATGAGACACACAGACAGGGAGAGAAGCTTGGGGTCAGAGCGCAGGGTCAGCCATTTATACGGCGCCCCTGGAGCAGCTGGGGTGAAGGGCCTTGCTCAGGGGCCCAATGGAATAGGATTCCTCTGCCGGCTGTGGGATTTGAACTGGCAACCTCCCAACCACAGGGGCAGATCCTGAGCCACAGAGCCACCGCTCCGCCCATGGAATGCAATGGGTTTCAAAGTCTGTGCTCTTTACAGGGTGTCCAGCTTCACAGAGCTACAGCAGGCAGGTCATGTGTTTCCTTCGAGCCACTCTGAGCCTGTTCTAAATGAGCTGAGATTTTTTTTTGGGGGGGGGGTCTCCCCATTCCCTGCAGCTGACAGAAATCGAAGCGCTGATGAAGAAGGAGAACCAGAAGATCCTCACCCCACTGGTCCGTCTGGACACCCCGGGGAAGGCCACAGTGGAGGTGGTGATACTGGCCGATCCAGTGAGTCAGTGGACACGCCGGGCATGTTCTGGGCTGGGGTGGAGGGAGGTTTTGAGGGTGATGTCCTGTACTAACGGTGAGGGAAATAAAGCAGACGTCCTTTAAAATGAGGTGAGCACTGGCCCGGAATTTAGAAGACGTGGAATCATTCGCTCACGAATTGACGGTTTCTGGATTATGGAGAATTATGGGGCCCTTATACAGCCACAAATACAACTGGAAAAGAAAGGGGTGCTCCTTATCTTTCCTGTTGAAGGATCCTTCTTTTTCATGTAGTTTTCCCCTCAATTCTCCAGGATGGCCACGAGATCTGCTTCGTGGGAGATGAAGCATTCCGGGAACTCTCTAGGATGGATCCCAATGGAAACTCGCTTCTGGACGCGGTGAGTGTTTCACGACGGAGTGATTCGTTTCTGTGCGTCGGGTTGGGGGGGGGGGAACCACTGGCTGTGGTTTTAGCATCTACCCCGACTTGCTAGATGGATCCCGCAGTCCTGTGGGATCCTGTGGACAAGCTGATCGGAGACGGCTGTAGCGCCGATTCCCAGGGAGTTTGGTGTGCCGAGAGACACTCAGTGTGTGGTCTAGCTGGACAGTGTGTGTTCCTGGCTTTGCAGGCGATGGCAGCCGACAAAAGCGCGGAATGGTTTGCCAGGCACAACAAGCAGAAGGCCTCGGCCTGAAGACGGGATTGGCGCAGATGACGGGGACGGGCCTGTCCCACCGGACACCGCAGCGCTGATGGGAGAAAGGCCCGGAACATTCCGGAACATTCCGCAACATTCCGCGTTTTCCACAGCGGAACGCAGTGCTGTCATTTGCGCTTGTTTTTCTGGGTGTCGCCAAACAAGGAAACGAGCTGTCACCTGCCGAAATACACCGTTTTATTTTTCAAAATATCGGGACTGAGATTTTGCGAAGGGTTCTTGAATTGCTGAGTTCACACGTTGCGGGTGGTTACCGAAACGCACATTGGTCTTGACCGGTCTTTTACAGCCAAGTCTGGCCCGTGGAGAAGCTAGCTTCCTGTGAGGAGTTGGAAATTATGATATAACATGGGCCGTTGTTGAACTTCTGTAAAGACAAAACTGTGTAACACTTAAGAACCTGCTTGCTTCCAGATGAATAAAAGATTGGAAATATTGGTTGCTTAATTCCGGTGCGAGAAGTGTCACACGGTCTGTCTGACCCTGTTTGCCTAACAGCTCCATTTCTTGTGATCGTTTTGGACTCCTTGGCAGGTAACTTGTTTTCAGTGTGAGAAGTGGGTGGCAACAGACTGCAACGTAAACATGCAGACTAGGGGCTAGGCTGGAACCACACAGCAAAGTCACTTCCTGTGACAGTAGTTCTCCATGGCAACGCCTGCCCAAGCACATGACACAGAGGTCAGGCGCCCATGACTGTTCCCTGTCTGTTCCTTTTATTCACCAGAATAACGGGTCACCTAATACTGCAGATTTCAGTAGGTCGCCAAGTGAGGGTCGCTGTAGCCAGTTTCAACCTTTAAAAAATTCATAGAGCAATTGCCAGGTGTTGAGAACAAAGATTATTCCCAACTAAAGGGGTCTCTTTTTACTGTCCTGCATTGAGAGATGGAGGGGTTTAGTATACAGTTACAGTAGTTGTTGACACACACACACACACACCTGTATTGTCTTCGGACGCGTCGACAGTCTGGGATTCAGGTTCCATAAGTCGTTTTACCTTAAAAGGGTCTCCGAACGGGGTGTGAGAGTTAATGGGGTAGGAAGAAACGGAAGGCCACAGTAAAAAATTAAAAAAACAAGATCAGGGCAGGGGGATTGCTCAGATCCCCAGCTCCAGTCTCCGGGACAAGACAGCCTGTGGGCGCAAGAGAGTCATCCAAACTGGGAATAGTGGTTTGCAGGTTATCCAACAATAAAGGAAAAGGTAACATCATGTCAGGTCATTTCTGGAACAGGACCATAGTAGGATGCTGAGACTACAAAAGCCAGGTGATTTCAGGTTAATCCCACTGGGGCTGCTTGGTAGGAAGTAGAGACTTGGTTAGCTCCTTTTAAGCCCCTCAAAGTATCGTCCCCTGAGTGACCTGATTTCCCTTCCAGTGCACAGCCATCACGTCTTTTTCAGCAGAGGCTGCGGGAGCTTGCAAAGACACAAGTTTACTTTCATCCGCTGTGTGTGTGAGAGAGTTTTTTTTCCCGACGCATTCAAGCAGAGAAAAGCGAGCGACGTGTAAACTCCAGGGAAGTAGACGGTTGGCCGCTTCGGTGGTTCTGCCGGTTATCGGTATAGTTGCTCGAACTCCGGGATAGCTCACGCTCGGCTGGTAGGAGGAGCTCGCCTCTTATTTTTTTTCTCCCCACCTCAGCCGCTGAGTAAAACAACAACCACCGGGGCTGTCCGGGCTCTCTGCTCCGGAATTTGTAAACGGGGTACCTAAAGAGACATTAATGGGAAACGCTGCTGGCCAGGAGCCCAGAAAGGCAGATATTTAACCTGGGTTGGTGGAGTGGCGGAGCCGCCTACCGGGGCGAGAGCTGGGCTCCAGATGGACCGAGGCTCCGGCTCTCCTCAGTGGGAGCTGTCAGAGGGGAGACGGCGGAGCGCCACCGGGCACAAGCGGGCGCACTGACTGACTCGATCCGGGACCGACGCTCACGCCTGGCGGTGTTGCGAGGGGGGGGGACACGCGTGACCTGCCCCACGCCGTGTGGCGGGACGGGCAGCGGTGCGTGGACCGCGGGTGCCGAGCCTCGGGGTGGGGACACAGGCGAGAGGCTCGCCGCGATCGGAAACAGAATGA
Source organism: Lepisosteus platostomus (assembly GCF_059453375.1). Classification (NCBI taxonomy): domain Eukaryota; kingdom Metazoa; phylum Chordata; class Actinopteri; order Semionotiformes; family Lepisosteidae; genus Lepisosteus; species Lepisosteus platostomus. Next base: position 8,695,641 of record NC_142632.1, read on the forward strand.
GGATCCTGATTCTCTACCTGTTGACTTCTTGTTTTTCCTTGGCGGGGCCAGCGAGAGATGCAAATTAATGCTCGCTAGGTGGTGAAATGGAATAACGTAACCATTACGGTCAGGTGTAAGCGACACGCAAACAGCCGCAGGTCAGCTATACGAACTGTATATAGACTAGTATATAGTCGGGTGCGAGTTTTTTTATTTACTTTATGGGTTTTTTTTTGTGATTTGTATTTTTCCACTGAAGTTTGATCTGGGCTTGTATTATTTTATTTTGCATTTTTCATTTAGCCTCCTTCGTCACTTATCTGCAGGGAGTCTGCACTGTGCTTTTAGCTGCTCGGTGAAAACGTTCCGATTGCAAGTGGGTTGAGAATCAGTTCTGTCACCGAGCCCCAGTGAGGGCCGTGCTGGAAGCGAATATCGCGGCAGTGGGTCACTGTAGCTGCTCCCACAGGCTGGTCTCTGGGGCTATTTGGTCCATTTCGGGGGAGGGGGGTGGAGGTGCATCTCTGCGTGGCTCTGTCTGTGGAAACGTGCCCCCGTGGAAGGGCTGGAGCGGACACGGGTCCGAGGAGTTTGGTTCCCAGGACACCTGATGGTCTGAATGCGGGATCGATGTGACTTGGAGTCCGACGTCATCGCAAAATGCCTCTCGTGCTGGTCGTTGTGCTGGCCCTGCTGCTGGTAGCCGTGGTTACCGTCACCCTCCTGAGGTAAGAAACAAGCACGAACGTCGCCGATCAATTACATGACGCCTAGATTTGGAGGGTCCGATTGTAAAACAAAAAAAGTGCATTCCCTGCTTCAGTACGCTGGGGCATCTACAGTAGCCCTACCCAGTTTCTTCTTATTTTACACACCAGGCGTGGTAAACTTGTAGTGGTTTTGCTCAGCTGTGATTTGGCGTGCAAACGCATCGTTGACACGTGATGATCCAGCGCCCGAGAGTTTGAGATGACTCCTGGATCGTGCACCGCCTGATGAGCACGCCTCACTGTACAGTTCTGGAGAAATTACAAGTGCAGTTATAGCAGCACTGCATTAGTTTATGTTTGCAATAGCATTTTGTTTAGCCAAGAATAATAATAATTCCTTACACTTATATTGTACTTTTCTGGACACTCCACTCAAAGCGCTTTACAGGTAATGGGGATCCCCTCCACCACCACCAGTGTGCAGCCCCACTACTCTCCCCACACACCTGCTCTCAGTTAGGAGGAGAACAGAGTGATGAAGCCAGTTCAGAGAGGGGATTATTAGGAGGCCATGATTGGTAAAGGCCAGGGGGGAATTTGGCCAGGACATTACACCCCTACTCTTTTCGAGAAACGCCCTTGGATTGTTAATGACCACAGAGAGTCAGGACCCCGGTTTTACGTCTCATCTGAAGGACGGCGCCTTTTTACAGTATAGTGTCCCCGTCACTATATTGGGGCATCACGACCCACGGCTGACCTTGGGGTGAGCGCCCCCACTAGCACCTCTTCCAGCAGCAACCTTAGTTGTTCCCAGAAGGTCTCCCATCCAGGTACTGACTAGGCTCCCACCTGCTGAGTGTCAATGGGCTGCCAGTTGTGAGTTGTAGGGTGATATAGCACCTGGCTATGAAACTATTGTCTGAGCACGTCTGCAGCTGGTCTTATTTGTGATCCAGACTGCCAGACACAAGTGCAGACACTATACTGTACCAAAATACCAGGTAGTGGAGCGTTTCTGTGTGCATCTGGAGTTGTTCTTTTTTTTCCCCACAACCATGTTGTGAAATACTTGGTCTTTAATTTACACTTGGGAATTTTTAACTGAATCCAGGCTCTAGGAAGGAAGCTGTATGCAATTGAATTGCCATCTTTTCACACCTGCCTTGCTGAAGAGGTGTGAGGGGTGGAAATTTAATCTCAAGCCACATTTTCGAAGGAACCCCTTCCAGGTATCGGAGAAAAGTGGATCCTACAGGTGGTTTGGTACTGAATTGGCAGCCATACTGAAGATAAACCTGTTGAACAATTAAAATCTTTAAAACGGGACCCAAACCACCGTTTCAATCTGTTGCTTTTATGGTACATGCAGCTTTGTGATACTGTAACTTGTTAATCAGTGCTGTTACTGAAGAAGCAAAGGTCTTCTCCTGTTCCAGGCCCACTAGTTAGTGCAGGTTTCGTCTCCAGCAGCCCGTGTAATGTGAGAAACGGCACAATTGGGCGTCTTTGTTCAGAGACACAAGTGCTGGCTTGTCTAAACAGATAATTGAATATGCAGTGAGCAAAAACATTAAAAATGAGTCATTCTCTGAATAGTTTGTATTACATCATGGTAGCTGGATGGTAGTGAGTGTTGTTTTGAACAAGTACTGTCATGTCTTATCTTGAGTGCACAGTTAAAAAAGCGAGTTCCTGAGTTTTTCGCTTGTGCATAGTCCGTGCACAGACCATCCTCCAGCCTTACACAGTTATTTGCTTAATGCACTTTGAAGCCTGGGTTCCACATCTATCCCCTCATGACTGCAGAGTCAACAAAAAAACGTCTCTTGAATTTGCATGTTTAAAATGTTTTGCATGTGTGCCTTCGTGGTGATTCTGACGATGGCGTTTCCCACAGTCTGTGCCTTAAAAACTAAAATGAAAAAGCAAATGAGAGAAACCCAGGAACTTCCTTGTGCAGCACTTAACACCAGACATTAGGGTTTTTGCATTAGATATTAGAGCACTAACCCATCATCAGCTCCAGGACCTGGCTTTGGTTCATGATCTTGCAGGAAGCAATGATTGCTTAATTCCACTGTGTTGGGTTCTGATTAAAAGCCTTGTGTTATCTGATACAAAACATGAAAGGGACAGTTATTCTGTTGTGCACTCACTGGCCAGCAGATGAGTTTTTGAGAGTTCAGCAAATTCAAAATCATTTTCAGACAGTGGGTCCGAAGACTGGGGATTGTGAAACACAAATATTATTAATATTAATAATTCTTTACACTTACATAGCCCTTTTCTGGACACTTCACTCAAAGCGCTTTACAGGTAATGGGGATCCCCTCCACCTCCACCAGTGTGCAGCCCCACCTGGATGATGCGCCAGTACTCTCCCCACACACCAGCTCTCAGTGGGGAGGAGAGCAGAGTGATGAAGCCAGTTCAGAGATGGGGATTATTAGGAGGCCATGACTGGTAAAGGCCAGAGGGAAATTTGGCCAGGACACTGGGGTAACACCCCTACTCTTTTTGAGAAACACCCTGGGATTTTTAAATTACCAGAGAGAGTCAGGAATTCTATTTCATGTCTTGTCCGAAGGATGGTACTTTATTAATAGTATAGTGTCCCCGTCACTGTACTGGGGTATAAGGACTCACATTGACACAGACTGCTGGGTGAGCGCCCCTAAAACACTGCTGGGTGGCCCCTCTAACACCTCTTCCAGCAGCAGCCTTAGTTTTTCCCAGGAGGTCTCCCATCTCCCATACTGACCAGGCTCACACCTGCTGAGCTTCAGCTGGAGCGATGCTGACCCTACGCTGTGCAGTTGTTGCTTTCCAGCTAAAGCACCACCTATAGCAGGTAGCAGGCCTCAAGGCTGAGGTGGGGGAAACTGCAGTACCCCAGCCTCCTCAGGGGTGGCTTCTCATCGTGGTCTTTCTCTCTCTCTCTCCCCTGGTGCAGGTGGTTTGTGTGCCGCCTGGCTGGGCGGTTCTGCCGCAGCAAGCTCAATGCGGAGCTCAGGATCAAGTCGGTCGGGTTCTTCTCCGTCCACGGCATCAGCATCCAGTTCCGGCCGCAGCAGACGCTGGTAGGTACCGAGGCTGCGCTGCTCCGGGCCAGCCTGCTGTCCATTCCAGGCTTTTCGTTTTTCTGCACAACTTGCGACACTTAGCTCCAGACTCTCAAACCGGCCGGTGCAGTGAGGGGGATAATCCATCTCTGTCTGGAGCCTGAGCACGTCTCCCCGGAGTGGGTGTTCACACACGCACAGCACAAGACATGATAAGGACACATCATTTGCGTTTCTGTGGGGGAGTCATCTGAGCTTAAGAATGGCTTTTCATGCACCTTAATTTACTCAGCACGTGCAAATCCTCCACTAGAATGAGCAGGTTAGCAGTTAAAGCCCCAGGTGGCTCTCGTATACTAGGGAGTAAAAGTTCAGAGCCAGATGTCGAAAGTCCAAACGACCTGCATCACAGCGCCCTGACACACGGTAGCTACCTGCCATTTCAAATTCGCTCCCAAGGTGCTGACTACTCCATTTGTGGCTGCTCCCAGCCAGTTAATGATTGTGGAATCGTGGTTTCTGGCTGGGGGGGGCAAATATTTTTACTGCTGCTTGTTTTGTGGAAAGCCTCGGTTTCTTTCCTCCTCCTGCTCAAGCCTCCTCTCCGTTTCGCTTCTCTGCCACACAGGAAATCGACAAGATTTGGGTTTCCTGCATGCTGTTCCGCCAGGACATCCCGTGAGTGTTCACAACAGCACCACTGGAAGGAGACCGGTCTCCGGATGTTGCACAGCCAAACAAGGGCGTGAGCTCATCTGTGTCAAAGGCTGCCAAGAGCCTGCTGTTATTACCTGTTTCCTGCCAAGTTAGTCAGTTGCTCTCGCAAGGCCGTGTAGCACTCTCCCACCTGGAACATCACTGTACCCTTAAACAGAGTTTAATTTCTTTAAGGATCTCTGCAAAGATCCCCTCGAGTTCAGGCCTTTCTGTGTGATGGCGATAGACTGATGCAGTGTTTTGGGTCTCGTTGTGGTCTCTCAGACGGTACCTGGCGCTCTGCGTGGGTGAGGCCCGCATCCGCATGGACCTTCAGGACACCCCAGCGCCCCTGGACTTCAGAGGTCAGGGGGGGCAGACGGGGAAACCGCCGGTCAGCCCCTCCGTCCTGCGCTTCTTCTCTCAGGTACGGAGGCGCCATGGCTGCCGTCGGAAACCGCTTACAGCGCAGGAGAGCAGTGTGCTCGGTGCCCTGCCACTCACGGTGGTATTGCACCACGGTACAGGTGTGACGGACTAGTCCGTGGGAAGGGGTGTCCATTATTGACAAATATCCGTTAAATCACAAGGGTTTTCCAGCCCCAAAACACACTATTTTATGAGAAAAATACACGGTACATTTATATATCTTTTGACATATTTGTAAAGTTAACTCTTGCAGACATCACAGTCAATGAAAATTGTTCTCGTCCCATTTTTATCCAGAATATGCAAGCTATTTATTTGATGTCGTAAGTGTACAGTATACAGTATAAAATTTGCCCGGGAATACGAAACAAAAACCACACCCATCATAAGCAATTCACCTACCCCTATAGGGCTCCATTGATATTCCTGAAATTTCTACCAGTGTAGTATTTTTACTTTGCTTTATTATTTGTGCATTCCACCTTTATTGCAGGGAAAGTCCACTGTGTCTGATTTGACAGACATACTCCCACTTTAGAAGATTTTATCCGTGAAATCCGAAGTCCTGTATTGCAGTTCAGTGACATTCAGCTCAGTGAACACTTTGACTAAACACGTTGCCCTGCAGTATAATGTATTATTCTGTGTGGAATTTCCCTGACTGCTTCTATAAACAGCCTTTCTCATTGCTTCCCCTTTGCATTCCTGCAGAATTGACAGCTGAGGGTATTTCCTTCTGTGGGATTAGCTTTCTCACTGGTCCCTGTTCTCTGTGAGCCTGGGTCTGCGTTGCTTTTTGTACCACAGATGCAGCGGTCGGGGACAGCTGCTATGAATACAGGGCCACCTGGTCAGCTGGAAACATTTTTTTTATTCTTATTTTCCTCATCCTCAGCTGCTGTCTCTGCACGTCTCCTCCGTCAACGTCATGGTGCTGAACTTGGTCATCCCAGAGTCTCTGTGGCATATGACGGTGGCCACCACTGCCCTGCTGCTGGACCATGATGGCAAAAGGTGACAAGGGCAGAGGGCATACTCTGGGCAGCTCTGAGATTACAGCACTCATAATGGCTTGCTAGGTCACAGGAAGCTCATCTGCTTATGTTTCGTGTTTGAAATGCTGCAGGAAATGGGTGGAAGAGGTGGTTGCCTGAATAAGCTACTAGGGGCCAAGTGAACCCAAGCCTCGTCTCACTTGTACCCTTTATGTTTTCATATTTGCCTCACTATCCATAGTATGCATTTAAAGTCTTGGTTGCAGCTGCCATTAGCTCCTCAGTTCCCAGCCGGTGCCCATACCTGAGTTGAATTTGGTTGTGTGAAATATCTAAAATCCTCGAGTGCAGTAAAACCTTATTTTCAGACCCTGTTTTGCAAAATCGGTTCAGGGTAATCAGAAATGGGCAGTGCAGGCATGTGCAGGCCGCCCCTGTCTGAGTCTGTGTGCCCTGTGCTCCGCAGGGTGGCGTGGGAGTTCTCAGTGGGCCAGCTGAGCAGCAAGGTGCTGAAGAGCAGCCGACTGGTGAGTCTGCTCCGTGATACTGGGGGGGGGGGGGATTCTGTTCCAAAATTCTCGTGAGGCTGCAAAATTGAAATGGCTGTGCCAAAAACTGAACTCGCACTCTTGTCAATTCCGTAGGTGAATCCATTCATTTTACCCAGCGTATTGTACAGTCGGAAGGTGAACAACTCAGTATTGCAAAGCTTTTCCACTTTGCTGTTCTTACCAGGCCAGAATGAACCTGAGATAATCAATATATATTTTTATTTATCAGTATAATACTCTATGTGATCAAATTACTTGTGGGAAAAGCATCTCAAGAACTGAACAGTTTATCCCTATAGGACGGGATTTAATAAGGCCATGTATTTTTGAATGTCCTTGAGCTTTTTTCTGTGTTGTGAAGAGTAATATTCTGTAGTGCTTGTGTAGCATTTATTTGTCTAGGCAGGTGGATGTGTGTCTGGGTTTGATGAGACTGGGGTCTGTTGAGCTCATAGATGGGCAAGGGAAAACACAATTCTTAACCTTGTTAACCTTCCCTAATGTTTCTGTGCATACTACCTCCCACCTCACTTCTCCTGCCCCCTGCCTCCTGCCCTCCACCTCCTGCCCCCCCCCCCGCCTCGCAGCAGGACACCTGCCTCGCGGAGGCCTCTCTGGGCCTGGAGCTGACCGGCGACATGGGGGTGCCGGAGCTGCGGCCCGGGAGGCTGGGGCTGGCGGTGCGCGCCCTGCAGGCCGAGCTGCACGAGGGGCTGTTCCACAGCCTGCTGCTCCTGCCCCGCGCTGCCCCGGCGCGCCCCGCGCCAGACACCGCTGCCGCCTCCGGTGAGCACCTCCTGGTCCACTACCAGCCCGTAAATCAGAGGGGCTTGGCTCTGATCTCTCAAGGCCAGGACCCCACAATTTGTACATGTTCTCCTTCAACAGCCAACAGCATGGAACTGGGCAAGCAGGGGTGATAGTTAAGTAGCGGTAATTAACCCAGTAATTCAATAATTTTGTATGATTAAAAAGAGCAAGTGGATTTGAGAACCAGAAAGCCTTGTGAGCCTCAGGGATTAGAGTTCTTTTTTGTTTTAGAGAACAGAGAAAACCATTCTAAATACAGATGACATTGTACAACAGTCCTTTCATAATAGGGTTGGGGTTCTTGAGTTCACATACTGTACTGTATGCCTGATCCATGTAACAGTAGTATTGTGCAGGTTTTGCAAGTTCACATACTGTATGCCTGATCCATGTAACAGTAGTATTGTGCAGGTTTTGCAAGTTTATGATGCTTGGTTGACCAGTTACATTTGACTTAAAATGTGTAGCAATACCTGTGTATGCATTTTGCGGACGTTATTGTAATTTTGCCTATCCATCGTGTGGGCCGTTTGCCTCGACATTTCTAATGAACTTATTCAAATTTTGATTTTGTTCTAAGGAGGCGAAAAGGATTCCTATGTCCAGTCAACTGCTGTCGAAAAGTTTCACCGGCTGATTCCGCAGAGGGTCAATGTGGATTTTGAAAACACCAATGTCACCCTGTCCATGCTCAGCCAGAGCAGGTAACTTTACACCACTGCTCAACACACCGCTCCCAGGGTTGTGCAAGACCTCCCGCTTTCTCGTCGTTAAGCCGAAAACTGTCTGGGAAGCCACTTCTGCGGCCTTATATAGAAGCTTTGCAGTGATCAGCACAGATGTTTAGTTGCAGGTGATAAAGAGAAGTAAATCTGATTTATGCAAAGAGTAACATGCAAGGTGAAGAGAAGAAGAGGCAGTATCTGTGCCGAAGGAGAATAACCTCAGTGTTCTGTGCAAATTGAACCTGAGTTTTTTTGCACGTGTGCAGATTACACCTCATTTAGCCAGGAAGTCATTTAGTCAGCTGTGGATTGCGTGTAGTTTGTTACCAAATACTTCTGTACCTTGTAGGTATCCCTAGGCTATTTAAAAAGGTCTGAGCCTTGTGAAGAGAAACTCCCAACAGCCAAGTCTGAAGAGTCTTGCACTTAGAGTGTAGCTGCATCTTAGATGGCAAAGGCTGGGGAAAAAAACCCCTCTTTATTCACTTCTTGAGTTTCCTTCGATGCGGTATTTCCTCTCCTGGGGTGGGGAGATGGCTGAGCCGTGGTGACGCCGGTGCCTTTCCCCACAGGCACTTGAACTGGACCCTGAAGACGCTGCAGGTGCGGTACAGCCGGGAGGATGAGCAGCTGCCCCTGAGGAGCTTCACCCCGGAGCTCAGCTTCCCGCAGAGCAACCTGGAGCTCCTACTCGAGGGTCTGTTGGGCAGAGGGGAGGGGGCCGGACAGGGGTCGGGGACTCAACACCTGCGCAATTAATAGTTCACTTAATTATTCCCTCCTTTCTGTAGCAGCAAGTGTCATTTCCTGCTGACAGTGAAGATCGTGATGTTCTTTTTTTCTGGTTCTAAAGTGTTTTTAAACTTGTAACTCAGACCTAGTTTTCATGAGATGGAGAGGGGTTGGAGGAGTCTAAAAGGCTCTTGTGTGGGGACACCATCTCCTCAAAGAACTTAAATCACACGCAGATATAGACAGGAAAGCCTGGAGCCTGTAACACAGTCCTTCTTATTAGATTAGAGTGGAATATCTGTCTGCATCTCTGCAGGGTAGGGAGCTTTTCTTTCTTGAGTTTTGTCTTTTCGCTGTGGCTTTTCATGGTCACTTTCTGTCCTGTACAATCGGGGGGAAAAAAGCTCTTGTTCTTGATACTGCTAAAACAAGTCGGCAGTGAGGTGCACGGTGGGTGATGAAATCGGCTTCTGAAATCCCAGTCATGGTGGAAATGCTGGGGTTGGTTTTGTGTGCCCGTGCAGATGGCCTGCTGCTGTCCCAGAGCCGCCAGAGGATGATCTGTCTCAGCGCTCTCAGGACCATCCTGCAGGTACGCCACCACCCGATGACCTGACCTGCTTGTTCTTCTTGGGAGCTGCAGTTGTCCCCTGCTACAAGAAATCAAGGAAAATCTTCTATTTTATTGTGACCTTTTTTCCTTTAGCTAGAACTAAGCAGCTTAATTTACATTTAGTGTTACAGATAAGGAAGTTTTGTCAGAAGTTGCCCTATACTTTTACTCCTGCACTATACTTTTAGCCCTTCCAATGAGCCTCCTCCCCCACCCCTTGCTAAGGAAGGCATGCCCTGTCCTTCATTGCTGCCTCCTCCTGCCCCGGTCTCAGGTCACCACAGTGGATGTCTCAGGGTCGGTCACCGTCAACACCTGCATCGTCCACTACCGCCACCAGGAGTTCTCTCATTGGCTGGACCTGTTCCCGTGGAAACAGCTGCTGCACAGCAAGTCCTCTCGCAGAAAGAAGTAAGAGTCCCGGAGCTGGGGCCCTCCTGAGATGCTGTAGGTACATCTCGGGAAGAAGGGGCCACGTCATTCCTGACAGCGAAGGCCATGATGTTCTTCTCTGGTTTTTAGAGTCTTCTTAAACTTGTAACTCAGACCTAGTTGGGATGAGTTGAGAGGGGTAGAAGGAGTCTAAAAGGATCTCCTCAAAGAACTTAAATCAGGTGCAAATCAATACTCAGTGAAGTGCTTTGAGATTCTGTCAATCAATCAAAGTTTATTTATCAAATGCACAACAATACAGCCTGCAGCAGTAATTGCTGGCTATATGAAGTAAAGATGGATTGATCTGATTGATTCCCCCCCCCTCCTCCTCCTCCTACCCCCACAGACGATTCCCCCGGCTCAACGCTCCCATCATGATCAGCTCCTCAGTGTCCAACGTCAACGTCTCCGTGCAGCTGGGTGACACGCCCCCCTTCGCCCTGGGGTTCATCTCTGCCAGCACAGGTACGAGGAGCAGGGTGAGGCCGTGGGAATAGCCCTGGCTGGAAAAGAGGTGTCACGCTTGCACCAGAAGCACTATTTTACTAAGAGAAATAAAGCCAGAGCCCATATTTTCATCAACTGATTCTTCTCAAGACATTTATCTTCTGTTTTCTGTTGCATTGTTTTCGTTGTTTTTTCCTTTAAAGACTCTATGGAGTGCATTTTCAAGAGTATTCAATTTAAACCGGTCTTTGGCAGATTGTACTTGAACATAAGGGCTTAAAGAACCTGATGGCAAAATACTTAAAGGCACTGACAAGGTCGGCCAGCAGATCTCTTCAAAACGAACAGTGAAACATGAACCAGAAGGCACAAACGGAAAACGCAGTTGACGTGAATTTAAAGCCAAGAACGGGCAGAAACAGCGAGTGCATTAATTACCACTGTAACCTGCCGCAGATTGTTCAAAGATTGCTCAGGTCTGGAATTGCAAGTGTCCGGCACTTCCAGCAGGTCGGGAGAAAAGTGAGCGTTTTATAACCCGGCTTCAAGGGTTTAATCTGCTTAGCAAACAGACCGAGCCCGGCTTGATCAGATAAGGGCATTTTTGAGGAACAGTGAGCTTTTGTTAAGGTACAGTTTTGCAACTGTGAAAAGATTTATGTACTGTGATGAGTCATTGTAGTTCCCCCCCCCCAAACACACCCCCCTGCATAGACTTGCAGTATGTGCCCTGGTCTTCATGTCCTTGTACTGGGGTTGTGTTGCTTGTAACATGTTTGCAGAAGTCGGTTCCATAACACTCTTGGATGAAACCTGGTCAGTTTGGAATTTTATCCTTTAATTTATTACCATGTCAGAAATGTGAGACCATATAAATCAAATTTGTCAGCAGCCATATCACCCTGCAGCTCTCAATTGGCTACCCACTGAAGCTAAGCAGGGTTGAGCCTGGTCAGTACCTGCGTGGGAGACCTCCTAGGAAGCAAGGGTTTCTGCTGGAAGAGGAGTTGGTGGGTCCAGTGGGGGGCGCCCACCCTGTGGTCTGTGTGGGTCCTAATGCCCCAGTATCGTGACAGGGACACTATACTATAGTGGGCTCTGTCTTTCACATGAGACGTTAATCCGAGGAACTGACTCTCTGTGGTCGTTAAAGATCCCTGGGCATTTCTCGATAAGAGTAGGGAGTTATCCCAGTATCCGGGCCAAATTTCCGCCTTCGGCCTTTACTGTGGCCTCCAAATTGTCCCCATGTTTGATTGGCTTGCACTTGCCCTGCGATGGACTGGCGCCCCATCCAGGGTGTACCCTGCCTTGCGCTCGTTGCCTGCCGGGTAGGCTCCGGCTTCCCATGATGCCGTATGGTATAAAGCAGTTTGGCAAATGACATGACATTAAATCAAATTTAAGGAAAAATAATATTGTGACAGCGGTTACTGCTGAAGATTGGGCATCAAAATGGAGAACTCCTGTGGTGTAGATCGGGGTGCATTTTATTTCTCTTGCATAATGAAAATAACTACCACAAGTCAAACTGCAGGGATAAAGCTGTTCCTTTGCAACCATGAAGCGCTGAGCAGAGCCACGTCTTGTCCACAGAGCTGCAGCACCTCATGGACATTTCCACAGACCCGCAGAGCCTGAAGACTCAGAGCCTGCACCGGAGGGCCAGCCTCTCCCTGGACCACTTCTGGTGGCGAGTGGGGCAGGGCTCCCATATCCAGCAGGCCCCCCACCCCCCCGGGAAGCACGTCTGGGGGGAGGCACTCATCCTCGACTCCCTCGCTCTGCAGGTAGCGGCCTCTCCTCCGTCTGCTCTGCCTGCCAGCACAGGCCCAGCTGGGAAATCCCAGAACCGGTCAAGCACAGGTGATGCCGTGAAGAGGCGTAGCGCACAGGGGGTGTGCCTTTAAAATGAAAGGGTTCCCGCTGAACACGAGGTTTTTGCTAGAAGCAGATGCTTTATTTTAAATTTAGGGCTGCTTCTATATTGTGTTGGGACTTAAATCAAACGTGGGAGAGCAGTGGAAAAGAAATCATTTGTGGGACCCCTGAAAAAAAATCCCACAAAGCTGGGCATTTAGAGGATCTCCATTCCTTATTTTTCCAGGGAAGCTGCAATATCCCCCAGCTGGAAACCACCAGCCAGTCGGAGACCGTCTTCCTGGAGTCCAGTTTGAGTGGGCTGCAGGTGGAGGTTTCGGAGACGTGCGCCCAGTGTCTGTCCCGGCTTGTGTCCCTGCTGTCCAGTGATGCCGAGAAGAGACTCGAGGGGCCAGGCCACTGCCAGGACACGGAGCAAACGGCCCCGGTCCATCCTCCCCACCCCCCTCCGCTGCTCCTCCGCCTGGAGCTCGGCCTCGAGGACGTCAATGTGTTCACCCTCTCCAACGTCGCAGGTGATCCAGGAACTCCTCCTGTGGCTCTCCTGCCACCCCGTCTCACTCTTTTCCTCTGTCATGTCTGACTTCTCTTTGTGAGAAACTCGTCTGCTTTTCATCTCTTTAACGGTACTTTCTGTCGTTTGATGTTGTCGTTATGTTATCATCGAGGGCTTTGAGAGATGATTTCGCAAAAAGACCCCACGCAGTTGTTGCTTTGCATGTTTCTGGCTTGCTATGCCAGTATGTCCCCGTGTTCCCGTCTATAACGTCTGGTGATCTATCGGCCTTTCTCAGCCCCTCGGCTCACGCACACGTTCTCCCATCCCTCCCTCTCTCCGGCAGGAGCCGTGTCTCTGCGGGTGGACGCCGTGAAGGCTCTGTGCACTGTGGAGAGTGCCCGGATGTCGGTGCAGGGGGTGTCGCTGTCTGTGGTGAAGCAGCTCACAGAGACCACACAGCCATGCTGCTCTGCGGCCGACGCCCCCAGCCCCCTCCTTAGCCTCGCCTCGCTCGTCGCCTGCTACCATGCCAGCACCTGGGCCCTGGAGGTACGTGGCTGAGTTCTCGCAGTGTCCTGCCAGCCTGTGCTCGGCTTTCAGAGAGCTGGTTTTAACAGCACCCAGGCAAAATCACATGGACTGGAGGCAGATTTGCCTTTTTAACTCTTCTTCTCACTTGCCCTGGAGTTAATCATGTATGTTTAAGGGTCCCACGTTTGGGAGACCTTTGAGTTTTGAAATTAGCTTTATTAAATTTTGGGTTTGTCAGTGGAGATTTTGCGGTGAGGCAAAAAGTTTCCAAAGTGTTGCCGTCACTCCTCACGGGCCAATAAAATGATTTATTTTCTTGATGCCCTGTGGTCCCCCAGCAAGAACTCAAGCCAGCAATCTCCTAAGCTGGAGACAGACACACATTCCTTCTTCCAAAGAGGAAACGCGTGTAGTTGTGTACGCATCTGTCACGTGTCTGTCTAGCCTGCATGACGGGGGTCATGTTTGATGACGGGGGTCTCCTCGCCTTTTCAGTTTGCATGGTCTCATTCCAAAAAGTTTGCCGAGTCTTGAAACAAGCACAGCTCTGTCTCCAATCTTGATGTGGAGGAGTGGGGGGGTTGGGGTTGATGAACTTGAATCTTCTTTTGCCTGTTTGTAGATCCAGTGTGAGGAGCAGCTTGCAATGCAGTGGACCCCAGCAGACCACATGTTCCTGTACCACCATGTGGTGGAGTGCCAGGGCTCCTGGGGCCTGCTTGCCAGGGCCCTGAGGAGGGGTCCCAGTGAGGCCCCGGGGGAGCAGGAGGAGGGTGGGCCGCAGCAGGACCCCCACAGCTCTGCCCTCCCAACAGGGAGCTCGGCAGCGGGCCAGAAGAAGGTGCTGGGTCTTCGCCTGGAGCTGGGCCGCGCCTTGGCGACGGCCTTCGTCACGGAGCAGAACTTCATCCGCCTGCAGATGGATGGGATCTTGTTAACGCGGCACGGGGGCACGGTCCACCTGCAGGCGCCGCACCTGGTCTTCAACTTCGACGGCAACGAGATCTTCTCCTTCAGGGGGACAGAGGTGCAGATGCTGCCCGAGCTGGAGGAGATGATTTTGCACCGGAACAACTTTCCATTCCTGACCACCCAGCGCAACCGCACTTGGGTGTTTGAAGTGCCCAGCCTGTCCGTGGAGTTCCCCTACCAGTATGACTTCTCCAAGACGTTCGATGAGGCCATCAATGTCCAGAAGTGGCTGAAGACTTTGTACCACCAACCCGGTAGCAGGACGGCGCCAGAGTCGCTCCCCCCCGACCTAGTCTTCCGGATTAGCCAGTTCTCCTTCGTGTTCCTGGATGACGTCTTTGAGATCAAGCTGCGGGACAACTACGAGCTGATGAAGGACGAGAGCAAGGAGAGCGCCAAGCGCCTGCAGCTGCTGGACAAGAAGGTGTCCGACCTGCGCAAGCAGCACGGGGAGCTCCTGCCCGCCCGCAAGATCGAGGAGCTGTACACCTCGCTGGAGCGCAAGCACATCGAGATCTACATCCAGCGCTCCCGCCGGCTCTACGCCAACACGCCCATGAGGAAGGCCCTGCTGACCTGGACCGTGTCGGACCTGGAGCTGGTGGTGCTGGCCGACCAGTCCCTCCACGGGCCCGAGAGGGTCCGGGAGCACATGAGGGACATCGATGACATCAGCCCGTACCCTCGCGATGGGCTGCCCCTGGTCATACAGTGGTGCCGCGTTGTCAAGTTCAAGCTGAACGCCTTCTTAGGTGAGTCTTGCAGATAGTGTCGGCTTGGCGCTTTCTCACGCCAATGCCTAGAATAATGTCTTCTGGTCTTGTTTCTGATTAAGTTTTCCTTACAGAACCCGAATGCATCTCTTACTGATTTGTTCTGAATTTGTTAGCAAGGGTTGATTTAAAGCATCGTGTGAATCCTGAGTGAGAGACCGACCCTTAAGGGCTAAATTCAACCAGAAGCTCTAGAAAAATTAGGAGAGCTCTAAATCACGCCTAGTACAATCCATGGACTTGCAAGCTTTTTGGATGGATGTCCTTTCCCTAACTTATTGCAGTTTCCTTTTTGGGTTCACCATTCATTTTTACAGTAATAAGGATGTTGCTGAATTCAACTTAAACCTTGTGTATTAATAAAAGCCTGTCCACATCCAATGAGTAACTTGTATTAATACATCTCGTCTTCGTGATGCAGGTAAGTCAAGCGTTGCCTCTCGCCACATTCTGCATTATGTTTTTTTTTTTTTTAGTTTTTATCTCTGCAGAGAGGTCCTCTTCTTCTGCATTTCTCCTGTTGCCTGTCTGACCAAAGCAGAAATGCTGTTGTAAAAAGAAAATCTCCCTTCCCGTTCCTTTGCATCGATCCGTCACTTTCCGACAGCATCTCCGAGCCCTGCTTTAAATCGGAGCTGCTCCCGCCATTTCATCCACCCACGTCCACCCCCGACCTCTCCCCTCCCCCCTCCCAGGGCCAGCGGGCCGCCGTCGTGGTCGCAGCCTGAAAGCTCCGTGTTCGCTTGTGTGCCCGCAGTGCGGATCCGGGACTACCCGCGCTACCTGTTTGAGATCCGGGACTGGGAGCTGGCGGGAAGGCTGATCGGGACGGAGCAGGACGGGCACCCCCGGGCGCGGCGCAAGCAAGCGGTCCAGCTGGGACACCCCTGGGGAACCGTCACGGTGGAGCGGAACATGCCCCCTCTCAAGTTCTACTACGACTTCCACTGTGAGTGAAACGCATAGACACAGGTCTATGAAAGGGGAACTGCAGTCCCAGGTTCTCAGACCAGCTATTAAATCTTGCTAACTATAAATCCACTGACGTTGTAGAAAAAAATGACGAATTTCGAATTGAGCACAAAATCGTGAACTTTGTGGAAGTACCGCAAGTCGCCGTGTTGTCGATAACACCTGGTTCCGCCATGGCCGAGAGAGAAAGTTCGCACAAATTGTGACGTGATGAGGCCCTTCCTGCTCACTAGTCACCATGATGACTAATGTAACGCGATGTACAAGAGAATAAGCACAGGTTGTGCAGCGGACATTTCACCGCAGGAATGTTCGAACCTGATCTGCGTGTAGAGTTAACAAGTCAGTTCCATTTATCAGCAAAACAATCTTAATGTCAAGAGCATTATCTCCATTGGATTAAAAGAGATTTATTCACAAGCCTGCTTGTTTGCAGTGTTATTAACAGGGCCGCTTCACCTCACTGGAAGGTTTGTTGCCTCGTTCTGAATCGCAGAACATGGTGCTGCACAGACCTGGAAATTGTTTTTATTTTAAGGGGAGGTTTTACAAGGTACTGTGTACATTTGACTTTTATTGTGGTTTGAAATGCACTCGTCAAAGCTGATTCTATCTAACCCAGAACTATAAAAATAGCGTTGCAGTTCCCCTTTAAGAACTGTCAGTACATGACTCCCTTTATCAGAAGCAGGGTTATCCACTAATGTGCAGTAAGTGTTATGCAAACACCTCAGTGACTTGCATTCATTATACCTGCTCTGTGTTTTCAGCACAGCATGTGATTGTAGGTGTGAGCCTAACACATACCTCCTTACTCATGATTCGATTCTTCCCTCCCCAACACAGCGGAGATCTCCCTGTACACCATCGTCTGGGGGCCGTGCTGGGACCCGGCCTGGACTCTGATTGGCCAAGCGGTGGACCTGCTGACGAAGCCCACGGCTGACCCCAGCCCCCCTCTGACCTGGTGGGACAAGAGCAGGCTGCTGCTGCACGGGCGCTGGGTCATGGACATCGACCAGGCCAACCTGCACCAGCTGGCCACTGAGGTGCCCGTTCACTTAACCTTGCGGAGATGGGGAGCCGCTGCCGGTATAAAATGAGCAGCGGGGGTATACAGGGAGTGTGTGTACCAAAGCACAACATGGTACATGCCAGCTTGGCCCTGTGCCAGTGCTTGTGGTGAAGATTAACGTCCAGTTGTGCTGTGGAGATGCTGGGCTATTCCTTTATTATTTTATAAAATAGTATTATTATTATTTATTCATTTCTAATCCTGTGCTGTTCATAAAATGCGCATGTTGTGCTTTAAAACAAGAGGTGCCAGTCCACAAATGTACCTTGGAGACTGTGATCTTGGTCACTGTACCTTGGAGACTGTGATCTCGGTCACTGTACCTTGCAAAAGCCCTCTGTATCGTTGAATGTGAACAGGATAGGGGTTACAGACCGGAGGAGGGAGTTTGATTCATTGCTCATGTAGAATGCCGTGAAATGTTCTCCAGAACAGTTGAACTTGAACTCCACCCTGGTTTTCTGTGTGGTGGAGCTCTTCCAAGCTGGCTGTCTGCCTCCTTTGTGCAGGACCCCTACAACACCACGGAGAACATGCACTGGGAGTGGAACAAGCTGAACTTCGACTGGAAACCAGGGCAGTTTGTGTACAGAGGGGACATGGATGTCAATGTCAGGACTGCTTCCAAGTAAGGATTAGTTAGACCTGCCCCATGGGGTTGACTCTTTGTCAGCAGCCATATCACCTTGTGAGGAAATTATTATTGTTATTATTGTTATTATCATCATTATTGAAATGTGTATCTGAACTTGTCTGGCACAAAGAAACTCATGCTAACAGATGGTAACGGCTGTGTGTCTCCAGGTTAAAAATGGGAAATATTTTCGTGGCTCCATCAGCTTCAGTGCTTTTGCATTCAGCATTGATGCTCTGAGCTGCAACCAACTAGTAGAAGTACAGTAGTCCATGCTTCTCAATTCCACTTCTGTCCGTGTTTGCATCCTGTTCTCAAGGTATGACGACTGCTGCTTCCTGCACCTGCCGAGCCTGTGCATGACCCTTGACCTGCAGTGGCTGTGCCACGGGAACCCACACGACCATCATTCCGTGACGCTGTGCTCCCCGGAGTGCGTGGCGGAGATGACCTCCGGTCAGCCGCACGACTCCTACAGGGCCTTCCGCTCTGAGAACCTCAACCTCTCCATTACCATGGACCTCAACCAGCATCGTGGGGGTAAGTGCTGGAGGCAGGGGGCATGGTGGGGAGGCTGGCATGGGTGGGGAAGGAACAAGAGGGAAGGGTGACTTGGAGAAGGGAGGCTGGCAGAGAGAAGGGAGATGAGTGGCTCACGAGTTGGAAAGAGAAGGAGCCATATCTCCCTGCAGCTCCCAGCCCACTGAAGCTCAGCAGGAGTGAGCCTGGTCAGTACCTGGATGGGAGACTCCTGGAAAAGCTACTGTAACTGCTGGAAGTGGTGTCAGTGGGGCCAGCAGGGGGCGCTCACCCCACAGTCTGTGTGGGTCCTAATGCCCCAGTATAGCAACAGGGACACTATGCTGTAAAAAGGCGCCGTCCCACAATGAGACATAAAACGTAATGACTTTGTGGTCATTTAAAATCCCAGGGCGTTTCTCAAAAAGAGTAAAGGTGTTACCATGGCATCCTGGCCAAATTTCCCATTGACCTTTACCAATCATGGCCTCCTAATAATCCCCATCTCTGAACTGGCTTCATCACTCGGAGCTGGTGTGTGGGGAGTGTACTGGTGCATCATCCAGGTGGGGCTGCACACTGGTGGTGGTGGAGGGGATCCCCATTACCTGTAAAGCGCTTTGAGTGGAGTGTCCAGAAAAGCACTATATAAGTGTAAGAAATTATTATTATGAGAAGGAAGTTGAGTTGGGGGTACAGGAGGGAGGGGAATCATGAATGAGAGGTGTTGGCAGTATTGTGGGCACATGAAACCGAAACCTGTCTGGACGGGCTGTTTGAGAGGTGTTCCGTCCCTTAGAGGCGTGCCAGCCCCGGATCCTGCTCTACAGCAGCACTCTGCGCTGGATGCAGAACTTCTGGGCCACCTGGACCAGCGTGTCGCGGCCCATCTGTCGGGGGAAGCTCTTCCATAACATGAGGCCGATCCGCAAGAAGCTGGGCCAGCACTACAAACAGCTGTCCTACACCGCCTGCTTCCCACAGCTGCAGGTGAGCCAGCTAAGGCTATTGCACTCCGGCGCCTCCGGATTCGTACTGTAGTACTTTTTATGATCTACTGTATATCTGGACAACAGTATCAGGCAAAGCAATCCTAGTGCAGATACAGCTACAGATTATAACCTGAATTACATTTAGCAGTGATAACTGGAATGGAATGGCGAGTGGAGGGAGCAGAGCAAGAATAATCATGCAGGCCACGTCGGGAGTGATTGCATGTCACGTTTCTCTGGCCTGCCCTGGCAGGTGCACTACTGGGCATCCTTCGCCCAGCAGCGGGGGATCCAGGTGGAGTGCAGCAAGGGACACGTCTTCACACGGGGGACGCAGAGACTCGTCCCGCAAGGTGAGTGCGCGTGATCGCGGATACCAGTCGCCGGCTAAAGACAATCCGATGAGTAGAGCCTCATATTTTGGGGGAGGATAGGGATTTGCCTGAAATCCCTGCAAGGTAGAACTGTCTGTGTAGAGGGTGTAAAGTGCTGTGTGTTCGCCAAAGGCATGGCACGTGGAACCTTTTGGAATTAAGCCTCTGATTATTTTGAAATTGTTGCTAAGAAACAAAGTTGCCCAAAATGGGTCAAACCGCAATCCGGTGGGATTTGTACTCTCTTTCCTGATCCCGCTTCCTCCTCTCCCGTTTCCTGTCCTGGCCCAGCTGGCACGGTGATGCGGCGGCTGATCTCCGAGTGGAACGTGACCCAGATGGTCAGCGACCTGTCCCTGGTGACCGTCCACCTCATGGCCTCCACCTGGGACGAGACGGCGGACCACCAGCCCAACGCCCAGGTGAAGAAGACCCACCTGCTGAGCCTGTCCTCACTCAGCTACCAGCGGCAGAGCAACCGCTTGGGAGAGGTACGGCCTGGGGGGGTCGGGACGCTTGGACCAGCACGGACAATGGCATCTGAACAATTTCTAGTCAGTATTTAAGTGTAAAGGCGTCCATATTTAATGTACTTGAGTACTAAACCCCTGCACGTTACTCTAACTGGATGCAGGGGTGTCAGACTTCATTCTTTGAATGCTGCACGGTCTTTTACCACTTCCTGTGCTCGGGTCCTAAAATGGTCCAATTATTTGATGATCCGGACCAATTCTCTGGGACTCAGAAGAGTCTCATCGTAAACATGCATCTCTTGAGTCAGTGTTTGTAAAAGACCTTTCACGTGTGTCCCTTTAGGTAGGGAGTTGTATCTGTGTAGTCAAGGGACAGGAATTTACAACATCTGATCTCACCAGCAGTAGCTTATCCCTATTCTTTGTGGTGCTGTGTGTGTGTTTTATTCCATCAATAAGCCCAAAGCTTTTTTTCATATTTTATTTTTATTCATTTTCAACCAAGTTCTTATACAATCATGAATGAGCAGTAAGGCTAAGATAACAAAAAAAACACCATTATAGAAAATAGTATCCAATGGGGCGGAGCAGTGACTCTGTGGCTCAGGATCTGCGCCTGTGCCGCAGCCGGCAGAGGAATCCCACTCTGTTGGGCTCCTGAGCAAGGCCCTGCACCCCAACTGCTCCAGGGGCGCCGTATAAATGGCTGACCCTGCGCTCTGACCCCCAGCTTCTCTCCCTCTCTGTGTGTCTCATGGAGAGCAAGCTGGGGTATGCGAAAAGACAATTCCTAATGCAAGAAATTGTAAAGGGTTAATAAAGTGATTAAGATAATAATAATAATATTATTATTATTATTATTATTATTATTATTATTATTATTATTATTATTATTATTTCGGAAAGGTAGAGGTGCAAACAAATTCTCCAGTCTTCAATTCCCCTTGAGCTCTCTGGTTATATCCAGCTGTCCTTCCCGTCCAGCATAGCTCCCCTCCTCCCCTTTGGGGATCCCTCTTTCACACATCCTGACCCTTTAACTCCACTGGCACGCACTCTATTAGAGTGTGTGTCGGCATTAATGATGCCGAGGGCATTTTCCGATGTGTGTGCGTGGCCCGTCTGCAGGAGGTGTCGGCGAAGGAGGAGGGCAGTGCCTTTTACACCCACAAGCTGTGCCTGGTAGACCTGCGTGCCTCCTGGACCACCACCAACCGCAACATCGCGTTTGGCCTCTATGATGGCTACAAGAAGGCCGCCGTGCTGAAGAGGAACCTCTCCACGGAGGCGCTGAAGGGGCTGAGGATCGACACCCAGCTCCAGGCGAAGAAGCTGAAGCGCACGCTGTCCAGCTACTCGCCCACCCCCACCCCCACCCCAGCCGCCGCCTCCAACAGCAGGCCCGAGAAGAGCCAGAACGAGGGTGCGTGCCCGCCTGGTCGCGTCCTGCAACGCGCCCGGGGTGAAGGGATAGCCCTGTTCCCCGTTCGGGACGCTGTCTCTGCTGGGAGGTGATCCCGTTTGTGCATCCAGTCCCGTTTTTGGTTTTTTTCCCGTAGGGACCTCGATGCTGCAGAAGCTGATCGAGGAGACGGACAAGTTCGTGGTGTTCTCGGAGGAGGACGCCGGCGTGAGCGACCAGCTGTGCGGCATCGCGGCCTGTCAGACCGACGACATCTACAACCGCAACTGGCTGATCGAGCTGGTCAACTGCCAGGTAGTCGGCACCCCGGCCCATCTGTCTGCCTCCCACTCTCACGTCCGGTTGTGCATCTGCACATCTTTCCAGACAGTTGTATGATGCATGATTACAGTCATGGGATGTGCTGGTTAATGGTCTGTTCATCTCATTATTAATAAGATTGCTGTTTGTGTTGTGGTCCTTTTTATAGCTTACAACAGTGTTGATTCGGAATTAATTCTAGGAAAGTGCCAGGCTTAATTGAGATAATCTAGTATACACCTAACATCTTGGACTTGGCCTTTCTCTTTAATCCTTTGTTTTATTTATTCACTGGCCGTAATCTTTAATTTCATTCACCGTGTCCCGAAAACGTTCTACTGTTAAAAAACAAGCATATCATTTTTAGACACATGAATTCAAGGGCTTTTTTTGCTTCATTGAAAAATAGAAAGTAGTCAGCATCTCGGAGGTGAAGTGCGTGGGTGTTCTCCACAGATGATGCTGCGTGGTACGGAGACGGCGGGCTGCGTGCTGGTGTCTGCAGCCAAGGCCCAGCTGCTGCAGTGTGAGCACCACCCTGCCTGGTACAACGACACGCTCAAGCAGAAGACCACCTGGACCTGCCTGCTGGACGGCATGCAGTACTTCGCCACCATGGAGTCCAACCCCTCAGACCAGGAGGACTGGCAGCTCTGGCTGGAGGTCAGGCTCGGTCTGCCCTCAGGGTTCGACTGCACGCGGGCACGGGATCGGGGATGTGATTGCGTTTAGGAGCGAATACGCACTTCTTGAAAGGCGTGCTGAAAAATTGCAGTTCGATTTAGAACCTTTAAGTTCACAGTTCAGTTGAAGGTCGGGCTTGGTTTAGGGTAGAGTCTTCTTGCACTTTGGATGCACCCCCTTGCCGTTATCCAGACTGGCTTTGACCTCGTAGCCTTCTGCACCCCTGCAGGTGAAGAACATTGAGGAGCACCGCCAGCGACACATGGACTCCGTGCTGGAGCTGATGGAGGGCGGGCAGGCTGTTGGGGGCATGGTCAGCACTACCACTGGTAAGGCTACTCGCTTGACCCCTGGCACATACAGACAAGCAGCAGCAGAAGCTTGGGGCAAATTCCAGGGTGTCTAATCCCGGAGTGCTGGTGTGTCTGCAGGTTTCCTGGGTCTCTTGAAAGCAGCACCTGAGTTGCTCAGGCAAGCTGTGACCTACTGGCTTAGCTTGTTAAGAGCTGAGCTGGAGTGAAGCCTGCAGACACACCGGCCCTCCAGGACCAGGGTTGGATACCCCTGGAATTTGCCCCAAACTTGTGCTGCTCTTGCTTGGGAAAAAAAAAGTCAGATGATTTTAAGGTAATAACTGCAACTAGGACAAACAGTATAAGTAATTTGTGCACCAAGATTTCACTATTAACCTTCATCTTGCATCGCTTATCCTAAGCAGCCTTCGTGAGCCCTTTCACAGTCCCTGCTGCTGCACTGTTTCCCCAGACTGGAACCAGCCGTCTCAGGTGCAGCAGACGCAGCAGGTCCAGCGCATTATCTCGCGCTGCAGCTGCCGCATGTACTACATCGGCTACAGCCACGACATCGACCCCGAGCTGGCCACGCAGATCAAGCCCCCCGAGATCCGGGACAGCCACGAGAAGGAGGACCTGCTGAAGAAACAGGATGGTCAGGATCTCCCTCCACTGTCCGTCCTCCTGTTGTCCCCCCTGAATTTCCTGAATTTCACCCACCTGTCAGTTGCTGTTAAGATCGTTGCTTAATGCTTCAAGGCTCTCTTGTTGAGTGAATATATTCCTGATTCTGTAAGAGGCGGTGGAACTGTGTTATCGCATCAATCTTATAACCTCACAAGACTGCTTTGTTTTCCCTCTTCTGCAAGTGTGCGTGTTCTCATTAAAGCTGACTCCGCTGTGTCTGTGGTTGTGGTTGCCAGGAGCTGTCGATACCTTCACCCTTATTCACCACGAGCTGGAGATCTCCACAAATCCAGTGCAGTACGCCATGATCCTGGACATTGTCAACAACCTGCTTCTGCACGTGGAGCCCAAGCGGAAGGTACCCAGGCATCACAGCCTCTTAGAGATCACTTTCTCAGCCATATACAATTTCTTGCATTAGAAATTTGTCTTTTCCCATACCCCAGCTTGCTCCCCATGAGAGAGCTCTCCAGCTTGGGGTCAGAGTGCAGGATCAGCCATTTATACGGCGCCCCTGGAGCAGTTGGGGTGAAGGGCCTTGCTCAGGGGCCCAACAGAGTAGGATTCCTCTGCCGGCCGCGGGATACGAACCGGCAACCTTCCAGCCACAGGCGTGGATCCTGAGCCACAGAGCCACCCCTCTGCCCTCCACAGCAGTGCCCTCAAGCGCACGTGTGCCTGTTAATGGTTCTTAAGAATAATATAGGACCCCCTCGAAAAAATAAAACTGAAGCTGTTTATTTAAAAGTTTTTTCATTTATGTTTCTATGATTTCTACCAGCTGGCAATCTGCTCTGTGCTGATGGTATGGAGGGTTCAAGCATGTAAAATACCTTGTTTAGGACCTGTATTGTGCGATCTGTAGCCTGACTCTACAGAGCTCGCGGGGGTCTTGTGAGGGGCCGCAGACCACCATGTTGTCCGGACGCTGCAGACAGCTGGTGCCGACCAGATTTTAGTCTGCAAAGCAACAAATGCACAGTGCGAGTGTGACTGCAGTCCTTGCAGTAGATATTATTTGCTGAATGTTTTTTTTTAACCTTTTTTGAAAATCTAAGCATTTGTTGTGAAGAGACCCCGTGCCTGTTTCTTCAGGGTTTCCAGATGGTAGAGGGTCATACAGTCTGTAGCTGGGGTGTGTGGGGTCTTTGATGATGCTTGGAGCTTTCCTCAAGCACCATCTGTCATAAATGTCCTGGATGGATGGGAGAGCAACCCCAGTGATGGACTGGGCAGTTTTCACCACCCACTGTAGGGCTTTGCGGTCAGCAGTACTGCAGTTGCCACACCACACTGTGATGCAACTTGTCAGTGTGCTTTCTGTAGTGCATCTGTAAACGTTAGCGAGGATCTGGGGACATACAGTGCCTTGTGAAAGTATTCGGCCCCCTTGAACTTTTCAACCTTTTGCCACATTTCAGGCTTCAAACATAAAGATATAAATTTTTTATTTTATGTGAAGAATCACCAACAAGTGGGACACAATTGTGAAGTGGAACGAAATCTATTGGATTTTTGAAACTTTTTTAACTAATAAAAAAATGAAAAGTGGGGCATGCAAAATTATTCGGCCCCCTTGCGTTAATACTTTGTAGAGCCACCTTTTGCTGCGATTACAGCTGCAAGTCGCTTGGGGTATGTCTCTATCAGTTTTGCACATCGAGAGACTGAAATTCTTGCCCATTCTTCCTTGCAAAACAGCTCGAGCTCAGTGAGGTTGGATGGAGAGCGTTTGTGAACAGCAGTTTTCAGCTCTTTCCACAGATTCTCGATTGGATTCAGGTCTGGACTTTGACTTGGCCATTCAAACACCTGGATACGTTTATTTGTGAACCATTCCTTTGTAGATTTTGCTGTATGTTTGGGATCATTGTCTTGTTGGAAGATAAATCTCCGTCCCAGTTTCAGGTCTTTTGCAGACTCCAACAGGTTTTCATCCAGAATGGTCCTGTATTTGGCTGCATCCATCTTCCCCTCAATTTTAACCATCTTCCCTGTCCCTGCTGAAGAAAAGCAGGCCCAAACCATGATGCTGCCACCACCATGTTTGACAGTGGGGATGGTGTGTTGAGGGTGATGAGCTGTGTTGCTTTTACGCCAAACATATCGTTTTGCATTGTGGCCAAAAAGTTCGATTTTGGTTTCATCTGACCAGAGCACCTTCTTCCACATGTTTGGGGTGTCTCCCAGGTGGCTTGTGGCAAACTTTAGACGAGACTTTTTATGGATATCTTTGAGAAATGGCTTTCTTCTTGCCACTCTTCCATAAAGGCCAGATTTGTGCAGTGTAAGACTGATTGTTGTCCTATGGACAGACTCTCCCACCTCAGCTGTAGTTCTCTGCAGTTCATCCAGAGTGATCATGGGCCTCTTGGCTGCATCTCTGATCAGTCTTCTCCTTGTCTGAGCTGAAAGTTTAGAGGGACGGCCAGGTCTTGGTAGATTTGCAGTGGTCTGATACTCCTTCCATTTCAAGATGATCGCTTGCACAGTGCTCCTTGGGATGTTTGAAGCTTGGGAAATCTTTTTGTATCCAAATCCGGCTTTAAACTTCTCCACAACAGTATTACGGACCTGCCTGGTGTGTTCCTTGGTCTTCATGATGCTCTCTGCGCTTTCAACAGAACCTTGAGACTATCACAGAGCAGGTGCATTTATACAGAGACTTGATTACACACAGGTGGATTCTATTTATCACCATCAGTCATTTAGGACAACATTGGATCATTCAGAGATCCTCGCTGAACTTCTGGAGTGAGTTTGCTGCACTGAAAGTAAAGGGGCCGAATAATTTTGCACGCCACACTTTTCATTTTTTTTATTAGTTAAAAAAGTTTCAAAAATCCAATAGATTTCGTTCCACTTCACAATTGTGTCCCACTTGTTGGTGATTCTTCACATAAAATAAAAAATTTATATCTTTATGTTTGAAGCCTGAAATGTGGCAAAAGGTTGAAAAGTTCAAGGGGGCCGAATACTTTCGCAAGGCACTGTATCTTAGCCTTCTTCAACCATCTTAGGAACCGTCTTAAAAATGATCTTGTTTACACCTTCCGTGGTAAGTTACTGACCCATCATAAAAATGTATGTTTTTGTATGACAAGGTTTGCTTATCTTCAAGAATAAAAGCCAGGTACTGTCGTTAGGAAAGTGAGTGAGAGATGAGGTTAACCTGTTAACTTCATCTGTCCTCCTTTCTTTATTGGAGTAAAGAAATCTCCAGCTCGATTTACCAGAGTCGTGTGGTTTACTGAGAAAAGGGTAAAACAGTTGTCAGAAGGCAGCTGGGCGTTTTGAAGCTGTTCCACAGCAGATGGGTTTTGGCAGCGTACCCGCTGATCAGTGCCTTCTTGTCTCGCCCGTCGGCGCCCAGGAGCACAGCGAGAAGAAGCAGAGGGTGCGCTTCCAGCTGGAGATCTCCAGCAACCCCGAGGAGCAGCGCAACAGCATCCTCCACCTGCAGGAGGCGGTGCGGCAGCACGTGGCCCAGATCCGCCTGCTGGAGAAGCAGATGTACTCCAACATGAGGGTACGGCCCCCCCGCCGCCCCTCCGCTCCCCCCCTGCAGCCCCCTGTATGTGTGCAAAGGACATTGCAGGATGAGAATGGGAACCGAACTGGATCACAATCCTCCATCTAAGCACTTGTGAAAACGTGTGCATTTTTGTGCCCTGAGGGGTCTGAAAGCCTTGTTAATAGATAAATAGATTCTTTATTGATCCCGTGAGGGAAATTGCAGTGCAATAGCAGCTTAACACAGACACAGTGTAACGAATGATACAATAATAATAATACAATACAATCAGTACAGTGAGAAGTGCACTAAGAAGAGTTACTCACAGTCCAGAACACACAAAGAACAAACCAGAACAGCACACAAAAAAGTCGTATTGCACAGTATAAATATATATATATTTATATTGGCATATATTGCACAAAAACGGTTGTAAACGGGGAAAAAAAACAGATGTATCAGTTTACTGTTCAGTCCAGAAACAGGTCACTGTCAGTGTTGCCTCTGCCCAGACGCAAGGTGGATGTGTTGTACAGTCTTATGGCAGAAGGCAAGAATGACCTCCTGTAGTAATTATGGCAAAATTGATCGTGGGGATCCCAAGAGAATAAGGTGTTTTAATGTTTCAATAGTTCTCCTGTTCGTGAGTCAGTGTATACAGGATCTCTGCTTGGTTGTGTGTGGGCTGTACTGTAGGGATGAAACTGCTGCCGTGTTGGAGATCTTTTGGGGCTTTAGCAGTAGTAGGCTGTGCTGACCAGGAGAGGGCGGCGTTGTTCCTCTGTCTGACCCCTCCCCCCTCCCCCCTGTCCTGACCTGTGCTTTTAGTCCCAGCAAGACGAGGTGAGGAATGACGAGCTGTCCGACATCAACCGGAAGCTGCAGGACCAGCTCAACCAGGAGAAGGTGGACATGCAGATGAAGAGCGAGGAGCTGAACATACTGATCAGGTGGGAATGCAACTGCCCAGGCCAGAGGCCTCGAACCTGACGCCGCAGGCGCACAGAGGCTGCGCCCCCACCCTGCTCTCTCCTATGGGGGAGCCCTCTGTGTGGACTTGGCCAGTCCCTCGGCCGCTATCCCCCGCTCCACCCCTAACCCCCTCTCCACGCCCACTCTCCTCTTCCTCCCCAGGTGCTTCAAGGACTTCCAGCTGCAGCGCGCCAACAAGCTGGAGCTGCGCAAGCCGCCGGAGGACGTGAGCGTGGTGCGCCGCACCGAGATCTACTTCGCCCAGGCGCGCTGGCGCCTCACGGAGGAGGACGGGCAGCTGGGCATCGCCGAGCTGGAGCTGCAGAGGTTCATGTACAGCAAGGTACCTCCAGTGTTCAAACAGGCGGCCCGGGATTTTCCTTTGCCTGGATGCCCAAAGACTGGTAGAATTTACCCCTGGCGCTCGGATCAAAATGGCTTTACTCCCAGGTGCCTTGATCCATGTGTGTAGGCATCATTATAACCGGCCTTTTGGGTTTGCATGCCTTGATTTTCTTCTCATCTCGTTATATTATTCTCAATCTAGAACCGCAAAACAGGCGTGTTTAGTCCTCACAATGCCCCAGTCTCTGTGAGAAGGTTCGAGGACTGTTCCTGGCCAGGACAGATTCCGATAGCTCTGTGCATGATTTGTTTCAAAGAGTGTTTGCTAAGTCGGCACCTGAGATGAATTGATTTATACAGGTGTTTAAGGTGGAGCAGCTGTTGTGAGTTTTGTTGTGTGTGTTTCTGCAGCTGAATAAGTCAGATGACACTGCAGAGCATCTTCTGGAGCTGGGCTGGTTCACCATGAATAACCTGCTGCCCAACGCAGCGTACAAGGTAACAGAGCACCTCAATACCGGCACACACTGCTGCCCCAAGAAATATATTCATATGGAAAGCCAAAAGAGCTGTCAAAATGTGTTGGCAACTGTCGGTAAAAAAAAAAGTCGAATTAATTTGAGGTTAGCACTTAAAACAGTGTTGAGAAGATCCGTGTTTAAATGCGCCAGCTCTTGATGTAACTATGACCTGACCTAGACACTGGTGTTGCTTATTACCGAACAAACCTAGCAGCGGCTGCTGTGCTATTAACATCACCACCACAAGTGTCTGTTGAAACTTAAATTCAGTCTGGAACAGGGTTCCTATTCGTGATTCTGGGGGACCACACATGCTAGGTTTCTTACTGGGTCTGTTGCCCATTCGGACCCTTCATTGACTTAATAAAAGGATTAATGTGAACTGTTTGATTATTTTCAGCACTTAAAAATGTTGAGAGCTGCCATTTACTTGTCACATTTCATGAGTAACATGAAATTCCGCGTTTTTGAGTGGGGTTGGGGAAAAACCTTTTTAGTTCATTTAATTTTCCCAGCACGTAACTGCACTCTGCAAGCATGCAGATCAGCAGGTATGTGATGCAAGGACCAAGAGTGGTAACCTATGGTCTAGACTGTTATTATTAATGTGCAACTTCATGGTCGTGGTTTTTATGCTTTAGAAACAAAACTGTAGATGTAGATCTGGCCGTTTCTTGAGGGGGTAGCAGCAGTTATCTTCAGCTGTGAAGCTGGATTGTGTGGTGTGCAGACTTCTCCAGTAATATCTCTCTGCTTCGTTTCCTTTGTGCAGCATGTGAGGGTATGTATGGTACCGCTAACACTAGCATGCACATGGCTCCCGTAATTAGCCTTTTTTTTTTAATTTCCTCTTCACGTCGAGCTCATTAACTGCTTTCGGGCCAGTTCTCACCTCCTTTCCTCATGTCGTCTGTCGATCTGCTTGATTTCCGTCCATCTCGGAAGCTCTCTGTCTGGTGTGTACCGTTGCCGTTGGAAACCCTGAGTGTTTGGCCACAGCCTCCCTCGGCCCGTTAGACTTGTCTTTTTAAATACTGTATGTTAGGATGTTGCGCTTCTTTGCTGCTTCGCTGGCATTTCTACATCATGTCCACATCAGCTTTGTTAGCTGGTTGTACCTTTTTTTTTTGCCAATATACAAATCAAACTTGATTCACCCCAGTTGTACCCCAGCAGTACACAGGGCATTCTCTCGGTAAAGGCACAGTTTGTTGCATCTCCTGACTTTCCTTATGGTCTGCTCTCAGAAACTGCTGTTTGCCTTCAAAAGAAAAATAAGTTGAGAAGGGCAGTTAGTTGAAAATGCTTTCCCTCACCTTTTATGTTCCCGTTACAGAATTGCGCAAGAGATATGCGTTAAGAGCTGGGGTTGAGTGTGAGTAATTGTTCTTTTGGAAGCAGCTGAGCCTCATTGCAGCTAGTGACGGGGCAACCAGGAAATCACCCCCCAAAAAAAAACACAGTCCCCTGAAAACATGTGGAGGCAGCAGACGCCTGAATCGGGCTGTCCCGCTCGGGGGTCCGTCCAGGCCTGAAGGGCGCCGCTGTGTCTGTGTTGCAGGTGGTGCTGCGGCCCCAGAGCCCCTGTCAGTCAGGTCGACAGCTGGCCCTTCGCATCTTCAGCAAAGTGCGCCCCCCTGTGGGCGGGATCTCTGTCAAAGAGCACTTTGAGGTGAGTCCCCCCCCCCCCCCCCCGGTGCAGAATGGAGCCTGTGTCTCTTGGCGTTTGGGTTAAGGCCGTTGCGTCACCTTGTCCGTGTGTGCAGGTGAACGTGGTGCCGCTCACCATCCAGCTGATGTACCAGTTCTTCAAAAGGATGATGGGCTTCTTCTTTCCGGGGCGAAATGTGGAGGAAGAGGAGGTGGGAGACGAGGAAGACAAGTCCAGACTGGTCACCACAGGTACTGACGCTGCTGTCACCTTCGCTCTTCGCATCAGATCTGAGTAGAGTGAGGCACCAGATCTCTTGCGTGCTCTGCAGCACTGTGGGCTGCCTCTCACAGATACAGGCTCCAGTCCCACAGGCCCTGGAGAGCACGGTTCTTGAGGGATGAAGGGAGGTTATGCCTGAGAGCTTGCAATGTCCACCGCTGTGTCCAGTGTGATGCCCAGTGTGTCCTTCTCTCTGCAGGGGTGCCCGCGGTGAAACCTCGGCAGCTCTCGGAGGACTCTGTGGGCGCCCTGGGGCCCAGCAAGGGGGTCACCCAGGGACTGAACCGCACTTCAGGGGTCAGGAGGTCATTTCGCAAGCCCCCAGAGGTACAGCTGACACCTCTTTTTCTTTCCTGCGTCTGGGGTCTCTGGTTTATTTGCTTTCTTTCATTTCCTGTGTCGCACCTGTTAGACTCCACGAAGAAAACCACACACGGTTCCGATTAATCCAATCCGGATGTCTTTATTGCAATAGAGAAAGGAGGACAGACAAGGTTAACAGATTAACTGCTTGCCTCTCACTCGCTTTTCCAAACAGAACAAAAGGCTTTCATTCTTGAAGATGAGCAGAAATTCCAAACAAAATCACGTTTTCATAATGGGTCAGTAACAGTTTGTTACCTTGTAAGTTGTAAATAAGGTCAGAAGAAAGGTATTTAGCTAAGGTCACCTTGGGCAATTAACCAAGACCCCTGCTTATAAATTGGAGCGTAGGATACGTGAATTACATCTCCATTCCAGAGACCTTGGCCAACCAGGAATGCACAAAACAATAAGACAATTCTTAAAGACTTTATTGTTAACTCAAAGCAGGCATAGGTTCCTTCACACCTCTGATTACAACACTACAAGCCCTATTTATAAAACTGGACCTGTGGTGGTTTGCATTTACCTGAAAAGACGTTGTAACGAAACAATTCAGAATGCAAGTGGAAGAGTTCCTGCAAGCAGATTTAAATGTGTTTTGCCTTTCTATACTAGCCCAGGGAATAATACCTCTTCACAGAAGTTCAGCCTTTTTTGTTTCTCTGCTTTTGATACACCTGCCCACTGAAGAGGAATATTTTGCGTTACAACCCGTTAGCACTGCTTGGTTTGTGGGGCTGGGGGGTGGAGACCAGAACATGAAGAGCTCTCCGGTTTGCGGTTGTGTTAACGGGGCCCTGTCTCTACTGCCCAGCACCCCGTGGATGATATCGACAAGATGAAGGAGAGGGCGGCCATGAACAACTCCTTCATCTATATCAAGATCCCCCAGGTGCCTCTGTGCGTGAGCTACAAGGTCAGTACGGCCCAGCGCACAGGCAGCCGAGCCCCTGGGAGCAGTCTGGGCTCCCTCCCTGTATTCATGACTCAGGCTCATCACTTTTGCTGCGATTCACTGCAATCGTAGGCATTATGATTACTTTTCCAGTTGCAACTTAATTTTTACACTCTATGTAATTTCCTGTCCGTCCCTCCCCTTCAGTACAACAACATAGTGTTACTGTTCCCCAATATTTCGGATTGGAGAACCACTTTTTTTTTCCTGATGTTGTAGAATCGGATCTGCATCCCCTAGGAAGTTACTTGAATTAGGGTTATTAAGCTGCCCCAGCAGCCTCTCTGCAGTGTCCCTCGTCCTTGCAATCACATGCAGATTATTTTCCCCCCGGTGAGATTACACACTTCAATTCCCTCTGGAATCATCATTCAGGCTAAATGTCTGATCACGGCTCATAATTTTTACGTCCTACTGCTTGTCACTGCTCTTTTCCCGAAATCTGTACACATGTTGGGATTCTGTACCTGGAATACTTCAAAGCTAAGGAGCAAGATGACGGTGGGCAGTTTTCATGATGATGAAGCCTTTCTTGAGTATTAAATATGCTATTTAATACATATTATAGTGTGTATGTACATATAGTGATCTTTCCTCTTAATTAGGCTATTGATTTGCATTTAAGGCGGTTTATGCCACACCCTCAAGGAACATATTAAGGGGGAAAGTAATGCGACTCGTGCCCTTAAATAATTTTCGGATAACAGAACGTAGTCGGCCCATGTGAGAATTGGTACCGCGGTAAAGCAAACGTGTGTGTCGCATGTGCGCGTGTGTCTGCAGGGCGAGAAGAGCAGTGTGGACTGGAAGGACCTGAACCTTGTACTGCCCTGTCTGGAATACCACAACAACACCTGGACCTGGCTGGACTTCGCCATGGCGGTCAAGAGGGACAGCCGCAAAGCTCTGGTGGCACAGGTACTGCTCCGACCTGTACCCGCCGCGGGGTACCACAGCTTTGTCTTGTGTAGAATCACTCGGCACACCGCGGAGTTTCAGCTGGCAGAGGCTTTATTGCCATGCGTGCGGGAGACTGCTTGCAGCCTGTAACTCGGCTTCCTCTCTCCTTGGACCCTGCTTTTATCTGCTCAAGGGGCCAGACAGAGGCGTGGGCTAGCGTCTGACTTTTCTCCGGCTAGTTTCTCTCGGTTCAGAACCAGCTCGAGCCGAGATTGCAGTGGCCTTGATCTTTTTTCACTTCCCAGAGCTGTTTTTAACTTCAAATGTATCAGGTCTCCCTGCTCTTCTTACCTCCCCTCTAGTCCTGGAGTCTGCCTGGTCCTTTTAACTCTCCTTTCACACAGCGTATTTGATTATATCTCTTAAAGAAATTGTGATTACAACAATCATGATATTCATAACTTGAACTTGAATTTTATTGCCATATGTAACCGGTCCATGTACTGGTACAATGGAATTCTTACGGAAAGTCTCTCGATTGTTAAAACAAGTGGAAAAACACAAAGTGCAGACAGTGCATCAACACAATATACAAACAAACAGTAGACAATGCACAAGTAAACAAGCAGGTAAGTATAGTTTTAACATAGATACATTCTTGTCAGCTGATTAGTAATAATCAATATTCCTGCTCTTAAGTAGTATTAATACTGTACATCATATTTAATTACCAAGCTTCTGTGCTTCCTTAACTCCTGCAGTTGCTGTTTGTTATGGTGATGGCTTCCTACCACTGACTGTAGTTACAGTTGCCTCTTTAGATTTACAGACGTAAGACATGTAAAATTCAAAGAATCTATTGGTTACAGAGGCTGCTTTTTGGAATTGCAAACATAGGACGTACAGATGTCGAAGCTTCACAAATATGGATGCCTAACGGTCCCCTAAATTTTCCACTCCAGCACTGGGTAGGGGTCACACTGGAGACCGGCACGTTTCCTTGTTTTCCCATGGGGTGCTTGCTGTTCGTCCAGTGGTTTAGAGAGATCAGATAAGATTATGTTATTGGCCATAAACAATTTCTTGTGTTAGGAATTTGTCTTTTCACAAACCCCGGCTTGCTCTCCAGGAGACACACAGACAGGGAGAGAAGCTGGGGGTCAGAGCGCAGGGTCAGCCATTTATACAGCACCCCTGGAGCAGTGCCTTTGTCCTCTGACATGCCTCTACCATGATTTCACTCGCATGGCGCCCCCTGGTGGGGCTACAGCAGTGCTGCACTGAGCAGCCAGTCGGCCAGTGCTGCTCTCTGTAAACGAGGCGCCCTCTCTCCCCAGATGATCAAGGAGAAGCTGCGGCTGAAGCCGGCCTCCAGCTCGGACACGAAGGGCAAGGCGCCGGACGGCAAGTCGGACACCAGCCTGCAGCAGCAGGAGGAGGACGAGAAGGCGCGGCTCCTCATCGGGCTGAGTTCCTCCGACAAGAGCGCCAGCAAGAAGGGCATCTTCAGCCGCAGGAAGTGACCCCTGGCGCCGCCGCGGTGCCCGCCTCGGACTGCGGGACCCCCCTGTCCCGGCTCGGCTTGGGGCCGGGCCTGTGCGCTGGGAGCACAGAGAGGGCAGAGTGGCGGAAAAGTTGTGGGGGGGCGTTTTCACCGAATCCTCCTTCCCCCCCCCCGGAAACGGGTGCTTTGTCGGGACAGTCGGAGAGCAAAGCATTGCACGGGGAAAAAAACAACCGGAATCGCCATCAGCCAGATGGACCCAGAGCATTCCCTAGCCATCGCCCAAAACTGCCTTCAGTATCCCCTGCGGGAACGCTACCGCTGTCCGGCTGGAATCTCGACTGTTCAGCTCACCGGGAGCAGAAGGAACGGAGCAGGCGCCGGCTGGAGACCCGAGGCCGGCTCCGGGGATTGTGTCTGGTGTAAATAAAGAGCACTGTGCACATGGGTAACTTCATATCTCACACGAGGAGTAGCGCTTGGTGTGGCGGTGGGGGGGGAGGCTGTCTGATCCAGGATGAAAACGTTTCCGCTTCAGAACCGGTTTCTCCGTCGTTATCAGTAGTTTATTTTTTAATTCACTTTTTTTTTAAAAAAAAAAAGCTTTCGATCAGATATTTAAATCATGATGATGATGGAAGTCAGCTCTTTTTTTTTTGATTCGCTCAGTTGTGAGGTGTGTACCGGTGGGGTTTATCATTTTTCCCCTTAGGAAAGCCGTCTCATTAGTAAGAGAGGTTGAGCACTATACTGTATACTAGGTTTAAAAGAAAAGACTTGATTGCTGTCTTCTTATTTTCTGTGATTCTTGGCTGTAAAGTAGTACACAAAGTACACAACAAGAGCATTGTAGTTGTATTCCTTCACCCCCTGTGTTGTCCCAGTGCCCCAGACTTCACACTTTTCTGTAAGACTTTTTGATAAAGTCTTATTCGCTGTGCATTTGTCCGCTTGATATGAGGAGAAAATAAAGGCCGTAAGAAAAGAAGGTGAAAGAATGAGCTGTTGCCTTTTCCTCTCGCATGCTAGAGGTGTGTTCTTTGTGGGGACTGTACTCGTGCTCTTGTTAAAGGATTGTGTCCTTTGACTCTGGTTGACTCTGTCCTCTGTCCACTGTCTGCTGCGCACGCGCCCATAACCACTCCCTCTGCCATGTCGCGCGAATCCAGTGGCTTTCTGATTTGTAGAGGAGACAAGGAGACGTGTTTGGGGGACCACCCCCCTGCCTCTGAGCAATCCTCGATAGGCTGATTCTCTTTGGCTGCCGGCCAGGTCTGGGGTCGCACCCTGGTCCATCCTGGGCCCCATTTCGGTTGCTGGTGTCCCTCCTGCAGGGGGAGGGGGACCGTGTGGTTGGGGCAGGCGGCACATTGTGAGCTGTCGGGACCTGAGATTAGTGAAGGAGGCCTCTACAGTGGATCCATTAATCTCCTTTGTTTCCATGGGCAGACATCACGCCTGGTCTCTGAACACCCTGCTGAAGCCAATAGCTGTAATAGGGCAAACGTTTTTGCCAGCTCAGGTTTTCATGTAAAATGTCTTTCAGGCTCCCACTGCCTAGGGTGTGTGGTACTGTAGCATTCGGTCTGGCGACCCTAAATTGCTCCTGACAAAATAAAACCTTCTTTCTGCCCATTACAGCCAGTGCAATCCTGGCTTAACAGGAACAGTGTTGGATGTTGGCACAGGTCTTTATAGCATTCTCTCCCATGGGTTAACGGCATTGGTTCCTACTGTACCTCTTATTTAACATGGCTGCTGGCGGAGATGGCTGTTAAGGAAGGAGAGAGGGATATTAACAGAAAGCACAATGTTCCGGGTGTGACTGCTCAGGCTTTCTGCTCTACGCCGTTGTAGTGCAACATTGTCCCTATCCCCCTGTGTGCAATACCTCAGTTATAGCGCAAAGTTAGAGCATAGTGCTGAAATATCCGATTCACTTGTTGAACTTGTGTTCTGGCAACGAGGTTGATCACAGTCAAAATGAGTTTCCTAGTGCAGATCTGAGCGATATTTTGTAACTTTAACACTATGGCACTTTTTAAGCAAAGGATTTTGGAATATTTTTGTAACCTCGGCGTCTTTCTTTCTAAATTCTGTGCATGGCACATGCTCCTTCTTCTTTCTTTGTTAGCCTCACTGAAGATGACGTTGGGTAGAACGTTTCAGGGATCCGAAAGGCAGAAGGGTTTTCTTTCTACTCTTCCCTAGGCTGTGTTTTTTTTTTTTCGTTTTAACTGATAACGGAGGGAAGGATGTACCAGTCACCATGCATGTGATTGAAATTGTCTTTGTCAATAAAAATACTACCTGTACACACACATTGCCTGTCCTGTCGGCAGCTGGTATTGGTTGGCTCATCAAATTATTTTCCCCCAGACAGATTGGTACCGGTCAGAGTTTCAGATGGTAGACTAGACCGCTAATCCCTGCTTGTAAATCTGTGTTGGTTAATCCAGAGTGGGCAATTGCCCTCAGTTCATGAGAAATCAAATGATTTTCAGATGGAATAGGTCTTCAAAATCAGTCTTTCTGAAGCTTTGGGGCCTCCAGCCAAATGTTGATTATAAAGGCCCTCATTTCTCTCCTTATTTTTAATTCAGTTACTCCTTGCTCTTGGGCTTCTATAGTGACGTGGCTGAAAGAAATGGCACCAGAATCCCACATTATGAATAAAACTCCTTCTGTTGCTTGGTCTTGAACATAGAAAAGTGCACAATTGCAGTTTATCAGCCAAGGAACGTTTGTCACCCTGAGACTTTTAAAAGCTGCCATACATGTGTTTCTAGAAGAGTGTTGAGATTTGATCAAATTTTCTGTCTTTACCCGAAGGGTTGTGGGGGTCTGGAACAAGCTACCTAGCTCTGTTGTTTATACGGATACCATTGCTTCTTTCAGGAAACAGCTGTACCATACCCTTGGCTCATCTGGATTGCAAGCAGCACTCCGAAAGAGGAGCACTTTTAGTTATTGATCTGAAAAGGGAAAATCGGGTACTATAAAGGTATCGATGGGAGGAATCGAGGATTTTAACATTAAGCTCTCAAAAATACAATACAAAACAAATACGGTCGAAGTCAGTGATCCACCTGAGCCTGGTGCAGTCGGTACTGCGCAAGTTTCTTCTTAACGGCAATTAAAAATGAGCTAAACCTTTTTAATCTGCCGCAGCGCAGAGAACAGTTCTCAGATCGTGATTTTAATGTATTATCTACAGCTGGAGTAGGTTTGCTGCTTTTTTCATCCCACACAGCACACAGTAGTTAATTCGCATTTTTATTTTTTTCGAATACTGCCGAGAAATACTGCTTTTGAAGACCAAGCGGAGAAAATCGCGAGAGAGCGATTATTCCTACGCCTACAACAACTGTTAAAGAGTGAAGCATCCTTCAGAAACCGCCTGTGTCGATAAAGAAGATTATGCAGTAACTGTATGAGGAAAGTGGACTGCGCGTAATGAGAGTTGTTTAATTTGTCGGGAACGAACGCATAAATACAAGGACTAGCGTTAATTTTTCACGGGCAGTCTGTGACTAATTGTAAAGCTCGGCTGTTATGCTCAGAAGTTGGGAGATGCGTCTTTGAACAGTTAAACAGGAATCCTGTATCATCGCAAGGACGGTGACGAAAGATATTGGCAGATCGCTCTCGCCACTATGACAACTGGTGCAAACCTATTCATGAGAACCCTATGTAAATAATAAAATATCGCCATTGTCAACACAAAATATAAATACCTACAATACAAACGAAACAACAGTACATATAACCTATCAATACCATCGTCTGGAGTACATACTGTAGGGCAATTGCATTAAAAAAAAAAGTTTAAACAAGCTAAAGATAAGCTCCGCACAGCTTTCATGTCCTTGCATTTAGAAATAGTATTTTAGATAGGACCTTCCGTCTATTTTAAACGCGGGTATCATCCCAGACCATGTCACTTTTAGAATTGAATAACGTGCGAGTATAAACACAGCAGCAGGTGACCCCTGTCCTGACTCCCTAACTCAGAAAAGCAGCCCAGAGCGGACACGCGTTTGACGCACCAGTCCGGCGTGACCCATACATATTAAAAAGAGGGGCGGGAGTTACTGGAGTTTGCCTTGAGGGAAACAGGGGGATTATGTGCTTATGTAAAAGGCAACGGAGGTTGTTGTTTTTTTTATTTCCCGGAGCGAAAACGCAATCTGCGCAGTATTTACCACCTTTAATTCCGGCAGCCGGCCCCTCCGTCCGACGAGGTGTGAATCGATCGGGGTAGCATGGCGTCGTTTTTCACGGGACGGGATGTTTTGCAATGGAACAGGAGCGCCGTGTTTGCATTAAAAAAATAAACAAATTTCTCGTCTGTAACCACGGATTAATGAGCACAGACCGCAGCACGACCACACAGTCTCCTGTAAGAAACATCCGATGGGGGCTGACGTCAGTAACCACAGTAAGGTAAGGGACTCATCAGTCCGTGACACGTTACGACGCCTCCTGATTATGAATACCCTTTTCATTAATTCTTGCAACACTACGACAGATATACTTCTTGTTTGCACGTTGTTCCCAATTGCCCTTACGGTTTTTAAATCGCGTGAGAACAGCGCTCTTGACCGGTGGTCAGGGTGTCAGCCCGGTGTCACGGCTCGTATGTACCAAAGGTTGAGCAGCTGCGATCGAAAACGCTGATGAAATGTGTCCCGGACCCTCGAGTTTGTCTTCGGCTTTGATTTCGTATTTCTGATTTGCAGGAAGTTACTGGGCTGTGTTTTATTGCAGTTATGGAGAGCTTGTTCTCTCTGCTCACCGCCCTGCGCGGCAGTGTCCGGACACTCCGGTCAGAGGCATTTAAACTTGACAGTGTTGCCCCCCACGGAACCCACGGAGACTTGCACGATATACAGTGCGTGTGTTGTTTTTTTTTCTAGAGCTGTGATGGCACGAGTCGTGCTGCTTTACTTGCAAAAACGGATCGCTGGCTTAAGTAGGTCACCGGCCGTGTTGTCTTCTTTATTTTCCCCCCCGGTAAACAAAAAAAACGAAATGCGTCTTTTATCGAATTAAACTTTTTTGCTGAGATCGTTCTCACAGCGTTAGCGCCCCGTAATACAGGACCCCGCTTCCCTGGTGGGCTTGCAGAAAAACGAACTGAAGTTTCTGGTCTCGGCCGGATCGTGCGACAGAGGTGAGCGGGTCTGTGTGCTGACGGTCACGGCGGTGACTGCTGTTTCAGGGCCAGCCCCTGCTGGAGGACCCCCGCTGCGCACCGGGGTGGAGGGGTCTGCTCTCCAGCGTGGGCCTGTCTTTCCCTGCGGGGCTCTGCCGCTGGGGGGGGCTGCGCTTCGCCCCTCGCCGCACGATCACGGAGGGGAGGCGGCCCGAGCCCCCGGCGCCCGAGGAGCCCTTCCTGGAGTGGCCTCTGCCCGGCTTCATCTCCCTCTTCCTGCCCGAGTTCCCGCATCGCAGCCGCCTCCCGGGTCCGGAGCGCTTCCAGGTATCCGCGCTCCCGTCTGCTCCCCACGCTCTCCGCGCGCCCCCGCGCCCGCGCTCCTGACCTCTGTGCGCTGTCCCGTCTTCCAGATCCTGGGCTGCATCGCTAAGGGCTCCTATGGTCCCATCCTGAAGGTGAGGGACCGGACACAGCAGAGGACGTACGCAGTGAAGGTGAGCCCCTCTCTGCGCCGTCCCCTCCGCTGGCTGGGAAGACTCAAGCGCGGGGCAGATCTGATTCAACCCGGGTGTTTACCGTGGCAGGGATAATAATTCGACTGCTCAGCAAGTCAACCCAGATCGGGATTTATGAGCTACACACTTTCATGCAAAACTAACAGTAGGTGTCGGCTGTTTCCAGCTTGCTACCCTATTTGTGGGTAATAAACAAGACAATTGAAGTCTGGATGATTAAAGTAGGATTCTGCTTCAATTCAGCACATTCCCCTGTAACAAAATGCGGGACTGTGAACAGGTGAGCCTCATTCTGGAAACTTCCAGTACTGCTAGAGTTCAGCTCATTCAGCTCACAGCTGGGTTTTCAGTCAGTCTTGACGCTCGTGTCCAAATCCAAATCAAAGCTTATTTCTCAAACGCACAACAATGCGGCGTGCAGCAGTAGTTGCTGGCAATGAAATGTCTTTTCTGCGAGCTCACAAAAATCACAAAACTGAGGCTATGAAAATAAGGTTACTTAGTAATAGATGTCATAGAAATGGAATCAAACTCAAGATGAGTAGAGCTGCTGTGTCCAGGGTGTGTGCAGGATATACAAGCAGTGCGGTTGTGCTGAAGACAGTGAAGACTGTGTCCATGTAGCCATTACAGGTGATCTGCTGAAGGAGCTGCAGGTTGGCTGTTTAGCAGTCTTACTGCCCGGAGGTAGAAGCTGTTCTGTAGTCTGTTGGATTTGGACCGAATGCTTCGGTACCGTTTATCGGACAGTATGAGGGAAAAGAGTTTGTGACTGGGATGACTGGGGTCCTTGAGATTGGACCTGGCCTTCCTAAGACATCTAGGGATAGGGACACGTCCTGTGTCCCTCTGGCCACAGCAGGGACAGGGGTGCCCACTGACTCCTGACGCCCCCACCCACCTGTCCGCCTGGCTCTCGGGGCCCCCGGTGTCTGTGAAAGAGCAGGCCACAAAGTGCACCGTGCAGCACATTAGCGCGTGTGATCGGTGTCGTTTTTCTTCTCTCGTTCTGAAGGTTTTGCCCAAATGTGAGATCCTGAGACATGGGGTCCTGGCGCAGTCCAAGGAGGAGGTCACCATCCAGGTAACGGTCGTCGTGTGCCGTGTGTCCGAAGGATTTCCAGGGGTCCTGTGAGAACGCTTGGTCTGGCTCCTTGCTGAGTTGTACCCACAGTTCCATTTAACTTCAGTCCAGAACTGACAGGCCTTGGCCAGCTGACGACACGGCCAGTATATTTTGTCAGGTGTACTGATGAGGTATAAATACTGTGTTCGGAGCCCTGGATTAAGGGCAACGAGTTGCCTTAGCAACCACAGCTGCACTGACTAATTTAGGAAGCTGTGGAGGCCCTTTAAGATACACTGAGCACCTCCCCAGAGGGACGAGCAAGCAGGACCCCTGTCCTGAGACCCCCGCAAGGGGAGGAAAGTCCCTCCAGGGCTCCCCAATCCAGGGCTCTGCCTCTGACTGAACACGCCCCGTGTTGTGCCACAGCACAGCCCTGTTGACACCAGCAGTGAGCTGTAATCGGCAGCAGAATGATTCTGTGTGGATGCTTCACCAGCGCGCTCCGATATCATCATGCCCCGGGAGTCCTGGGCAAGCACCTGCGTTCGTTTCGTGCAGGAAGTGGGGACGGCCTGGTTTCTCCTCCGGCCCGCCCTGACGCTGGTGCCGGTCCTGGGTCCGGGGGCTGCTCTCCCGCGGTGCCTGTGACTGCTGTTGTTGACTCTTGCCTTGCAGAGGCAGGTCCACCACCCTTTCCTCCACACGCTGCAGGACTGCTGGCAGACCCAGCGCCACCTCTTCATTAGTGAGTGACCCGGTCTCTCTGAAGGGGGGGGGGGCTGAGATTCGGACCCGGGCTGCAGTGTGTGCCCTCTGACCCTGCGCTGGTGTCCAGCAGAGTGAGGTGGGAGGAGGGGGATCAGAGGGGCATTGTTTAGCCATGCAGGGCTACAGAGGGGATAGCTCGCTGTCTTTTCTGTAGGTAGCTCTCCTTCATATGAGCAGGGCTCTCCAGCGTCCCAGATGGATGAATGAACGAGTAACTATGTAGCGCAGGGTCCGGGGCTCACACTGCGGGTGCCAGGGCGATCCAGCCTGCCCTCCTGCTCTGCTGGAGAGAAGATCCGTTAAATGAAACCAGCAGCAGAGTCTGAAGCTCTTCATTTCCCCCCTGTTTCCCTTTCGGTGCAAAGCAACTCTGTTTCCTCTTGTATGGCAGTGTGAGCAGGGCTGCAGTCAAAGCACAGGCACACAGGCGCCCCGGGCCCGTCCCGGCTCTGACTGGAGGGGCCCGCTGGCCAGAGCTGTGATTTCGCAGGAGGAAGAAGAGCCCACCCTGACGCACTAAAGACTGTGTGTGGAGCAGCTGCCATCTGTGAGCAGCAGGAGTTGTGTTCTATTCAGACAATCATCAATCCAGGAAATGTTAGCTCTTAACCAAGATGCTGCTACTGACCAGAC
Source organism: Lepisosteus platostomus (assembly GCF_059453375.1). Classification (NCBI taxonomy): domain Eukaryota; kingdom Metazoa; phylum Chordata; class Actinopteri; order Semionotiformes; family Lepisosteidae; genus Lepisosteus; species Lepisosteus platostomus. The sequence goes on from NC_142632.1 coordinate 8,738,069, forward strand.
AGCAAGGGCACACGTGCCCAGGAATCTCAGAACAGGGCCCTGATGCTCTGGCAGGTGACACTGGGAGGGCAAATGACCTCAGGGGAAAAAGAGTTGCTTTTAAAGTCGATTCTTTGTCTATGGCTCAGCCGGTCTGGGCCATGTCAGCTCGAGCCTTCCTCGAACCCTGAGCACACCTCTGCTTGCCACCTCCCCCCTTCCTCCGGCGCCGTCCCCAATGAAACGCACCTGGTCTGTGCCACTGAAACCTGCCCCCCTTTCTGGGTGACGTCCGACTGGTGTAGCTGTAGCTCCACAGTGTCCCCTCTCCCCCGACCTGCCCCTCCCTCTCCCTCTGAGCGGCAGGAACCACCCTTTACACCAGGAGGGGGGGATTCGGCCTGTCACACACCTGGGCTCTCATCAGGCTGCTTCTCCAGCAACCCTAGGGGACCAGCTTCCCCCCCTGTGGTTCTGTCATGGTCTGTTCGAACCCCTTGCTCGTCCCAGCCTCTCTCAACCGTCCCTGAGACGCCCACACGTCCTGTCTCGTCACCCATCTGCCTCGGGTGAGTCTTGCCCGTGCTGGATCCGGGATCGTGGGAGACGCCCAAGGGAAGCGCAGCACACGCCGCGCGCCCCTGACCATCAGGACTGTGTCCAGCGCTGGCGGGTGGACGCAGAACCCCAAGGGCTGTGTGCCGCGCGGTGTAAACGGTGGCTGTTGGCGCGGGGGAGTCCTGTGTGTGTGTGTGTGTGTGTGTGTGTGTGTGTGTGTGTGTGTGTGTGTGTGTGTGAAGGAGCGCTGGCTGTGCTGTCAGGGAGTCACGCTGTGCCCTCTGCCCCCACCAGTGTGTGAGTACTGCAGCACCGGAGATCTCTACACCTACTGGACCATGGCCGGCCGGTTTGGGGAGGAGGCGGTGCGCGTGTTTGCGGCTGAGCTGGGCTCTGCGCTGGGTGAGCACAGCACCTGGGCAGGGTGCACCAGAGGTCTACTCCCCCCTGATCCTCCCAGCTCCCCTGTGGCTGTACCGTGATTATACCACAGCGTCTTTCTGTTTCCCTTGGTTACATAAGAATAGTTACAAACCAGAGGAGTCATCTGGCCCATCTAGCTCAGGGTATCGGAGCTTGTTGCAGACTCCCACACACTCTGCACTCCTGAGTAGTTCCCACTTGTGCCTCTGGGTCCTGCTTCACTGTTCATCTGGTCCCTCACAGTTTGTATTATCTACATCCCTGTCTGTGTTCCACCAGGACCTGGTTTGGTTTAGCTAGGCTCATCCTGTCTGGGCCGTCACTGCACTGCAGAGTCAGACTGCACTGACTCTCAGTCCCTCAGCAGCTCCCCACTGTTTCCTAGTCCTGGTTCTCAGGAAACCAATTTTTGCTGAGTTCTCAGTAACTTTACTTTTATAAGGCCTTATAAGGCTGTAGATGGCTTGGCACCTCGGTACCTGTCTGAGTTACTATTGACCTCGCAACCTCAGTCTCCTGATTCTGGTCTCCTACTGTCCCCCAAGCTTGTCTACACTCTGTGGGTGACAGGGCCTTCTCCTGCTGCACCCTGAAGCTCTGGAATTATATCCCTATAGAAATCACACAGCCACCTTTCCTAAACTCTTTCAAATCTCGACTCAAAACCCTCTTTAGAAGGGCTTTCATTTAACTGGTTCTGTGTCTGTCCGGTTTTTCTCCTTCTTTTTCCAAACCCTTATTGTAGCTGTATTTCTGCTGTCTCCTTTCACTGTGTACTTTATTTCTGACTGTAAAGCACTTTTCAAAGCCATTTTTAAAGGTGCTAGACACAATAGTGTATTATTATTTTCCAGAGCTCTCAATGAAACGTATCGTTTGCTCAGTTAGACCTCTTTAAATGTTTCCCAAGAGACGTCTTTTTTCCCCAGTGTTCACAGCTGTTCCTCCCTCTCTGCCATTCCCAGGATTCCTGCATGACTTTGGGATTATTCACCGGGATGTGAAGGTGAGGCTTCCAGCCCTTGACTTTAATTCATGCACGCAGTTAAAACCTGAATAAAAGCAAATTTACATCAATCATAATCTGTATAAAAACACAGAAAAATAAAATACATCTACACATACCAACATAAAAATTAATACAGTAATTATAAAGCTTGACGGCAGGTAGCAGAGTAGAGTTTCTCAAACTATTTGTTCTTTCTAAATTGTGTTTATAAATTGAGTGGAATACTACATGAAAATCCCAGGTTGTTGCTACTGATACTAACCTATGGTGTTTTTGTCTTGTTCTTTTTTAAGATGGAGAATGTCTTGTTAAATGACCAAGGTAAGGCAAAGTACTAGCTTTGATACCCTACTGATCTACGCTGTTCTCTGCTCTGAGTTTACAGCCTTTTGTCTCGCCTGGCCACACTACTGCATGTGGTTTGGATCCCCCGTCATGTCTCTAGTTGTAATGTTGGGACTGGCCTGTAGATGGCACTGCAGTTCTGGAAGCATAGCACGTTGAGAATGATCTGAAGCCTTTGGCCAGCCTTGTGCTTTTGAAAGCTGTGGGTCACGGCCTCTTCGCCCATGGCTCTAGAGAGATTCAGAGTCTTTTTGCTTTTCACTACTGCCAAACGTGGCATCGCTTAACCAAGCCAGGGCTGGGGATTATTGCACTTGACTTGTCTGGCACTGAGCAGGAAACTCTTAAGAATAATAATTGCTTACACTTTTATAGCGCTTTTCTGGACACTCCACTCAAAGCGCTTTACAGGTAATGGGGATCCCCTCCACCACCACCAGTGTGCAGCCCCACCTGGATGATGCACCAGTCCTCTCCCCACACACCAGCTCTCAGTGGGGAGGAGAGCAGAGTGATGAAGCCAGTTCAGAGTTGGGGATTATTAGGAGACCATGATTGTTAAGGGCCAGGGGGGAATTTGGTCAGGACACCCCTACTCTTTTCAAGAAACGCCCTGGGATTTTTAATGACCACAGAGAGTCAGGACCTCGGTTTTACGTCTCATCCAAAGGACGGCGCCTGTTTACAGTATAGTGTCCCTGTCACTATACTGGGGCATTAGGACCCACACAGACTGCAGAATGAGCGCCCCCTGCTGGCCCCACTAACACCTCTTCCAGCAGCAACCTTAGTTTTTCCCAGGAGTCTCCCATCCAGGTGCTGACCAGGCTCACACCTGCTGAGCTCCAGTGGGGCTGCCAGCTGGGAGCTGCAGGGTGACGTGGCTGCTGGTACAACTCTTACCCCTGTAAGAGTGCAACAGTGGCTCAGGTCTAGCCATCCCTCTGTGTCCTCTCACCCACTTCAGGTCACCTGAAGCTGGCGGATTTTGGGCTGTCACGCCGGCTGGAGCGCGGGGGCAGGGCGTACACCATCTGTGGTACCATCCAGTACATGGGTAAGAGCTCTCTGGCTCACGGAGCTGCTGCTGGTGCGGAAAAGCACAGGGCAGACGAGTCCACATCTTACATGTCTTACATTTTCCTCAATCCCTACATGCCTTTTAAAAACTTGTCTTCTGTAGTTTTATATCTCTTATTTGGACGCGGGGGCTTGTATGCATTAGCCCTGATTTTGGAATTGACTGTACATCCATACTAAAACAGGCAGCGCTCGCAAAACGTTGCCTTACTGTCATTCTTCTGTCAGTGTTGTCAGCATCGCAGAGTGGGACTTTAACAGCACTCTGTCGCCCTTCGTCACCGACAGCTCCCGAGGTCCTGAGTGGGGGGCCGTACAACCACGCAGCTGACTGGTGGTCTCTAGGCGTTCTGCTGTTTTCGTTGGCTACAGGGAAGGTGAGGTCATCAGATTCTCCGCCCTGCCTCTAGATAGACACTTTCTGACTTAGGCCATGTCTCGGATGTCACACTTCGCCCTAAGCTCTTCCTCAAAGTCCGCCCTTCTGTGACGTGAGCAAGTGTACTGAGACATGAGGGCACTTGTGGCGTACACGGCCAACACTCAAAATGCTTTACGTTGTTGCTGCTTCTTTTCCAGCTAAGTGCACGTCTGCAGATCATTTTTGAAAAAATGTTCATGGTCCACTCGCAATTGTAATTGAATATCATCTCCTCTGTCCCTGCACAAAAGTGGGGACATGTCGTGTGCATTCTCGAATGGGCAAAATTCCTGTAAACGTGGCAGTAGCGCTGTGCTGCTAAACCCATTCCGTCTCGTCTGTCCCAGTACAGAAACGACAGAACGAGGAACATCACATGTTCATTCACGGCGAACAGGATCGATTCAAAGTGGTCGAGGTCAATTAAATAAGGTAGACCTGACAAAACCTCAAAGCTTTGTACTGTTAAATACTTTGTCTTTCCGTGTACAAAATACACCATAGGGACCATCCCACTAATATTCATCAGGCGAGATGTGGTGATGAAATAAAAGCTGTATGTCCAAACTTTGTATCTACGATACATACAGTGTGCATCTTAAGCAGCCTAAGGGCATTGTGTTTTCACATAAAATACAGTAGTACATAAAATAAAGCGACATTTTCCTAACACACTCCTAGAGCAGGGGTTTGTGAGATTGTGTTGGAAACGTCAATGTCAAATTAAATAGTCCTGTTAATAAATAACAATGTAAGAATAAGAATAAGAAAAACAGCAGGAGTAATATTCATATTTTACAAAGTGAAAGGAAGCTTGTTGAGAGGGTTGCTGTAGCGTTTATCTACAGTGATTAAAAGGTTTGATTTAAGATCTCAAGGGGGGGACTTGAGACAAATCATTTAGAATGAAGGGGTTCCGCCGACAAAAAAGGTGGGCTAGAACATGAGGCGTCACCATTCCGCAAGGTCTTAGGGGTAATTCCCTTCAGCCGAGTGCGCTCCCATGCAGACCTCAGAGACGGGTGCATTCAGGGTGCACTGGGGGCGCTGGTGAGCACCCTTCTGAACCCCAAATTGCAAATGGGAGACCCTGAGCCCTTGCAGCAGACTTGAGCGGGAACGCACACATGAAGGGCACAAGTCTGCAAGCATGGGTATTTATCCCATGGCCCTAGAAGAGCCTTCAGTTCAACTGCAAGGCCCAGTCAGCCTGGGAAGCTGTCGTTCATGAAGAAGAGGCCAGCAGTCCAGAGTCAGGAAACAGGTGTAGACCAGCAAGGTTACTTGTCTAGGGCAGGTCAGCAGTGCACATGAACCTCATTTTTCTGGACAGAAAAGTCCATTATGAACACAGGGGGGTCTTTGTAATTAAAATACAAAATCGGTTATCACGAGTCGATTTGATTCAGATGACAGAAACGGCCATGTTTTTTGGATGAAGTTTTCCTGGGGGGGCTTTGATCGCCCCTGCTGGAAGCAGAGAGGTCAGTGTCTGCAGGACTGGACCTTGTCCCGAATGGCGCGTGGGTCATCGCCGGCGCGGCGTAGTTTGGGCACCGCGGTGGCAGGCAGACCTTTCGGGTCTCGATTTCGCGATGCGCCCGGAGGCAGCCAGCCAGACGGACTCTGGGATACTTCGGGAGAAGGCTGGGCGAGATCCCTGGGTTGGCCAACTGCCCACAGGCACAATGGGCTGAAAGGGCTCCTCTTACGCTGCTGTGCTTTCTGCCCCTGGGTCCCCAGTTCCCTGTGGCCCCCAGGCCGGATCACCGCTCCATGCTGCAGGAGGTGAGGAGCTGTGGGTACGAGATGCCGGACACCTTCAGCCCCGAGCTCGGCCTGCTGATCAGCGAGGTATCCACACACACCCCCACTGTACCCCAAGAGCTCCTGGCACCCCCCCCCCCCCGCCAAGCCCAGCTGCCTAGTTCCTTTCTTGTGCTCTTCAGCCGAAACATTCAGGATCAGCTGGACGAATGATTGACTGCCCGTACTGCCGCCATTCACCATAGCATCAAGACATCAATACCATTGAGCCTTCTCTTGCACCTGACGCACAAGACCTTGTGGACATTTCTTATGCATGTCATAAGAAAGAAAATAAAAATTTTGTCATAGTGTTTAATCCTGGGAGTGCACTGCAGGTCAGGGACTGATCGACCTTGACCCCGCCTCTGCCTTGACTCCGCCCTGACCCCGCCTCCACCTTGACCCCGCCTCCACCTTGACTCCACCTCCGCCCTTCTGCCAGGTTTTCATTGATCTGTTTTTCTGCTCCAGCTGCTCTGCCAGAACCCGATGTGCCGCCTGCGCCGCCTGGAGCGCTTCAGGAAGCAGCCCTTCTTTCGGGGAGTGACCTTTGACCCCCAGCTGCTGCAGAAGACGCCCGTGTGCCTCATCCTGGAGCTGAAGCAGCGGCCGGACCGCCCTGCCCGAGCTGGGCGGGGCCTGGAGCTCGACGTCTTCAAGACCTTCGACCTGGACCTCACCCCACTGCCGGGTGACGTCAACCGGGGCCAGGAGACCGCGCAGGGGAGTGCGCGCTGAGCAGCGGTGACCCCCCTTTTTATACGCCTTTGGAAAAACGCAATCCCTCCTTCCTGATGTGTGACCAGCAGCCTGTACAGCTGGAAAGAGGATAAGACTTCCCTACCTCCTGCCCAAGACTGTCGAGACCCATGAGGATTGGAAATGTTTGGGGAGGCTGATCAGTTTGAGGGTTCTACACTTTTCACGAGCCTGTGACTCTTCACAGGATGTCCAAAACAGGCAAGAGATCGCCTGTTCTCAGAGTGGGTTGTGTCAGCTTCGGAGGGAAAGAGTCCGGGGCCAGTGCAGGTCCCAGCCAGTGAAGGAATAATGCGCTGCTTAATGTGTGAGGAAAGATGAGAGAGAAATCTCGCTGTCCCCTAACACGGAGGACTGAGCCCAGGGAGCCCTGATCTGTTAAGTCTTCTAGGTCATCCTAAAACATCTGTATATTGGAACACCTGTAGCAATCGGATCTTTTAAGCAAGCGATGAGATCATTTAATTTCTTAATAACCTAACCAATTACAATTGATCACAACTGATGTTTTACAGTTAGGTATGTAAGTGCTGTGTTGGAGCCACATAGGCCCATCAGCCCAGAGCCTTCATTCATCCTGGTTTCCATGCCGTTAAGCCACCATGTGAGCACATGACTCTGTTCTTGCTCTTGTGACCTCTGGATCGTTCTTCGCTCCTAGTGCTGGGGTCCGTGGGGGGGGCTGACTTTGCCACCAACGCCTTTGAGGATCGGAGGATTTTGACCTGGATCAGGTCCGCTCCTGGTCTTCTCTGTTCAAGACGTTCCTTCAGCCCAGTCCCAGTCCCAGTCCCAGTCCCAGTCCCTTGGGCCCTGGGGTGTACCTGGCTGCTCTTCCCTGGGCCGATTCCAGAACCACAACTTCAGCTGCAGTCTCATACTTAGCTACCTCCTCCTGTAGCTCACTAGCTGCCCAGAGACCTCTTCACTGAGCACTGCAGCTGTGCAGAAGCACGGCTTTTAAAACACACCGGCCAGCCAGTAGCTCTCAAAATGGTCAAGCCCTGAGGCTTCCTCTCCTCTGCTGTGGCTCTCTCAGTACAGTGACAGCTGGAGCCCAGATGAGCTCCTGACCGGCTTAGAGAGACAGATCCTCTCTCCTTGAGGGCTCTTAGTTTGTTTTTTTTTGTGTGATCCCAATCCTAACAGCTCCTTCGGAGATTACTCATCTGATTTAGAGAATTATCCCTTTAAGATCACAGAAGGTGAGGCGTGATTATTTCTCCCAGGGACAGAGCTACAATACAGTGAGTATTAAAGAAGACGCTGCAGGTCAGGTTATACACAAAACAGTAAAATGCAAAGAGAAACGGGTGAAAAACTATGCAATTACCAGCCAGACCTCGTTATTACACAGTCTTCCATCTCACACGGTCACTAAGAACTCACACGGTCATTAGATGGGTGTGATACTTTGCTAGATTGCCAGTGGTCAGTCTGTCCGGTGGTGGTCGGCCAAGCTGAAGTGCTCCGGGGGGTGATGTGTGAAATGCTATATACACTGCCATTCTGATTTCCCCTGTCTAGCTCAGGAATCAGGTTGCCTACAGAGGGCTCCTATTTTACAAGGCCAAAAACGCAAGGTCAGTTGGACAAGTCATTTTTTAACAAAACTTCCAGTATCCATTGTCTTCCATGAAAATGATCTATAAAGATTTTGGTTGCGTCGATTTTGCTGTGCTTGAGCATGTCTCCGCGTGTTTCTGTGTAGGGTTGACAGCCTCAAGGTGACACAGCTCACCCATGACCAATCATGGGCTGCACCACCTGTGCCCTGTGATAGGAGGCTCGATTCAGGTCTGTATGGGTTGGTGTACACTCCTACTAGCCCCATCGTTCTTGATCTTGCCACTTATTAACCAGCTGTACCTGTGGCACAGAGCTACACCATCAGTCAGGTTCAAAACATGACATGTCACGCTGTCTTTTCCCCTCATGGCTTATGAGCAGGGTGTCAGTTCAGCATATTCAGCTGGATGAACCAATTGCCTCTAGCTGAGTGCGTCTCATGCCAAACAGTGCTGCCCATCACTTCAAACATGGGAGTGTCCCATTGTGTCAAGCAATAACTGTCTTGTTCCGTTTGTTGTTGTTTTGCTAGAAAACCACACCTCCAAGAAGAAGACACCCGTTTAATTGATGTAGGAAACTGATTGTGGATTTAGTCGTGTGACTTTATGTAATCCCTATGTTTTCAGAATTTTAATGAATTTCCTGTGTTGGCTCTTCAGTTTCTACCCTTTACCCAAGACAGTCACCTGATCACCAATCAGCTGTGTTTTATGTAATGGTATTTGTCTCGTGTTTTGTTTTGTCAGCAGGTGGTCTGGATTTTTTTTTCCTGGTCTCCCATGTCCTGATTTCCTCTCAGACATTTCATTACTTGATTCCATTTTTAAATAAATATTCTAGTACATCCTTACGGACTGTTTTTGATTTATAAGTAAAATATTTCATGCAAAAATCTGAATGCTTTGCCTCGCAGGAGTTTGCTGTCTGCTGAGACTGGAGTGACAGTCTGACACTGCCCTAGGCACCAGCACCTGTATTATTTATGCTTTATTATCTTCACAGTTGCACGGAGCCATAACAGCCAGATAACATATTGTATCTCTTTAAGGGTAATGAAATCAGCAGATGTCAGGAATTACAACTGTTTGACACACCACACCGATATTTTGAACAAGACCGTTTGGGATTTTAGACGTGAAGACTAAGGGACAGTGCAGGAAGTCACTGCTTCTCTGCCATGTCACACAGATGACATGCTAATCGGTACCAAACGGGTCCGCCGAGCCTCCAGTTGGGGTACCAGCCTCAGCCTGGTCCATGTGCTCCATGCAGTTAGCAACTCGTACTAACCTTAGCTGATGCCCGTAGCCAGTGTGACACTTTCAAAGTTATCATCCATCCATTATCGAACCATTCTATCTAATTCAGGGTCGCGGGGGAGACAGAGCCTATCCCAGCAAGCAACACACACAAGGCGGGGTACACCCTGGATGGGACACCAGTCCATCGCAAGGTACACACGGCACAGACGCACACAATCACACCTGGGCCAAGTTTCCCAGAAGCCACTTAACCTCCCAGTATGGCTCTGGACTGTTGGAAGAAACTGGGAACCGGACCACCCGGAGGAGCCCCACGAGAACATGAGGAGAACATGCAGACTCCACACAGACAGCACCTCAGGAATTGAACTCAGGACCCCAGCACTGAGAGGCAGCAAGACTAATAGTGAAAAGTAAAATATAACAGTGCAACAATGCCCCTTGGTGTGACAACAGTTCTATACAATAATAATTCCTTACACTTGCACAGCACTTTTCTGGACACTCCACTCAAAGTGCTTTACAGGTAATGGGGATCCCCTCCACCACCACCAGTGTGCAGCCTCACCTGCATGATGCAGCGGCAGCCATAGTGCGCCAGTACGCAGGGGTAACACCCCTACTCTTTTTGAGAAACGCCCTGGGACAGAGTATCTTTCTTTTCTTTTCAGGAGGGAATAAACCTATTACTTAGCCTACGCATGCTGACACAGCTACCCACCTGAACTAGTTCGTGTCTATGGTAAATATAGCCGTTTCTTTCGGCTCCTGAAGTGGTGCATCGTATGAAAACAAAATATATTCTGAGCTTTGCGACTTCTAACATTTTAAAATGTACATGATTTCCGAAAGCGCCTTGCTAGTACACTTATGGTTTTTTTTCTTGACGAAAGCAATGCGCTTGCTTGGGGAGAAAAAGCTTGGTATTTTTAATTTAAAAAAAGCACACCTCCTTAGCATGTTCGAAATCATCACTAACGCCGCTTCCCAAGCGTCGCACTGACAGTATAACAAGACTAAACCCTTCACATGCGCGTTCCCGCTAGGGTCTGCAAGGGCTCAGGGTGTCTAGTCGATTTCCGATATCACGTGACCCCAAACGCTAACCCCGCCCTCCCTTGCGTGCGCGTGCGCGTGCGCAAGGAGAGCACGCTTCGACGTGACGCAACTGGCCGACCGTCCAATGAGACGCGAGCGTGTAATGTTTGAAATTGTAGTTGAGCAGTTGAGAGAAATAGTTTTCTTTTAGGGCAGCGTGTTAATTTCTTATTATTTTTATTTATACGGCTAACAGAAGAACTCCAGAGCTCATCCGAAAATAGCAGGCCCGGTATGATCTTTACTACGTGGCTTTAAGTCATTTATGAATTCATTTAGTATAATAAAGTAAATATACGTTCGCTGACATTTAGGCTGAGAAATCCTCTAGTGGCTCCGGGGAGGTAGTCACCGTAAATATTGTTGTTATAATCTTGTAATGTTAGTAAGTATTGTTGTAGACATTATAAAAAACGTAAAATCTGCTTTAAGCTACTTCGTGAATAATGTATGTTATTAAACTTTTGACTTTTGACTTTCTAAGTACCATGATTAGAGTCTGTATAAATAAAAAAACATTGCCCGAAGTACAGAAATTAAAATGATATATGTATATGTATTTGTTTTGCTTGCTGTAACGGACTGTTACTTGTCGACCGGAGTCAAACGACATCTTCACACTTCTTTCTAGGTAGAATAACAGCCACACAAATGACTACGAGGAGAAGGTCGTCGATGAATATTGGAGTCGGAGAGGAAGGCTTTGGTGTAAGAAGGAAATGGGGCTTGTAGCTGCACTTCGTTAAAAGGCGATTAGACTGTGAACCGACTGGAGTGCCGGAATTTTAGTGTTGTGTCGTTTAGAAACCCATCTTAATCTTTCTGTCTCTAAAAGATAACAGTAGAAGGTCGAGTGGTCTCGTTTTGGGTTAGCAGTGTCCTAGTCCAGTGTGAACCCTTTATTTTCTCACAGTATTAACACTTAACTACAGTATTTAGGTTTGTCTTGAATGGAACCAACCCATTGTATAAAATCTTGCCTCCACTGCGCAGAGTTGTCAGACCTGAGCTGGAACGAATGCATTTCTGGAGGGTTTTGTCCTTTTAACAAAATGGAAGATGATGTACATTGTATAACTTCGGGTTTTTTAAGTAGTTGGACCATGCTGGGTGGCCTGGGGACCTTTTCAGTCTTCGTTCGTGGCTTTATAGGAAAGAATAAGAGAGAAAAAAGGTTTTAAAGGAAGAAAGACATGTTTTGACCCACACCAACACAGTCCGTGGCATGCCAGCAACTTTACCTGCTAAAATCCGTGTCTTCTTCTATTTGAGGAATGGCGTAGAAGCACGAGTTCAGGAAGTTTACGATGTGGGATGAGCTCCTTGAAAAAGGAACACTCCGTAAGGGTTTACATGGGAGGGTTACTACTTGTGCTGAAGCAGAAGTAACTTTGCAGTGTGCGTCATGACATTTGATGGGTTCGGTTAGCAAGGTGGGAAAAGAACCCACCAGGTTTGGGAAAGCTGAACTAATCGCACGTCTCATGAGCCTTGTTCCTGGGTATGCAGGCATTTCATGTAGAATAAGGTGATTAGAAAATAGTGGTGCAAATATTTCAGTGTAATTTACCACATGAGCATTTTAATCCTTTAATGCATTGGTCATGTGTCAGATCAAGGATTGCATGTTGTCTGGTATTTGTATTACGTTCCGTTTCTGTGTACTTGTTTTTACCATTTTCTCCTGGCTAATTGTAATTGGCTAACCCTTTGACTCCCTGACATGCTCCAGCCTCAAGGCAAGTCAATGGAGAGGACCCCTTTAAAGAGCTTCCAGAATGGTCTCTGCGCCTCGTCGTCCACACTCACACCCCTGTTCAGCAAACTCAAGATAAAGGTATGGTGTCACAGTTGGGCAGGGCACTCGGTTATCAATCGGACCAATCGGATCAATGGGGGGGGGAATGAATTGATATTGAATATTTTATTCTGTCTTTTGTATTAAGATTTCCTTTTCATAATTGTATGAAGGAGTCTGGTATTTGTGGGATATGGATCTGCTGGGGTGTTAGTAGGGAAATGAGAAATAAAGTAAGGAATTTCTTAGATTCTCCACCTGGAACGCTTAGTCCGGAATATGACTGAGTCATTATATCAATTATTTTTTTATTTAATAAAAGTTCTCTAATACAAGGGAACTGGTATGTTTGTGTTACTGTGAATGTCTCCTGGAGAAGGTAGTTAAATATAGAAAAACAAACTGTTGATGTTGATGGATTTCACCTTTTTTTTTTTTTTACAGGAGAATAAAAAGCACTTGAATTTGAACTCCATGCCTAGTTGCCCCGTTTCAAGAATCGATTTTAGTACCGAGGCTGCCAGGAAGGCCAGTGCTATTGAATCCCACCTGCAGCCTCTGGGAGAAATGGGAGAGTTCAAGGAGAACGCAGAGCCACTCAGAGTAACGGAAGATGATCGATGTTCCCTGGAATACCGCTTCCCAGATTCCCTTCCCGTCCTGCCCGCTGTCGGTCTGCCCCAGTCGGAGGCAGTAAGCACCCAGCCGCTGCCAGGCAGCGGAACTGCGGACGAGACCTACGTTGTAGATGAGTCCCCAGTTGACACCGTACCCGGTGTGACCACAGGGAGAGTCCGTGACCGTGACGAGGCGTCACAGGGCAATGTGACTGAACATCTCTCCGGTGACTCCCCACCAGTTCCGAAAGTGGACTCTCCCGGTGAGATCAACAGCACTATGGATGCCGTCAGCTTAGAGTTCCTTGGAGCAGATGTAGAGATTTGGGACCTTCCTGAGGCTTCGGACGGGACAACTCCAGATTCTACTGTGGGACAAGCAAATGGAAGCACGTTCATCGTTCAAGCAAGTGACCCAGAGGAACTACAGACCTTAAATGAAACGACCCACCTGCATGGCACCACTGTCCGTGGAGAAGTGATCAGTGCTCCAGCGAGCCGTTTCGGCAGCAGCAGGGCGGCCGATGGTCATTCCCTTGATATTTCGATGAAGAACGTGAGCTTTTTAAGCGATAACCCTTATGTTGATGCAGCGCACGACTACTGCGTTGCACCAGCTCCTGTCGTGCACAAGGCTGGGGGCTCTGAGATTCATCCAGCTGTTCTGTGTTTACTAGAACGCCAGCCAGATACTTTGGAAAACATGCAGAGTGAAGAAGACGATGATGCCTCACCTACTGCTCTTCCAGGCGTCCCAGTAGCACTAAGTTCCCCAATTCGAAACGCATTACCCATGCAGGACCAAACTGACCAGTTTTCCAGCGCTGATACAAAAAACAGCCCTTTTGCAGAAGATCTCTGTGTGAATGCACCAGGAACCGAACAGGCAGAGAGTTTAATGCCACTTGGATGCAGCCCTGTGGCTCCCAAGCAGAGTTCTGCCTCTTTGGCTGAAGGGAGCAGAGTCCTGAGTGTGCCACAAAGCGAGTCCCAGGAAGAAGATTCGGGAATAGGGAACGTGCTGTCGTCGGAGGCAAGGAGCCTGCAGCTTGCAACTGAGGCTGAGGCAGAGCTGCCTTTTGAGGCAGACCCATCAGCCTCTCTTCCCCGTCCATCCCTGGAGGGGTCGATCTCCGAGTCGTTCCAAAACGTTCTGGCGACCCCGGTGGAAAGGGCCCCCGTATTAAGCAGAAGCGTCAGCCTGCTCTTGAAGAGTTTGGTGAATTCTTCCGACAATCAAGCCGCCGGCTCGCCTGCCATCGGAACAGGGCCCGGCTCTGATGGGTGTGACCCCGATCCCAGGTCTCTTAGCCCAGCTGCTGACTCAGAGCACGACTTCTTCGGCAGTGGCAAGAGAAAGCTGGCAAGCCCCGGCGTTGGCAGTCTCAACAAGTTGTGGAGAGCAAGCCCTTACAGCCCTTTCCCTCAGCCGCAGCTGAACTCCACAGCCGCGAGCCTGGGAGTTAAAGAAGACTGGGATGTGAGTATATTATCGGGCTTAGAAGAGAAGCCCGAACCTGTCTCTTCGGTAAAGGTTAATGACGCTCATCCTGTTAAGGCCTCAATAGTGGATAAGCCTGACAAAATGGGGGTGCACGCAGCAGAATCTCTCCCTGGAGGAGGGTGCAGTTTGTCCCGCACCAAGGCCCAGGCCCTGCAACAGCAGCTCCTGCAGATGGCCGAAATCCTGATGTTTCCTTTGCCGTCCGGCACACAAGGTGCCCCGGCCTCCTCCTCCTCCTCTGTGGAGCTGTGCCCTGTCGGCACCTGTACCACCCCTGTGCACCGGACTGAACGAAGCGTCAACACGTCGGGGGTGTTTGAGAGGAAGAGGGAGATCTCGGTGGCCGAAATGGGGACCAACACGGATTCTCTGCTGTGGAAGTGAGTCCCGCTTTCTTAGTTTCGTTCCAGTTGTAAGCCTCCCGTTCCCAGATCTTCTTCAGTGCTGGTTAAAGCGTGACTCTGTCCTGCTTCAGGAGGATAATTCCCACTGCCTTCTTTAGAAGCTTTGATGGTCATATTTTTATATTTAAGATGTTGTTTGGAGCTGCATGTTAAGGGCTCGATGGTATTGTCTTGCAGTATTTTCATGACTGCAGTGTAATCTGTGTAGTCCTTTCCCACAGGAATATACAACAGGAATTCAGGCCTGTAAGGCGGAAAACTTGGAGAAGTGAGCGCGTGCCGTCTGGTGACGTGTGCATCCTTTTCACAGCCTTCCTGACCCTGAGAGCCTTCAAGCCCTCCCCCGGGCGGACCTGGAGATGCGACTGACCTCAGCCCTGATCGTGATGGAGGCCTTGTCGCAGCAGGTGGCCAGTGCGAGGGCCCGTGGCCAGGAGGTGCGCCCGGGACCGTCCAGTCTGAGGGAGACGTTTGTGCAGACGGACCTCACTGAGCTCAGCCAAGTGGAGCACGACAAGGTGAGAGAGGCTTCTGTTCACATTCCAGTAAGAGGTTTGACCCCCAGACGCATCGGAAATATCTTGAATGTAACACTTACATCCTCTTTCCATGATAACGTTCCTGTGCAGCATCATAGCTGTAATCCAGGTTGATTATCATCTGTACAGTTGAGCAGGTCTTGATTGATCAACTTCATGCCAGAATGTAAATGGCAGTTATGGTACAACCTGGCCAATTGTGCCAGGTTACCTTCTTATTATTTTAATGAGGTGCCACGTCTCGTTTTTCATTTGTGTTTATATAAAGGGATAAAATGCTCATTACCTGAATGGCTGCACCCCAGTATACATTTGAGAATGCATTCTAGAAAAGGGCACCTTGTAGCCAATCAACTGATAGCCGATCAATTTTTTTAAGACAAAAGGGTCAGAGATGAGGTTTTGGAAATCATACTATGTGATTGTGTGACTGTTTCTAGCATTTAAGTACATTTTATATGGTCACTGCGCCCAACGAAAGAAAATTGTTCTTAGAAATGTTCTATTCGTGCAATAAAACAAATTAGCCTGTTAGTTTTTGTAGGTCTCTGCGGTATATTACTTTACAGTAGTAGAGACGCGGACTGGAGCTTGTTGTTGTTTAGGGGTATTTTTGCCAGATTATTGATTATTGCTTATTTAACAATAAGGAATGCATGACACTTAACTGCCTGTGCACTGTAGATTGCCTGTGCACTGTTTACGAATAAAGAGTGGTAAAACGCATTGTATTGGAGTTTTTGAGTGGAAGTAAAAACGCTGTCTGCAACGTGAAGTACTTCCACGCCGTTGTGTGGCGAATGCTGCCTTATGACTTGAGTGCCAGAGTGGTGCGTTTGCAGGTCTTGGCATAGAATCGGCGGGCGCAGGTGCACCACCTTGCAGGGGGCACCTGTAAATGCGTGCTGCTGTGTGGTGTTGGCCCGCAGGTGGAGCAGCAGTACCAAGAGCTGTACGTGGGGGCCGTGCAGCGCGTCCGGTCCCTGGAGCTGCCTCAGGAAGAACTCCAGGCTCTCCTCCAGAGGCTGAAGGACGTCCGGGATGAAGTGGTGAGCAGCTCCTGCGCTTGGAGGAAAATGTTTTTTTTCATCAAGGAAAAACTTCTTTTATTAAAACATTTTTCAGACCCATATAGAAAAACGTGTTGTCTAATTTTGGTGCCTGTTAATTTGTCATGAAATCCCCCCCCCCCCCCAGTGCTAAAAAATGCTGGTTAAAAAGCAGTGCCGTCTTTACCTTGATGCGTGATGGCAGGAATGTCAGAGTCGTTTGTAATGATTTTGTGTTGACAGTTTTCCATGAGCACGGATACTGCAGCTGCCCTCACTATGGCTCAAGAAACATTTGACCTCAGCAAAGCAAATCAAGACGCCTCTGCCACGCAGGTACGCTCGCTGTCCTCAGCCAAGATGGATAGGGTAAGGGGGGCGATTTAAGGAATGTGCGTTTGCCTACAACAGGCTGAGCACAACTGGGGTGGGCGGGTGTATGTGTTGTGAAAGACCTCAAGCTTTTGAAAACCTCATTTTAATTGTTCAGCGCCTGCAAACTTGCAAGCACAGCTCCTGGCAGAACATGTACTGTCTTCCTGGGGAATCTGTCCGTGTCTGTGCTTCTCGAATTTGCTTAAGGTCCTAAAACACTTAGCGATTCCATATCTTAGTCGTGTGCATTTATAAGCACAGGGGCAGCAGGGTCAGCACTGCTGCCTCACAGCACTAGGGTCCTGGGGTCAATCCAGATCTGTCTGGAGTTTGTATGATCTCTCCAGGTTTCTAGTTGGTTTCCTCCAGGTGCTCTAGCTTCCTCTCGCAGCCCAAAGAGATGCTGATAGGTTAATTGGCTTCTTGGCAGGTTGGCTGTGTCGCCTGTGTCCGTGTGCTTCCTTGTGTCCTTTGCCCTGCCCCCCTGATATGGAAGAAGCCGTTAGGTGGATGGAGTTATAAGTGCTAAGGGTGAAAAGAGCTAGAACTTATAGGAGTGGAACCATTTCATCTACAACTGAGTTGCACCACCATTCTGTGCATGCAGCCCACTGTACAGCAGATGAGGTGTGGAAGTGTGAGATGGCTTCACGGGTTGAGTTAAGTCCAATTGTACACGTTTGGAGTGAAAATAACATGGCCACTCCCTGCTCTTTGGAAGAGTGCCTTGGGATCTTTAATGATTGAGCAGTCAGAACCTCTGTTTAACACATCTCATGCAAAGGACAGCATTAGTGTCCCTAAAAATCCAGAAATTCTATTTTAGAGGGAAGAGTGCCACCTACTGGTAGACCAATGCAATTTGAAGCAGTGGAATGACACTGATTCCAGATTTTTAAAAAAAATCTACTTATGCCTGTGAATTACTCAAAGATTCTCCCACCAAAGAGGTCAATTTGGAATTTGGGTTTATAAGTGATCAGCAGACCGAGCTGATGTTTCCTTGTTCCAGCGTTTCAGTCCAGAGGTTTGTGTTTGTGCAGATGTCTCGGATGAAGGGGCTGCATGGAAGGAGCATGGAGATGCTGAGGAAGATGAGGGAAAAGGTCGTGGAGAGCCAGCGCCAGCGGGATGGCGCGAGGCAGCAGGTGGAGGAAGCCCTCAGGGCTAAGGAGGCGGTAAGCTTCTGTTTTTTTTAAATGATGCAAAATAAGCTTACAAATACAGATCTAGGAATTCTTTCTGAAACAGCACACCTTGCCCTACATAAAGTAAATTGCAAAAGTGTAAAAATCTTCCATCAGTACATAGCATAAAATTACAGGAATGCACAACATAATTTCTTCAGTTATCAGTTTTATAAATGCATGCACCTTTGGAATTCTCGGCCAGCTTACTTGTGGCCTTTTTGTCTTTTAATGAGGGGGAGCCCCACAGTGATTAAAAGCGCGCGCTGTCTGACCCTGACCCCCTCTCTGCTTGTCTGCCCAGGCCCATGCTGTCGCTGAGGCCCTGAGGTGCCACTCCGCCGCCCGGATCAGAGAGCTGGAGCAGAGCGTGGGCTCGCACCAGGAGCTCGTCGCCGCCCTCAGACTGGCACGCCCGGAGCAGGTACCCCCAGCGTCCTCTGCCACAGCCAGCGTGCACCCAGCGCCCCCCTGTTGGTAGTTTTGGGGTGGAGTTGGGTTTGAATCTTTTACCTGCTTGTGGTCCTGTTCTGTTCTACCTCTGCTTACATTAACACACTGGTGTTATTAATTTGTTAACACCAGCCTCTGTTTTGGTTTTATCTGAGGATGCCCTCAATGATGGAGTTGCAGAATCACTCCAGTCCTTTGAAGAGCTCTGTGAAGCAATGAAGTCCGATGGCCTGCAGATGAGAGAGCAGGTGAGTGGCAGGGTGGGTGATACAGCTCAGTGTTCATAAGAAAATGTGGGTTGACAGGAGCTTGCCTGTAGTCTGAAGAGAGGCTTGACATTGTCAGAATCCACTTCCAAATCCTGCCCGCTTTTCTCTTGTTTCTTTTGTGGTGCTTTCTGATGATGTAAACTTTCCTTTTAAGGATTTTGCGTGCTGGTATCAGGTTCTCTCATAGTCTTCTCCATTTGTGAATGAAAAGGTTGTTTTTTTTTCCAACCGGTCAGTGTAGGAAATTTCCTTCAGTCCCAGAATACCTCTGGTTGCTCTTCTCTGGACTGATTTCAGAGTGGCAGTATTTCGATAACATGGTGACCGAAAATTTGACGCAGTATTGTGAAAAAGGATTTAACCATGGATTATACATCTAAGACTTGACTGAAATTCTTCACTTTTAGCTATATATTGGAGCATTTTGTTTGCCTTTTTAATTGTTTCTCCAAATTCTAAAGGCCTAACTGGCATTATAAGGACAGTATTACAAAGGGGGCAGAGGTATTTGCTTTGATCCATATCAGCATTCTGAAGTAAAAGCTGAAAGATCGATATTTTATCCAAGCGGATCTCCGAGCTTCGACATGGTTCTATAAAGCGAATAGTAATTTTTATCTATTGGTTCATTTTTTTGGATAAAGACCAATATGATTTAAAGCACAGTATGGTCTTAACCTGATGTGCGTTGACGGTTATGGATTGAAAGGTCCTTCACTTAGATTGCTATATAAGCAGGCACAAATATAAGTCATTTTCAGCAACAGCATCCAGTAACATGAGTATTGTATAGAAAGGAATTTTTAATTGTTGCTGCTATATTGCAAGATTTTGCATTACAATTGTAATATTGTCAAGAGAAGTAGTGCGATATGATCGAAAGTAGAGAGCAGAAAAGTAGCTCTTGACGGTTGTTCTGTGTTTGTAGTGGACGCATGCTCGAGACCTGCTCAAGCGCACGTTCCCTGTGCTCTCTGCACTGCGCACGAAAACGGATTCTGCCCTGAGGGAGAGGGAAGACATGAGGCTGGACATGGAGAGAGCGAACGAAGAGAGAAATCAGGTGGGGTCATGAAGGCGTGATCCACTGTCCACAGAGTAAATCTTCCTGTGTGTTCAGGTTTATTTTAGTTTCATTTTTCATTAAAAAAAATGAATGTTTTCATTAAAAATTTTTCATTAGTTTCATTTTTCATTAACGGTAGTTGTAAATACCCTTCCTTTTGTCACTGACCGAAAAGAAACTGAAATTGTAGGTAATTAATAATAATAATAATAATTAATAATAATTGCTTACACTTATATAGTGCTTTTCTGGACACTCCACTCAAAGCGCTTTATAGGTAATGGGGATCCCCTCCACCATCACCAATGTGCAGCCCCACCTGGATGATGCACCAGAACGCTCCCCACACACCAGCTCTCAGTGGGGAGGAGAGCAGAGTGATGAAGCCAGTTCAGAGACGGGGATTATTAGGAGGCCATGATTGTTAAGGGCCAATGGGAAATTTGGCCAGGACGCCGGGGTAACACCCCTACTCTTTTCGAGAGACACCCTGGGATTTTTAATGACCAGAGAGAGTCAGGACCTCGGTTTTACGTCTCATCCGAAGGACGGAGCCTTTTTACAGTATAGTGTCCCTGTCGCTATACTGGGGCATTAGGACCCACATGGACCGCAGGGTGAGCGCCCCCTGCTGGCCCCACTAACACCTCTTCCAGGAGCAACCTTAGTTTTCCCAGGAGGTCTCCCATCCAGGTACTGACCAGGCTCACACCTGCTGAGCTCCAGTGGGCTGCCAGTTGTGAGTTGCAGGGTGAAATGGCTGCTGGCTAATTGGTTTGCTGTCTTTGTTGTACAGATACAAGGAGAGCTGGCCCAGTCAGCCTTGAGCCTACAAGATGCAACGCAGGAGATTGGAGACCTGAGACTTAAAGCAACCATTATGAATTCAGGTAAGATCTGTTCCAGCCTTCAGAGTTCTCATTGTAGTATCGCATTCAAATCAACCACCTGTTAATCTTCTCATGTTTTTAAACTGAAACCTCAGTCTTTTATACATTAAGTGGATCTCCTGGAACAGTTAACATGTACATAGTTAACGTGACACGTTTCTTTGTTGTTTTTGTCTATTTTTATTTTGGGAATACGGAAGAGTAGTTGGAGGAGGGGATACTAGCAAATGCTCTATCTCCTGCATGATCTACTGTATGGCCTAGAAATGTATTGATACCTGTCAAAGACTAAACAGTTTAAAAAAAAAGAAAACTAGCGACTTGTCAGTAAGATGTGGAATAAATTCCGTTTATTTGTCATATGCACAAGTGTAATGCAATTCTTATATTGCTATTGATGTGGAGATATTGAGCTGCTGTCTGCCAGCTGGGGGTTATTTTGTTCTGCTGTTTGCTTCCTTCACTGATGCCCCCCCGTCTGCCGGTGTTCCAGAGCTCACGGTTCTGACCGAGAGGCTGCGGGAGGCCGAACAGGACCGGGCCCTGCTCCAGCGGGAGAATCAGGAGCTGTCCACCAGACTGTGCTCCGCCGAGGCCTGGCAGACCCAGCTGAACCAGGCCCTCAGTGCAGAGACCGAACGGTGAGGGAGCTTTTTTTTTTAAGATCCTAGCGCAGTCAAAATCCACTGCGTCTTAACTGCTTCATCAGCTCAGTCGATTGTCATGTGCACAAGTGCAGTGAAATGCTTATTTGCATGTATGCTCCAATACAAAGACTTTAAGGTAACACCAAAATGCATAAATACAGAAACAGCCACAGCAACAAGAACAAGTTAAGTAAGATGCATCTTAGAGAAGAAAATAAATAAAAACATCACTGTATCAGTGTGAGCCAGTGGTAGGGGTAGAGTTCAGTAGTCTGACAGAGTCTGGACGTTTGTGCCTTTATGCTCCTATAACCCTCACCAGAGGGGAGGAGGGAGAAAAGTGAGAAGCCAGGATGATCCTTAACGATACTTCCAGCCTTCCTGAGACAGCGAGTAGTAACAATGTCTGAATTAGAGGGGAGCTGTACTCCAGTGATGGACTGGGCTGACGTGATCACCCCCTGTAACAACAAGCTGCTGCCAAACCACACTGTGATCCCACACTCTCAATAGCACACCTGTAAAGTGTGGTAAGGACAGTTGAAGACTTTTTCAGCTGTTTGAGGAAGTAAAGGTGTCATTCTCACTGGAGCTACAAAGAAGGCACATGCTGGGACCACGTTAAATCACTAGTGATGAAGGTGAATGTGGCTCAGGTACGCCTTAAGTGGTTGTTAAGTTTGCGTGTTAACAGAGAGGTGTGGCCTTGGAAAAGCAATATTGTGATTAACTCGGTGGCCGACATCATCGCACAGCTTCACCTCCCAGACTGCTCACGCTTGCTTTGTTTTCAGGTTTCAGCTGTCAGTGGAACAAAACCAGCAGTCGTCCGAGTATATTCATAGGTGAGCAAAAGAAGTTACTGGAGTTCTTCCACAGCACCAGCTTCTTATGTTCTGAGGTGTATGTTAGGATTGGTACAGATCTAGTGTGGTTTTTTTGGTTGGATTCCATCCATTGATGTTTATATTTTTGGAAATGTCATTCTACCTTACTTTAAACATTATATCGGCTCTGCACAGTTCAGATTTGAATGAGATAAAATGCTGGCACATAGTTTTCATGAGCCGCTAAGACTGTAGCTGTCTGTATTCTGTGTCCATTTGTTTGGTAAATGACTGCATTAGTCTTTTCCTTGATTTGAACGTTTTAACAAATCGTCGATTTGATGAGGCTGAAAGCACAAATCGGAGTATAGTAAAATTCCATTTGTTTCCCTGGCCAAGACTGGAGTCCATGTTAGCAGAGACCCAGCGGCAGGTCGACGAGCTGACGTCGGCTATGGAAGGCCGAGACGCCCAGCTGTCCAGCCTGCAGAAACAGCTGGACAGGCAGAGCTCCGAGCTCGAGCACCAGGAGAAGCTGCAGGCACAGCTGTCTGCCCTGAAGGAGATGAATGAGGTAGGACACTGAAGTGGCTTGGGTGGCTACCTTTTAATGTTACACAAGAGATTTATAAGATCACTTTATTAGGCACATACAATTTCTTGCATTAGGGATTTGTCTTCTCGCATACCCAGCTTTCTCTCCATGAGACACACGGACAGGGAGAGAAGCTGGGGGTCAGAGCGCAGGGTCAGCCATTTATACGGCACCCCTGGAGCAGCTGGGGTGAAGGGCCTTGCTCAGGGGCCCAAGAGAGTAGGATTCCTCTGCCGGCCGCAGGATTTGAACTGGCAACCTTCCAGCCACAGGCCCAGATCCTTTGCCACAGTGCCACCTCTCCGCCCCATCAAACGAGCAGATTTGATGTTGGTGTGACATTTTGACATTCTGCTGGCAGTGTGAGCAGCTTTAAGGCTGCCGACAGTGATGGTAGTGAGAGCAGCCTCTTCACTGGGGTTCCGATGGGGTCACTACATTTCCCCTCGTTGTTCCGCCCAGTTCCTTCAGGAAGAGAACACGCTGTCCAGGGAGCAGGTGGCGGAGAGCGAGACGATGGTCAAGTCTAACCTGCAGGCTCTGAGGCAGCGCAACCTCGAGTGTGAAGACCTGAGGCGGAGAGTGGCTGAAATGAGGTAGGGAAGGGAAGTTTGCTCAGTTTCAGAAACGGCTGGATGCTTTCAGACCTTCCTATTATGTCTAGTAATATGAATGGTTGTTGTATATTATAACCTGGATGTTCTGTTTAAAGTGTACAGGACATTTTATATGATCTAAGCATTGTTTTTATTTTGACAGTTATTTATATATATATGCTTGAAACAAAGGTTATTGCTACAGGGTTAAAGCAATAGAGAATTGAAGCAAGATGTACATTCATAACAATTTCATCCCAAGATTGTAACTAAAACCGAGGTCCTGAATCTCTGTGGTCATTAAGAATCCCAGGGCGTCTCTCGAAAAGAGTAGGGGTGTTACCCCAGCGTCCTGGCCAAGTTTCCCCCCGGCCTTTACCAGTCATGGCCTCCTAATAACCTCCATCTCTGAACTGGCCCCTCCCCCAGGGCGGAACAGGAGAGCCTGCAGGAGGAAGTGGACAGCACCAGGGCGCGGGCCCGCAGCATGCTGCTGAGCATGGGGGAGCAGCTGAGCCAGTCCTGCTCCGAGGCCAGACTGCTGCACGACAGGCTGCAGGGCCTGGCCGACCAGCTGAAGGCCGCTCTCAGGAAACAGGTAAAGCATCCGAGAGCATTTAATCCATCGATAAACCGGCGCGGAGGTGGCACGTCTGGTGGTAGTGATGTTCACTGTGGCAGTATCTACTTATTCCTTTGCAGCTAGCGTGCCGACGTGGATCCATGCGCTAACCTCCGATGTTAAACTTGTGGCGTTAATCGGTTGTCTGCTTCAGGGCCGCCATGTTCCCGTTGAAAGTCGTCTTGAACGTGTTTGTGTTTAGAAACCGGACACCCCTGGCACGCTGCCCACACACAAGTCGGGCAACACTGCGGGCTCCTTTGTGGGCTCTGTGCTGGAGGCCGTCCACGATGAAGACGACGACGACGACGACTCTCCTGGTGACGGGCGAGGCGATGGCGTGGCAGACCCAGGTACGAGACTGCCAGGGAGTCCCGCAGAGAAGGGCCTGTGAAGAAAAAAAAAACTCTTCAATATTCAGTGTTGAGCTTTCTCTTGTAAAACAACACGACAAAAATCAAGGCGAATCAGAGAACCGCAGTGCGCGATATAAGGACTGCTGGAAGACGAGCACTTGGCCTAGCGGTCCGAATCCAATTGTGGTCACCATGTCGCCTCTACAGGTCTGGAAGCGATGCGCCGGGGTGCCTTAGAAGTTGGGAGCGGAGCCTTTGTCCCCATTATTCCAAAGAAGGCCGAAGGTTCGAGATCTGTCCGGAATGAGTGGTTCTGAATGAACACCCCCGTTGTGTTAATTTGCACCTGTCTAACGAGCCTCATTGTTCTCCGTCCCCCCCCCCCCTGCAGAAGTGGAGGAGCGCGGGCTGCTGCAGGTGCTGTCGGGAGTGAGGGAGACAGTCTCGGAGCTGTTTTCCGTCGTCTCCCAGCTCCAGGCCCTGAAGGCCGCCGAGCAGGAGGAGATGCAGCAGACGATGTGAGCAGCTGGTGGGGATGATGGACTTGATCAATCACTGTAGGGCAAGAGCGCCTGATCAATCACTGCAGGGAAAGCGCAACATTATCCTTGGGCAGAGGACAAAGTCAGTCACGAGCAGAACCACCAGAAATCATTTCTATCCAACTGTATTTTTTTATATTTCGGTAAAAAGTATGGAGATTGGAATCTTTTTTTAATGTTAGTAATTTTTGCTTGACAGTTTAAAAAAATCACTTGAAGATCAGACCACCGAGCTCTGTGTGACCTATTTAGTGTATTGGGAATCTCAGGAGGGAGTAATCTTAATAGATATGAAAATTGAAGACTTTCCCCCCCCCCCCCCGTCGTTACTTTAATTCACTAATTGCCTAATTCACTGGAGAGTGAAGTCTGTAAATGGGATGGTGGGTCTCAATAGATTTTAGACCCAAATTTCTGAACCTTGGATGAGGATGGCATCTGCGAAACGCGCACCTCTTCCTAGCGCCATTGTCGCCAGCGAATTGGTCCAGGTCAGTGCATGAGCTGCTTGATGTTGTTTCAGCACCAAGCTCCAGGATGAGAGAGAGGATCTTGAGCAGAAATACACCTCTGAGGTCTGTGACCTGAAAGACCAGATTGAACTCCTCCAGATTGAGGTGCAGAAGGCCAATTTGATTTTCCAGTACAAGGCTGAGGTGAGCTGTAAAAATACTATGTTTTCCTGTTGGTGTGAGTTTTGAACCGGCAGTTCAACAAAGGTCAAACAAAGTAGTCAAAGCAGTAATCGCAAGCAACAGGAGGCCATTTGAGCTCATTAATCCCAGAATCTTACCCAGCCCTTTACAAGAAGCCAGGATATTGGCTTCACAACACAGTTGTGGGAATTTGGAACAATACCTTTATGTAAAGAAGTGCCTCCCATTCTCAGTTTTATTTTTTAAAATGTCACGTCTTAACATTGAACTTTGTTCTGTGGGTCGTATTTCATGGTAGCCCGTTATTTCTGTCCCTCCCACACAGAAGGAAAAAGAGACGAAGAAACTGTCTGAGGACCTGATGGAGTACAGACAACTCTATCAACAGCAAAAATCTGAGAATGCCGTAAGGACGTCTGCCCGATTCCCCCTAATTAATCCCCCCGTTCTTGAAGACTTGTTCACTGAAATTATTTCCAAAAAAGGCTGTGGGTAGCAGTCCTGTGGGTTAAATTTCCTGTTAAGTATGTTTCTCTCTGCCTGATGCTTGTCTCTAGCTCTCATAACATGGGGGTTTTTTTTTGGTCACCTGACATTTGTCCTTTATCGGTGGCGATGACCGTGATCAGTAGCTTTCTGTTTAGATAAAAGGCACAGATAGCTCTATTACTAATGGATCGGAAGGCATTTAGAGACTTGGCTGTTTTGAAAGGCCCAAGAGGGGGGGGGGGGGGAGAGAGAGAGAGAGCATTTGCGGTCTTGTCACATTAATTTACGCCACTGCAGTGACTCAGCAGGCAGTGCAGATGGGCCAGAGCTCGAACACTTGAGAGCTGGGTGGGCACAGTACCACACCACTCCATCCAGGCCTGTGCATTTGCTCTTGGCACCTGTTCCTGCAGGTCTCGGTAATGGTTGGCTATTATTATTATTATAGAATTATGTGCAACAGAAGATAGGAGGCTGAGTGGAGCTGAAGAAAACATGCGCGCTGAGCTGCTCAAGCTTTTAAAAAATATATATTTTTTTTAATTCAATGAATTCCTGCATACATTTTAAGACTAATGGGAATCGTAGCAATTGTGTTGATGAATTATTGAAAGCTTTGTGGCGTACTTTCTATGGTCTGTTGCTTTCTTATTGATCTCCCCTCCCTGGCATGTGGTGAATTCTAATGATTGTTCCCACCCTACGACCTTTTTTTCCTGCCCTTGAAAGTACACGAGTTGATTTTTCCAAGAGCAGCTTGCCTGCACTGTTCCTTCATTTCCCAACGTGAAAATCCTGCTCTTGACCTCAATAGCGTGTGACATTCTCTGGTAATCTTAAAATTGCTCTGAGACCTAGGACAGATAGTCTTTCCTCTGTGTATTACAGAGAGGTCCAAGCGTTTGCTGACAGATTTTTAAGAACTTGCCTGTGGCATATTTTAACTAATTAATGCATTCTCTTAATGGAGAGATGACTTTTGGGAATAATCTTTTTTTTTTTCCCTCATTCTCGTTTATATTCCCGTTCACTGCAATTTATGGTACCAGGGATTTTGTTAAATTTAAATTCTGGTAGTTATGAGAGGTCGGATAGGTGGGGTTTTTTTCCATGGGGGGTGGGTTTTTTTATTCAGCGGTATATCTAATGGGGGGGGGGGAGACTTAAATCTCTTTGGATAGATGCTGTTGGACATGTGCACAGTACCTTTGTGTGTGCCACAGATCCTGCACGAGGAGCAGATGCAGCTGGAGAGGTCTCTGAAGACGCTCCAGGTGGAGGCCCAGGCGATGAAGGAGGAGCTATCCCATGTTCAGCAGGGCTCAGGACAGGGGCCCTCCTCCTCCCTGCAGGAGAAGATCTTGCTGCGCAAGGAGGCAAGGCTCAGAACGGCAGGGGCGCTGCAAAAGAGACGTGGGCTCCGCCGCATTCGGAAACGCCCGGTTTCAAGATGGCGTTTGGCCTCCCTCCGCGGGATGGGGCCTGGGACTTGCAGCTCTGACGGCTACAGCTCAGCCTCGCTTGTTCATGTTCTTGCCCACCATCTCAATCGAAATTGGCACTGCTGATCAAGGGCCCAGCTGGGGCAGAAACCAGCAGGTTCCAGGGCTTTTCTGAGACCAGAATTGAGCACCACTGCTATAGGGCGCCTGTGATGGGTTCAGCTTCAGGTCTTTCTGAGCTCTACTTTTTCATCATAGTGAGCAATTAGAAAATTCTGCATTCGCCTGTCCGAACGTTGATGTTTGTCCAGCCCATTTTAGTTGCAGCATAGAAATCATGCTGAATCTTTGCCTTCAGAGGGGTTGTTGCTTTAACACATCTAAATGTATTTGTTTCTTTAGAATCTTCCACTATTTGATTACTTTTCTCCCTTTACCAGCATGGTTGTAACACAAGGTTGTTGTTGTTTTTTTTCTTAATACTCCTGCTTCTAGGTGGAATCCCTGAAGTGTAGGGTCATAGAGGTTGAGGAGAGCAAGAGAAAACTTCTTGAGAGAGCCAAGAGACACGTGAGTGTTCAAACAGGCTTTTCAATTTAATCTTCATGTTCACGTCAGTCAGGTCGTCTCCCGGCAGGGCTGCGGCATTCTGGGTGAGACGCCTCCTGAAATGAATTATTCACTCATTCCAGCAAACGGTATACGAAGAGAACCAGCGGAAGTCCTTGCAGGAGCTAAAGACGCTGGATGAGATGATTGAGACTGTGAGGAAGGTGGGTGGGAGCCGGCCTGCTGTGCTGCAGGAATTGGAGCCCTGTAATTGACTTGTCATTTCGATTGTAAATCCTAACAGGGGACCAGCTCACATCTACAAAAATAAGTACTGTTTCAGGTGTGGACTCCCTTTTAGTTCATCTGCTCAAAACTGTCTAGCAGAAGTGAAAAGGGATTTTTTTCCCCCCAAATCGTGAGAAAATGGTGCCATCTGACTGTCCCATTCTGTCTTGCCTGTTTTTATTCATTACTGAAGATTTTCAGTGTCTGATGTTCCCTACCCATCATAGGAGAAATTCTTATTTGATGTATCTGGTTAAATAAAGGATTATATTAATGACTTCGTTGTCATCTCTGAACTGAAGCGTCTGTAATTTAGACTGAATATAATGGAGTATTTTTCTTCTTTCAGACCCTGGGCTCTGTTCCTGATCTTGTTGCTGTGTCTCAGGAGCTGCAGGCCTTGAGGGACTATCTTGGTTAGAGTGACATTGAGACTGTGGTTTGTAATTAATGTATATAATGCTCCTCACGTTTGATAATAAAGTTTCTTTTTCAAAGCAAAATTGCACTTTTTTTTATTAATCCTACTGATACCAGCATTTGCTGTCTATATGAAATAATCTTTGCAGCACAACTCAGATTGTCAGAATTCTCCTTTCCTCATTGACTCATTTTACCAGTTTTTCTTAATCTGTTCAGGGTCATTTCTTTCATATTTTAATTTAGTTGAACTAAATCACCTGGTTTTTGTTCTTAATTGTTTGCTAATTAAAAGTATCTGTAACTCACACAGATCTCTGTCCCTTTGAGGACTGGAGTTTCCCACCTCTCCTCACAACATAGTTCACCAGACCAGTTCAATTCAAGCTCTCCAGTTTTTCAGATCTGTCTTTTATATGGGTTTCAAACTCTCACTTTACAGCTGGAGCTCTGAATAACTTTGGTAATCTGAATTAGGTTAAAGGCCATTAAAAAGGAGAACATTTTGAGTTGACTTGAAGCATTTAACATTCAGATCTGTTAAATATAGGACTGTAATCGCCGGCAAAAAAGATGTGTCCTGCACTCCTGATCAGACCCACTTTCTCCCTGAAATGACCTTTCCTGCAATGGACCTGTAGGGATTTATGACCTGTTGCAGCAGATCCTGTATTGCATGTGTGGGGTTATGAACCCAGTAATAACTGCACATACCCCTTTATTACGATTGCATCACTAATAAAGCTGTGGCTTCAGGAGATGAAGGGCTAAAAATCTGACTCTGGTCTGGGGTCGTTACTCCTGACCTGGCTTGAGACTCCTCCTGATGTACAGGACTCCTCAGGAACAGCTGAAAGGTGGGATAATGGGGATAAGGTGGCTCTGTTGAAGGCTCTTCAGAAGGGACACAAACAGTGTAATTGTATTGCAGATGTATGGTTGGCTGCTTGATGAAATATTGATTTGGAAAATGTAATGGGATACCCTGACATTGGTTAATGAGTGTCTAATTATCGCTCCTTAAAAAAACAACAATGAGGGATATTCAAGATTAAAAAATATATATAATCACACAGCGGTGAAGGGCATTAAAATGGGACGTCTGTCACATCCAAAACCTTTCCAAATAAGAACTACAGAGTCATGCTAGCCGTCGCCTTCCCTACGCGTGTGACGTCAGCGCGATTAAGAGCCGGTGATATTCTAATGAGGCGGTGACGTCAGGCCCCGCCCCCCTCGGGCTGGTTTAGTGAGAAGTCACGTAGCTCTGCGGCATTGAGGCAGACTCGCTCCAGCAGAGAAGGCATCGTCTCTTCCCAGCACTTACCGGCCAGTGCAAGCACTTATATTTAATTTAGAAAGGTAAGACTGTCTACCGTAGCACAGTTGACTTCCCCAGAACCTTATAACGCGCTGTTTTGAAAGACTGTCGAGACGGGAGTTTCTCAACCTGATTTATCTTCTTGAAAGGTTTTTCGTTAAATAGCTTTATGTAGCTTTTTTTTTTCGTGTCCATCATACAATTAAAGGTGTGAATGAGCCGTCTTGCGCCTCGTCTCTTCGGTACCTCGGAGGTGAGATGGAGCCGCAGTCCGGGATGTTCTGCGGAAGGTCACCTCGATTCGGTCGGGATTCGACGATAGAAAACGTTTCATCCTACGGAAGCCATAGCACACTAAAAGCGTGCCTTTTAAACTTTAAATGATCTGGTGGGAGGTGTTTTCGGGTTGTTGTTTTTTTTTTTTAGACTGAGAAAGCGTCGCGTTTGGGTTGGTGATGATGACGGCGATGATGGCTCATTTAATGGTGCCTTGAGCTCCGTCTGTCTTCTGTGCGTCTGTGTCGTCATGCTAAGGGCTAGATATCTCATCTCTTTTATTTTCCTAGCTAAATGAAGAGGGATGAAATGTTCTAGAGCGGTACACATGCGGAGGTAAAGTCGGGGATGCCGAGGTGAGGTTTTGCCTAGAGGGTCGCCCGAGGGGGCAGGAAACGCATCTTTTAAGTTTTGAGGGTGTCCTGGCCGAGTGAGACCCCGGCTGGACGCGGGTGGTGCTCAGACCTGCCCGCAAGGTGTGAGAGGAGCGTGTCTCCGCGGCGGCACGTAGGCACTGGCTGGAGCACGGTCGAGGCTGACGCGTGCTGGATGTGTCATCGTCTTCCTCCTCGCGGATTGCCCCGCCACGCGCCTCCCCATCCCGGCGGTAACGGCGTCTCGAGCCGGGGAGAGCTAGCGGGGGCCGCCGGCCGCGCGACGCGCTTCCCGGAGGCCCGAGAGGGGGAAAAATAATCATCCCCGTGGCCCGCCGTGATCTCCTCTTCCTCTCGCCCGGTTCGGCGCAGAAAGGTGCCGATATAGCCGAGCTGGTGTCGAAATCCGACGGAGAGGAAATAGGAAATTGCGGTGGTATCGAGTGTTTCGAAACAGGTTAAAAAAAAGCAGCCGGGCTAATTATTCATCCCCTAATAGCTCTCCTGGTTGCTAGGTAGCTAATTGATCCGCGGATCTCATCAAGCCGGTCCTTGGAAGTAGTCAAGGGCATCAGTTGCTACAAAATGGCGCGGGGGCAACGAGTTCAGCTCTTCAGGAGAGCGGGTGGATATTAACGGTGTCTTGATCATCCGTGGGGTCCGGGAGCGGGAGGCGGGGTGTCGGGTTCGGTTCCGGGGACCCTTGCGGTTTGGACCCGCCCCAGCCGGAGGCCGACCGCCGGTGATGCTCTTGGCCCGGGGCTGGGGGGCGGTTTTCCTCCGGTAGCCCCGCACTGCTGTCGCGCTGTCCAGTTTTCCTTCCGAAATGACCGTTCCTCTGAGACGGGAGAATAAACCTGGAGGTGCAGTGTGGGTTTTTTTTTTTCCCCGAGCAGAAGCCAACGGGCTTAAATGTACTTGACGCGCGATGTTTTTGCCCGTTTTGGAAAGGGTCGGAGCGGGGAGCAAGCTATGAGAAAACGGGTCCAGTTCCTGGAGTGGAGCTGGAAGCAGTGTGACTCGCTCTGCACTGCCGGGCAGGAATTCATGACTAGACCACAAGTCAGTAATGCCCACGGGCCGGGGGGGGTCAGAAGTGTATTTTTAAACTGAGCCGGGGGCAGGCGCCACTTACAGCTAATCTGCTGTGGGTCAGGAGTGGAGCCCTGGAGCTTTCCTGCCTGCAGTCCGGCAGTGCCCGTGCTCCAGAGCAGGCCCGTGCAGTCCTGGAGTCCCTCCTACGCTGTCGGACCCCGAGACGGGCTTAACGGAGTTCATTTCCATCTTTTGGCCGTTGGGCGCTGCTCTTAAACGGGTGGGAGGTGCCCTTTAATAAGTGCAAACCCACATTCTGAATTAGCCAAGTGGCACGTGTTCTCCTCAAGCCGCCCGTTCGGTTAAGGGTGAAATCTTAGGTGGAAAAGCTGGGCTGGACTGAGACCCTGCGGGTGTCTTGGGTGGCAGACTCCAGCTCCAGGGAACGGTGGCTTGTGGGGTGTAGCCCCTGATATTGTAAAGGTTCTTATGGTTCCTCTCAGCAGTTAACGCAGTGGGGAGCCCGTGAAGCTGTTGATTGGTAAGTAATGCACTTCGATTTATCTAGTGCCTTTCATGAGAGTCAAATCATGTGTTTTAACATTAAAAAGCTAAAAGTCAAGGAAGTTCAGAATTCACTAGGAAGGAAAGAGGAAATCAACTGTTTATAGTCCTGGAAGTTGACAGGCTTGCTGGTAAGGAAGGGCTCTAGGGTCTCTTGACACTGCTTGGTATGGTGTTGATCCTGCTGTTGCTGCCATCCAGTAAACTCTCTTCTCCGGCACAGGCCTGATCAGGGCGTTCAGCAGCACTGCCCCCGCGGGGATGGGAACAGTTATACGTCATGCTCGCAGGAGGAGAGAACGGCCTTGATCCTGACGCGTGCAGTTCTAGTCGTCAGACGATGCTTTTCCTGTTATCTGGCCAGGCCAAAAGAGCAGAGCCCAGATAAATGACTGCAGGCCAGGCGGGGTGTCTGGTAATGAACGGGTCCCGTGATGTCGGGTGGTGTGCGGCAGGGTACAGCTCCTTTAATTCCTTTTTATATAGCGTCCTGCAGCTCTGTTTGTGACCTGCTGGTCGACAGCTCTGGCCTGTCTGAGACGGCGCCCCTCCCTGGCTGGGTGTGCGCATTGCGGGCTCTGCCCCTGCACTTGTCTGTCGTCACCTCGCTCTCCTGCGCCAGCAGGGCGGGGAGGTGGGGGCCAGGAAGGTGCACTGTCAGTCTGATCAGCTCCCCCTCCCAGAGTTCCACTGCAACAGTGTCAAGATGACAAGATGATTCCCAGAGGCCCTACACTGTGATGTGATTTCTGGGCTCTGTAGATTCCTGGCATGTGGGTGCTTGCTTATGGATTGGGATTGATCATGGGTTCTGGAGCAGGAACCCGGAAAGGAGCAGTAGGCTCTGACCTTGTCCTGAAGTCCTGACCTGTTGCTCCATGAACACGGAAGGTACGCGGTTGCCAAGAAACGCTGCGGACACACCTCTTGTGCCGGGCAAACAGCGGTCACTGACGGGCACTTGAGTTCTTGGGCAGCAGCCTGAGAGCGCGGTGTCTTGGCAACAGTGTGTAATTAAACAGCGTTCGCCTGAAGGCATGAGGGCTGATGGGGTGGGGAGGTCAGAGTCCTGCTGGGGCTGAGGAGATCGGATCAAAAGCACAACGTTCTTTTATGTAAAGCGGTTTCTATTGATTGTTTTAAAAGAGGTCCGTTTATCGTTGTGGTGGAATAGGTGTTGGAAGTCCTTGGTATTCAGTAGGTTGAATAAAGCGTTATTTACCGAGTGCCTTCAAAAGAAAGCCCCGTACAAGAGCACATGCACACTGTGGACGGAAACAGAATGCGCTGTAAAGAGGCTCCAAGAGCAAACGTTTCTGCGGTGACTAAACAGGGTCAAAAGTACCGACGGAGTCTAGTCAAGGGTTCGATTTCAGCCCAGTCGACACCGGTGCTGAAATTGTCTCCTTCTCAGAGCGGGTGTTGGGAGCCAGTGAGTGTAACCTTGGCTGAGGGACAGAGAGACTGGAGCTGCGGGATCTGCACCAGTCCGCAGGTAAATCCTTGGTCCTTGGTGAAGCAGTAAGGCCCAGCTCCACGCAGTTGAGTGGCTATAGGTGATCCTTTCAAGAAGGTAGCTGTGTCAGCACGTGTAGGCTGCAAAAGAACAGGTAAAGGTTTATTCCCTGCTGAAAAGAGAAGAAAAACCATGTTTCGGCTGTGGAGCCTTCTCTTTTCAGCATGGAATAAGCCTTAACGTGTTCCTATAAGAGTATTACACACAGCCCTGGCATGCAGCTCACAAGGAGGACTGTACTTGGCGTCAGTAGTGTCAGGAATTGAGCAGCTCTTTAGGAGCCCCGTGCTGCCTGCTGTCTGTGGTGGGAGAGAGAGTTGACCTGTTCTTCTCCATCCGTGCTTCTCCAGCGTTGAGGGCACCGAGGGCACAGGCATGCTGATGGCTGAAGGAGTCCGTTCTCTCTGTACGCACCACTCCCGGAATCCAGCCGGAGCAAGCCCTGTCTGTATCTGGGACAGGAGGGCGGGGGGGGAGTTGGAGAAGCCGGTGCTTCTCGGGGCCGGATTGTTTCCGGGCGAGGGGCTGGAACGGTTTGCGTGTGATCCGTGTCCGATTCCCGAGCCCTCTGCCGGTGCCAGATTAACTGGCGCTAGTGAGGGAGAGTGCGATAGCCTACCGGATCATTAGGACCCCCGGCAGGGCCGCAAGTGGTGTTCCGATGGAAATTTCCACATCCGATCAAGGCAGCTGAGCGCGAGGGAGCCGGCTGGGGTGGGGTGATGATAGGCGAGGTGGGGGGGGAGGTCGGTTTCATGCAGGTCACCTACAGTTTTCTGAGGTTGGGCGGGGGGTGGGGCAGTGTGGCATCAGCAGCTATATAAACAAGCTCATTGTGCAGCTCCCGAAAGGCCTGACATCAGCGGTTGGATTGTTGGAAAGCACCGGGGCATCTTCTGATTCGTCTGGCGCACAGAGCGCGTGTCGCTGTCCTGTCCTCACCTTCTGGCTGCTGCTGCTGCTGCTTCAGGTTTCTGAAAACCCTCTCTAAAACCAGTAGTCCCCTGCTACCCATTCAGACTCCATTAAAGCACTGGGGCTCCCAAGCAGCTGGATATCTGCTTCCACATCACGGCTGTGCGTGATGTTGCAGACTCCTGCCACCCTCTGTGTAGAGGAGCCTCCTGTTCTTGCATGTTCTCTTTAAGAGCCACATGGTTCTCTCTCCACTTCCCTGTTATTAACAGCGATGTTCTCCTGTCGGGCAGTTCTGATTGTTACCCCTCTCCTCCCGCCCCGCGCCGCCTCTGGAGTGGCGTGATGCCCGGCGTTGCCACGACAACTGCAGTGTTGGCCTGGGGAATTGGCAGAGTGTGTTGGCTCCTCGTTCCAGCCAGGAGCTGAGTGTGGGAGGCGGATAATAACACCGGGGAGGAGCCGGGTGAAGGAACTGCAGGATGGTTTCATGGCAGGGAACAGCTGCCAGGACAGGAGGACTGGGGAGTTCGTATATAATCCAAGCGCTCGGACCTGCAATTAAGTGATTTCTTGCCTCATCTCAATTATGCATTTCCTCTCCTCATTTTTGTAACTGAAACGTTTGTCCTTGTTTCTATTCCTGTTCTCTTAATAGTGTGGTGGCTGTAATCATGTATTATAGCCTGGCTGTCACAACGTCTGCTTTATCTCTAACAGACAAGTGCATCAGGCTGACAGTGCTGACTGGTGTGTCTATCCTGAGGGATGGAGGGGGTGGGGCTTGGCTGCCTGTCTGCTCTTCTGTCGAGTGTGAGAGAGACTGATGCCAACTCTCACGGCTGGAAATGGCCGCCTGGTCCCCTTGCTGCAGGGCTGCAGGCCACCCAGCCCCCGGGGTGGCAGTGGTCTGTCTGCAGAGAGCAGGCCAGGACAGTTGCATAATCTCTCCCGTAATCCTGCTGGCAACTGGGGCAATAAATGTGTTTGTTTGTTGTCGTCGTCTGTACGTTATGTAACAGCAGGACCGATATTCCCATCTGTCTCTCGGTGGGAAGTGTATATTTTTAACTCGGGGCTCCCACGTCAGCCCGGGGCTCAGATGTTTTCAACAGACATTAACAACACATGCGTCACCTTTTAAAAATGGCTCATTTAAAAAAAAAAAAGAGCATTTCAACTGAGATGTTAGAGGAACCCAAAGACCTGATTGGATTAAAATCACGGAATTTCCTTTTTTATTTGTTGAGCTTTTCTGATTGTGACTTTTAAAAGACTTCCAGGATTGGTGCAATATAATCCTTGAATAATTGTGTTGGGTTTGGATGTGAACCGACAGTGTGAAGGGGAGAATAGATGGGGCAGCCATTCGGTGCGACTTGGATGAGCCATTTGTTTATGCCTTTGGAAACTGACCATGAAAATTTCCATGTTTAGGCACTATTGACGTTCAGCAGCGATGACGCACCAGTACCCCGCCCTGACCACTGAGCAGAAGAAGGAGCTGGCGGACATCGCCCAGCGCATCGTGGCCCCTGGGAAGGGGATCCTGGCTGCAGATGAGTCCGTCGGTCAGTAGGAGGCGCTGTTCCCAGCAGAGGGCGCATGGGGAGGGAGTGGGCGTTCAGTCATGCACTTACCTGTGGAGTCTTTACATCACACAGTAGCCTTGCATCTCCCTGCACTGAGCTTAGTGAAGCAGCTATAAGCTGATGAGAAAGTGTAGCCGAACCAGTGTGTACAATATGCATGTCTTGTTATTGAAACACTTTTGAAAATTCTGAATTATCGGGATTAGATCTGTATTCAAATCCTAAATCCCTTTTTCTTTAAAGTGGCTTTTGGTGTGCGTCGCCATTGGCACGGCGTGTAACGCTCTGTTTCAGTCTCTCTTGGGTTCTTCTGTGTCCGTCGGCTCCTTGTGAAGGCAGTAACTCGGAATAGGGTGACGGGCTCACGGCTGTGCTGTGTCTCCGGCAGGGAGCATGGCCAAGCGCCTGAGCCAGATCGGCGTGGAGAACACGGAGGAGAACCGCCGCCTGTACCGGCAGCTGCTCTTCAGCGCCGACGAGCGCATCAACAGCTGCATCGGCGGCGTCATCTTCTTCCACGAGACGCTGTACCAGAGCGCCGACGACGGCACCTCCTTCGTCAAGATGATCAAGGACAAGGGCATCGTCGTGGGCATCAAGGTGAGGCCGCGCCCCTGTCAAGTCCCCAGTGGGCCGGTTGCCTGCCGCCCCCTAGGGTACTGCAGGGGGTTCGTGAGATTGTGACAGAAACATCAATGTCAAATTAAATAGTCCTGTTAATAAATAACGATGTAATACTGAGAATAAGAAAAACAACGGTAGTAATATCAATATTTTACAAAGTGAAAAGAAGCTTGTTAAGAGGGTTGCTGTAGCGTTTATCTACAGTGATTGAAAGGTTTGATTTAGTTAAAATCTCAAGGGGGGGACTTGAGGCAAATTGAGGTTGTAGGGGTTCAGCTGACAAAAAAGTTCGGGAACCCCTGGCCTACAGAACTCTCGGGATGTGGGGGTTTTAGGGTATCTATTCCCTTACACAAGACCCGGGATGGATGGCGCCCCTGTAGTTCTGTTTGACGACCCCCGGGAGTTGGCAGTAGGCAGCCGGCTTCTAGCTGTAGTGCGTCTTCCTCAATCCCGCAGCTCGGGGGCAGGCGTTTGTAAATGTTTTTAAGTGTCTTTCTTATGTCGGGCAAGATCGATGAGTGAGCCGCTGGAGGCAGAGATGGACGGGCCTGACTGGGGCCTGGAACCTCATGTCCCTCAGTAGAGCACGTTCCCCCAGCCCCCAGCTCTCCTGAAACTGCGCTGGGGGATGAGGTCAACGGAGGCCCCTCTGCTGATTGGGGCGCTTTGCAGCAGCCGGATTAGGGTCAGGGCCTGCAGGGAAGATCGGTCCCAGCCAGGGTGACTTGGAGTTTATAAATAGAGTGGACAGATTACCCAGCCTAAAGCCACTCGGGATTAAGAGGCGAAGGAGGAGCTGTGTGCAGCCTGGGGCTCTCGTTATCGTGTCAGGCAATGCCAGACTCCTCTTCCATTCTATTTCTGCCTTGTGAGATAAAGCCCCCTTTCAGTCTGTTTTTGCTCCCTGTCCGTGTTCACCTTAAAAATAGCGCCAGTGTCGCATCTGCCGGCGCAAGCCTGAGAGGGACTTCCTGTCGAGCCTGTAAGAGCGTTGGGCTTGGCATTGCTGTGCGCGCCGATACGGCGACGGCAGGCGTGCGAAGGGACGTGCGGGGGTCCTTTCACTGACCGGCTTCTCTCCCCTCCCGTCTCCAGGTGGACAAAGGGGTCGTGCCCCTGGCAGGAACCAACGGCGAGACTACCACCCAGGGTAAGACTGCCCACTTCCGGCACCCTCCTCCAGCGGGGCTGTCTGGCCAGCAGACTCCGTGAAATCACTGGCATTTAGACCAGATGGATGGCAGGTTAACAAAGACCTCAGAGGTTCCCCAACTGGACTCCACAAAGAGTTAAACGTGCGACACCTACTACTCTGCCCTTAAGACATGAGACGGCATTAGGCTTTTCCGTCCTTGAAACCTCGGTTGTCCAGTTTGCCAGGGCCCTGCCTTCTCTTCAGCCTGGCCCCTTGGCTGCATCCGTACAGCCCCAGTGGCACTGCCCTTGGCAGGTGCCCTGAGAGAAGTGATTGGCTGACGGGTGACACGGGCGCAGAAGCGATAGGATTGCAGACAATCCTCTCCCACCCCACCCCCCCAGAGTAGTATCGCCAAGATCAATTAAACCAGGGGCTGTGTGCAGGACTCTGCGCCTTATGCACCTGATTACTTGAGGCTGGTCGTGCGTTGGCTGCATACAGTAAGTCTGCAGAGCACAGAGTCAAGAACAACCTCCCTGTCTTCCAGGCACTGAAGAATGCTTTGTTAAACATTGTGCTCACAATGTTGTGCAACCACAGACTAAACTGAATGTTACTGAGTCTATACAGCTTTTTTAGGCCTACTAGTCTGTGTATCCTATCTTGTGAGAAATTACTTAAGACTGTAAATGCTAAAATCCTAACAAAGTCTTGAACATTGGTCATTGAACTGGTGGATCCTGTCCACTCCTAGAGTCAGCGGTTCACATCCCATCCCATTGTTGTCGGAATTAGCAACACCGCAGTGGCCAGGGTCTGGAGGAAGCCTTAGGGAGCAGGGGAACGCGGGGAGTTGTGGTTTTCCGAGGCGTTGGTCTTAGGATGTGTTGCGTGTGTGTTCTTCCGCAGGTCTGGATGGCCTTTCCGAGCGCTGTGCCCAGTACAAGAAAGACGGCGCCGACTTCGCCAAGTGGCGCTGCGTCCTGAAGATCACCGAGACCACGCCCTCCCAGCTGGCCATCCTGGAGAACGCCAACGTCCTGGCACGCTACGCTAGCATCTGCCAGCAGGTGGAGCCAGTGACACTCCTGTACTCTGCTGTAGTATTGTCCTATGACCAGCTCCTTAATTGCTGTATTGATCGTGATGGATTAAACTAAGGACCTTACCGTAGCACAGGTCTGTAATTCAGTATGCTGTCTGGAAGATCATGAAGATCTGCTCTAATTCCAGAACGGAATCGTGCCCATTGTGGAGCCGGAGATTCTTCCCGATGGAGAACACGACCTGAAGCGCTGTCAGTACGTCACGGAGAAGGTGAGGGAGCACACGAGACCTCAGCGTAGTGATTAACCTTTGTTTCTGTGTAGCTGGAGGAAGATCACTGGGGGGGAAATGATGCGTTTGTCCCCAACTAGATGTTTTACAATAGACTATCTGGGAGGGGGTTTTTGATTAAGGACAAGGCAGTAAAGGGCTGCACTCTGCCACCTGCCAGAGCTTCAGAGCTGCAGATGAGAAGATGCTTTATTACCCACCTTGGCAGTAGCCCACTGAGATGCTTCCTGAAAGCTGCCATCCTCACTGGGACTATGCAGCTGGGCGCAGGGCCGACTGCTGACTGCATGTGTGTGTGTGTCTGGGTGTCAGGTCCTGGCTGCAGTGTACAAGTCCCTGTCGGACCACCACGTCTACCTGGAGGGAACGCTGCTCAAGCCCAACATGGTGACCCCCGGCCACGCCTGCCCCACCAAATACAGCTCCGAGGAGATTGCCATGGCAACCGTCACCGCCCTGCGACGCACCGTGCCTCCTGCTGTCCCAGGTACTGCTCGTATCCCAGCCTCCCCTAGCGTTGTCTGAGCGAGGATGGCCAAGCCCGGGCCCTGGGTCATGGCACAGACCTGGGGTTGGTGTAATCCAAGTCTTTGTTCAGCTCGATCGGGTAAAGAACTGATTTGATCACTAAAAGATCAAGCACAGTGGCCCTTCATGGGTTGGATCAGTGGGACCCCGAGCGATTTATTCTGATCCTCTGGTGTGTGTGTCCCCCGCAGGCGTGACCTTCCTGTCCGGAGGCCAGAGTGAGGAGGAGGCCTCCATCAACCTGAACGCCATCAACACCTGCCCGCTCGGCCGCCCCTGGGCGCTCACCTTCTCCTACGGCCGCGCCCTGCAGGCCTCCGCGCTGGGCGCCTGGCGCGGCCAGAAGGAGAACGAGTCCGCCGCCACCGAGGAGTTCGTCAAGCGCGCCGAGGTCAGCTCGATCAGCAATAAGACCTGAAGCGCACTGCTGCTCCTGTCCATCAGAATTAAAAATGATAAGAAATGCAGTTTTGGAGGTTAATGAGGAGATAATTGATCAGATTGTGTTTTGTGCATTATGCTCAGCTTTATTACTGGACAAGTTCAGTTTGTCGTATGCACAGCTGCAATGAAATTCTTATCTGCGGGTATGCTCCAATACAAACACACACTCTTTGGAGATTGCATGCAAAGGAGAGAGTGCATGATTATTTAAAAAAAAAAAACACACTGCAGCTATAACTTTGTGTTCTTCAGTCATGCCTGATGTTGAATGTCTGTTCTCTCTGTCTCTCTCAGGTGAATGGCTTGGCAGCACAGGGCAAGTATGAGCCCAGCAGCGATGGCAGTGGGGCCGCCTCCCAGTCTCTGTACGTGGCCAATCACGCTTACTGAACGCCCACTGCTGCCCACATTCCAGCTTTCGCTGACCAATAGGATCTTCCACTGCTGCTACCTTCCATATCACCAACCAATCACAGGCCTGCGCTGTCTTCTGTACTTTAGGATTAATACATGCATAAATTATCAAAATCGGTAAACCGGAGGTGATGGTTTCTGGGGAGTAGGATGAGTGTGCTGTGATCAAATGTGGCATTAATGTTGAAAATACACCAACTCCTCGCCTGCAGCTTCTTTTCAAGCACTTGAAACGGGGATTAAAAAGCCACATTAACACGCCTCTCCACAGGCCGGAGGCTGAACGAGTCTGTGGGACCTGCAGGAGAGGGGTGGCTTCAGGGGGCTGGGATTTTAGTCTTGGAGTTGGGACAGAGAAGGGATTGTCCTGCGAGGGCAGCAGGAGCACGGTTTCACGGTCCTGTTTCCCCATTTTAGCTGGTAGAACCGTCATATTCCTTTCTGGGAAAACTTCTAGCCATTCCAGAACAGCTGTAGCCAAGATTCCTGTGCAGAATACTGCCGAGTTAACATCAGGGGAATAGAGCACCTCTCTCTGTAATCCAAACTGCATCCAGTAGCCCTGAGGGCTAAATGGCCTATTAATTCATTCTCGCTAATGACCCCTCTAGTCTCCCACTCATCCGACAACCTTACTTGAGGAAAGTGCATTGAAGTGAATTCTTAAGAAGAAAACGACTCAAGATCCTCTGTGCACCTGTGTGTGAAGATGTAGATTTATTTGTGCTGCTTCTGTGTCTAACCCCCCCCTCCCCGGAGGCACAGCGGTGTGGAGACAGCGGGGCGCCCCCTTGTGCGCAGAACGGGATGGCGCGACCTGTGGCAGCTGGGGTCGTAGGGGACTGTGAACTGCTGTGTGGGAAATTGTATTTTTGTGAAATTAGTGTTGTTCTCTATGCACCTGATGTACCAAATAGTTAAAAAAAATCAATAAAATAAAACCCATGTAGAACCAAAAGCAGTCTGTGTGTGGTGCGGTTTTTGCTCCGGGGGGGAGGCAGAATGCTGATTAATACAAGAGAAATATGAAGATGTAACGGGCAGCTTCACATGTCTCTCATTCTGTTCTCTTAGTAGATTTGTTTTGGAAGGGTCAAGCTCAGTCTGACATTCTATAAAAGAGCTCTTGACAACTTGGTACAGCTTCACCTAGTTAGGGGATCTCTTTCCAAGAAATTGGTAAGAACCCAGTGCAGTGTTAATATCATGTAAGCAACAGTCATTAAAAGTGTGTGTGGGGGGAATGAGGGTGTAAGGGGTTTTTTGATGAGCAGATCTGAGACTTAACACTAATTTTTCCAAAGATGTTTGAACAGGGATTCTCCTATTTTCCAGCCTGTTGGCATGCAACAGTGTCACTCATTGACCTTTCGTAGAGGGTGATGCATTACCTTAGAACTTGCAGAAAATATTAAAAGGCAAAGGTTCACTGCATTAAACAGAAGATGTCCACTATAAACATTGATCATTTACCGAGGCTGTCTGATCCCAGGCCTGGAAGGTTTACATCACATTTCGCCTCTCGCGAAGCTAAATTGTCTTGTTACCAGCTGAGTTGATCCGGTTTAACTTCCCTCAGCTCTTTCAGGTGCTAAAACTTGAAAGACATGGAGTACCTGCAGTTACCTTCCCTCAAGGACAAGAATTGCATAGCCCTGATTTATCGGTGTTGTCATTAGTGTCTAATCAAAATCAAAAAGCTGGGTCAATGAGTTTGTTTCAGTTAAATGTATGTTTTTTTCTGTGCAAGTCATGGAATTTTAATCCAGAATATAGATCGAAGGCCTTTTTTCCTGACTAAGTTTTTTTTTATAGTGTACAGTCTTTCAAATATCCACTGTCAAGATTTTCACAGATGGTGCATTGTTATGCTTTTTTCTTTATATTTTGAGTTACTTCCACTTAGCTGATCTTTGTGTGCATGTGTGCTAACTCCATTATGTACAGTATTTAATAGAACCTCTATTTATATATCATTTCTACTGTTAGAGACCCCTTTATTTTGAAATTATTTTCCCAGAACAATTCAAGGCAGAGAAATCCATCTTGTATTTATTAAACAATCAAGTGTGAGATCTGCACAAATACAAATACAGATCTGTGAGCTTTCTTAGTGTACAGTATGACTGTCCAGATCCAATTCTGATGATCCCATAGGCAGGAGTTTGTAGAAGTAACCATTAAAATCACCACTTTCTAGAGACTAGAATCAACTGTGCTCAATTAAGACTGATTTGTTTAGTAAATTTAGATCTTTTGTGATTCAATTTTTGGATTAGGGTCAGGATTCTACTAATTAAAAGGATTACTTGTAAGGTCATCATTAGTTTGCAATCTTTAGAAATAGGTGACCCTAAATTAACTGGACTGTAGCTCTCCAGGAGCAGGATTGAAGACACCTGATGTACAATCATATTCAACTATCACAATATGCAATAGCAGTTTCTTGTTAGAATTTACAGATATTTTCTGATTGACTAAAAGACCGAAAAGTGGGATATTCCAGGTGCATAATCTTCAATGAAAGCATAATTTTCAATTTAGCGTTTATAAATTCAATCCGTATCTCTTTTGTCCTTTTCCTCACACCGTACCTAACCGGTTTTGCCTTTTTACTTCCGCATCACAAACCCCACCCCTTACAGTGTTTAAGTGACGCTGATTGGGCGAGACTGGTCGAGGCCGGCCTCTGATTGGATAGGGCTGCAGCCAATCAATCGCTTGGTCGTTTTCCCGGAGACATGGATGCGTCGCTTGTGGGTGAGCTGAAGAAACCGAGTTAAATGCTTGAAATGTTAACATGAATTAATTTTTCATGTACAACCAGCTAAATGCGGAAACAAATGAAAAGCTAATTTGATATGGTTACAATCCGTTAGCTGCTTCAAGAAGTATTCTGTATAAAGTACACTGCACGTACACTGCAACCGTAGCTTCCTTACATTGTGAGATCTGGGTGATTCATTAAAATACAGGATAGGCTGCTGTAACAAATACAAATGATTGTGTGATTATAAACAGATTTATAAATCGTTTTCGATCCCATTCTTTCGTTGTCGTTTTCAGCTTGGTAAGTGATTATTTAAAAGGGCAGGACTGGAAGGTAACTGCTTCATCGGGCAGGTGCCTGTTGTGCAGCCTCGCGAAACCCCACAGTATTAAAACAGATTCAACAGATTCATCTTCTGCTAGATCACCGGCTGCGCGCTCTGTTCCTCCCCAGAGAAGCGGCGGGGGCAGAACGCGGCCCTGTCCATCGCGGCGGTGGCGATCGTGATCGGGATCCCTCTGTGGTGGAAAACCACCGAGACCTACCGCGCCGGGCTGCCCTACTCCCAGATCAGCCAGCTGGATAGCCTGCAGGTACTGTCCGTCGGAGCCGGGCTTCCCACTGGACGGATCCCACTCTCCTCAGGTCTTCTCGGCCGCATGATCTTGCAGTCCCGCCCGGACACCAGCGCGCTGCCCTTTCTCCGGTGCCTTTAGTGTGCAAGATTTAATGCAGAACCTGGCTGTTTTGTTTTTGAAACTTACTGTAAGCCACCAATAAGCCAACTAGATAGAGAGTTTTTTCTATCTCCTTACTCATTTTTAAAATTACTCATTTTGCCAGCAGCCCCGTCACCCTGCAACTCAACCGTCAGCCCACTGGAGCTCAGCAGGTGTGAGTCTGGTCAGTACCTGGATGGGAGACCTCCTGGGAAAAACTAAGGCTGCTGCTGGAAGAGGTGTTAGTGGGGCCAGCAGAGGGCGCTCACCCTGTACTCTGTGTGGGTCCTAATGCCCCAGTATAGTGACGGGGAAACTATACTGTAAACAGGCGCCGTCCTTCGGATGAGGTGTAAAACCGAGGTCCTGACTCTCTGTGGTCATTAAAAATCCCAGGGCGTTTCTTGAAAAGAGTAGGGGTGTAACCCCAGCGTCCTGGCCAAATTTCCCCCTGGCCCTTACCAATCATGGCCTCCTAATAATCCCCATCTCTGACCTGGTTTCATCACTCTGCTCTCCTCCCCACTGAGAGCTGGTGTGTGGGGAGTGTACTGGCGCATCATCCAGGTGGGGCTGCACACTGGTGGGGGTGGAGGGGATCCCCATTACCTGTAAAGCGCTTTGAGTTGCGTGTCCAGAAAAGCACTATATAAGTGTAAGGAATTATTATTTTTATTATTATTAATAATAATAATATTAATTTGCAGTAATAAATGTGGTTGCCTGCACTAATTGAGAGATGGGTTAGGAAGAAAACTACAGGACTCTGTAGCTCTTAAGTACCAGGATTGGAAGCCACAGACCTATGAAGCTGAAAAGCAGGTTGTCTTATTGCTCTCTAATATTTGTTGTGGTGTGTAATGTGTCCGTGCCTCTGTGTCCCAGCTCCAGCTGAGTG
Source organism: Lepisosteus platostomus (assembly GCF_059453375.1). Lineage (NCBI taxonomy): Eukaryota > Metazoa > Chordata > Actinopteri > Semionotiformes > Lepisosteidae > Lepisosteus > Lepisosteus platostomus. The sequence goes on from NC_142632.1 coordinate 8,783,033, forward strand.
TGGAAGTCGAGGTCATCTTCTCCAGGGGCACCCTGACCCCTGAGCAGCAGAAGAGAGTCCCCCTGACTGACACACGAGAGAAGGAGCAGCAGGTTGATGGTGAGTGGGGTGGGGGGGGGGCTAGGGCTCGACCCAGGCGATCTGTGCACTCGGTTTGCTGTGCTTTAAATTGCCTTTTCCCCATCTTCAATGTAGGACTGAGGTGGCTAGATGCTGATGCTGTTGTTCCCTTTTTCTGTTTCACCAGGAAAAACCAGCCTGAAGTACCATTATGAGATCAAGTACCGCACAGCCACAGTAATGGAGGAAGATGCCCTTGAATTGCCCACAGCAAAAGGTGAGATTCTCTGTGCCATTTTACTGTTGTTGTTGGAATTCTCAATGTGAGTAAGATTTAGATCACAGAGAAGGTGGTTGTGATGTTAT